>NW_006383017.1:4430474-4475651 GCF_000327345.1 Myotis davidii | reverse complement strand
GTCCCTGCCAGCTTGCTGGAAGATGCTGACTGTGAATGATGTCCCATAAGACTAACCAGCTCCCAACAGCAAGAACTGTGATCTACTCTAGATCATCCAGCCTCAGTTAAACCAATCCAAACCAGAAAACCCACCCAGGCAACCCACAGAATTATGAGCATGTATATAATTGCCGTTTGAAGCCAATAATGTTGGGGAGTGTTTATAAGTAACTAAACCCAACTGATATAGTACATCAACTTCTTTCTCTGGTTCTCTTTCCGCATCTTGAAAGTGAGGGTGCTGAACTAGATCAGTGCTGGTAAGTATAAGGCACAGGAACTACCCCCTCTTAACACAAGACCATGCAAAACATGGTTAATGATTACAGCACACGTTCTCCTTCGACCCAGGAACAAGGATAGAATGCTTCTCATTCCAACATTCCAGTAGCTGCCCAAAACCCACAGCGTTGGTACTGGGACAATACCTCTTTGCCGGCTGTGTTCAAAACCAGTAATTCTAAGCCCTGACCAGTCGCCCAAACTCCCCAGGGGAGGTATAGACTGTCAGATTGCCTGTTTCCACTTTGTTGACATCACATTCAGTAGGTTTGGGTCAACCTGGAAGTCTAAAGCTTTCCAGGTGATTCTAGTAATGAGGTAAGTTTGGGAACAATGATTTCTTAGGTGTTTTCCAACCCCTATCCTTTGATTGTTCTGAGCAAAGCACTTTCTTTAGTCTTAGATTTGACTAGATAATAACAGTATCTTCTATTCCTGATTAATCCCATGAATACGTACATATCAATCTTCAAATGAATCACCCAACGTCGGGTGAGTAACATAGGGTTCTCCTCTAATATTCTTTCAGCATTCAGTAAGCCAGAAGGAAAAGGCCCTCCTAGGCATTCAGAAGAAGGAGAGAGGAAGGGAGACTCCCCTAGTCAGAACAAGGTAATTAACTGGTTGCATAAACAATGGCTTCTGCTTGGAAAGAGTTCACAGTATTGTTAAGAAGAAATAAAACCATTTCTAACAATGACCTAACCGTGAGATCGACACAATCACATGGAAACCAGGTCAGAATATTGAAAGAGCCCAGCCAGTGTGGCCCAGTGGTTGAGCGTCGACCTATGAACCAGGAGGTCACGGTTCGATTCCCGGTCAGGGCACATGCCCGGGTTGCAGGCTCCATCCCCAGTGTGGGGCGTGCAGGAGGCAGCTAATCAATGATTCTCTCATCATTGACGTTTCTATCTCTCTCTTCCTCTCCCTTTCTCTCTGAGATCAATAAAAATATATTTTAAAAATATTGAAAGATAACCCTGAATTGCTAATAATAATAACAACAGCTAATAGTTATTAAGGGCCATGCAGGGTGCTAAGACTTTGTTGTATTATCTCCCTGGGTTCTCAATAACTCTATGAGTTCTCAATGGTTCCCATTTAATGGGTGAAGAAAGTGGGTTCCAGAGGCAAAAGTAACTTCTGGGGGTCACAGAACTAGTGAGAGGCAGAGCCAGACTAGGCACACGTACGTCTGACTCCAAATCTCACACCCCACACTGGCAGGCCACACAACCTCGGATGACGCTGTCATTACTGTAACGGAACAAAAGCAAATTCCCAAAAGACATTCTTCTCAAACACAGCAACTATGACAGAATTTTAAATTAAATTAAAAACTGTGCAAAGAGAATGAAGCGTTGGTACCTTTCGCTTACATTTTCTCATCAAAACTCACAGTCCCAGTGTGTTTATTGCTCTCTCTGTTCTAGTTCTTAAAAAGAAGTTTTGATTGACAGCTTCTTGGAAGTCACTATAATTTAATCTACTTACCTTCACCTTAATCATTATACTTTGTTTCCACTCTCAGCTGTTTCTACGCAGAGGGGAAACATATCACCTTTGCTTTTTCTGTGCTTTTCTATTTGGAAAATCTTGGAAGGCTTTGTATGTTTTTCTTTTCTTTTCCAAACTCTACCTTCCCAGGAAGAAAGTTATTTATTCAAGAGGCTGAAAGCAGGAGAGCTTGGCTCCAATCACTTGTTTTGCAAATGAGAACGGAGAAATCACTAACAGTGGCAAATATTTCCATTCATTTGTTCATTCAGCACATATTTATTGAGCACAGGTTTCTTGAAACATTCAGTCTCCTGGAGGAGAGAGACATAGATAAATGTGTAGCTGCAGTGAGAGCTGTGGAGGAGAGAGACAGGGCCCACAACCTTGGATCAGGGGAGTCGACCTCATCAGGGAGGCCAGGGGAGCTTTTCTGCAACAGGCACTGTGAGCTAAGCTAATTAGAACAAGGAGAGGTAGGGGCAAGAATGAGCCAGGCAGAGAGAACAGCCGGCAAGGGCCCTGTCGGGAGCAAGAGTTCAGAGAAGACCAACATGGCTGGAACAGAAAATGAGCGAGCTGTGGCTGAAGGAGGAGACAGCCATGTGGCCATGCAGATCAGCACCTGGGTTTTCGATTTTATCTCCAGACAATGAACACACAGAAGGACAGCAATCCACGGGATGGCTCGTGTGGATTGGTACTGTGAAAAGATCCCTCTAGTTGAAGTGATTTATAAAACACTTTCCCATGGAAGACCTTGTTCATCGTCTTGACTTGGCACAACCAAGCACCTCTCAAATGTTTTTCTAGTGTTTTTCTAGAGATCTTGGCTTCTATGGAATGATCTCAGGAACATTAGTCCTCAAAAATTCTTGCTGTGGAATTGAGCAGTGAAGGAAGCTCCTGAAATGCTGTGTCACTTAACCAAGAAGACCTCCAGTGATGGCGAACCTATGACACGCGAACTCATTTTTTTGGTTGATTTTTCTTTGTTAAATGGCATTTAAATATATAAAATAAATATCACAAATATAAGTCTTTGTTTTACTATGGTTGCAAATATCAAAAAAATTCTATATGTGACACGGCACCAGAGGGTTTTTCAAAATGCTGACACGCCGAGCTCAAAAGGTTCGCCATCCTAGCATCTTATGCTCTCTTGAGCTAACCAGACCTTAGCCTGGATTTGTTTCTCAATTTCTTGCAGAAATGAAGGCTCTTTGGGAATCATTATGATCAGCAGCAGCCTTCCCAAACATTACTTGAAATCACTGATGATAATAGTCAACACTTGTGAGAGCTAATCAGTGCCCAGACTGCCCCAATTTGATCCTTCCCATATCTTGCAGGCAGGTAGGAAAGAATCATGCTCATTTTAGGGGTGAGGGATCTGCAGTGCAGACGGACGCAGTGAATTACCAAAAGTCACTTACAAGTGACAAACTTAGGGCATGACCCCGAGTCTGCTGGCTTTTAGCAATTTATGGACTGCATGGAATTAATTCTTGCCTTTCTCATTTTTAAACGACATCAAGTTGGACAAGTTTTTAACTTTTCTGGGGTTCAGTTTCCTAATCTATAAATGCAGATAATAATAGAACAACTTAAAAGAGTTATCAAAATTAAATAAAGTAAATGCACACAATGCATTTAAAACAGCCCTATACATAGTAAAGGCTCAATGAATGTTAGGTTTTATTCTTACCATTATTATTATATGTTACACTATACAGTGTTATTTTGGGTCAGGAAGGGAAATGCCCCAAAATAATAAAAGTTATTTTTTAGGAGCTAAAATTTATCAGGCAAATATTCTTAGTGTTTAAAGTGTTTTACAACGAGGTAGGCATTATTATTATTCTTTCTTATACTGATGAAGAAATTGAAGCAGAGAGATTAAAGCAATTTATTCAGAGCCGCTAAGCTGAAATGTGGCAGGGCGATATGTAGAGCCAGGTTGACCTGGCCTCTGAGGCGGCAGGCCTGGGACCTTGCGGTCTCCCGGGAAGCACTGGGATTTACGGAGCAATCTGCTCAAATGCAAAGACCAGGCTGCAAAGGCAGCAGGAGGACACTGGGAGCAGACAGTTGGGAAAGAGAAGCTTCTTAGAAATGAATGTTCCTTCTGGTTCATTGAGGAGTCTGACAAAGTTTTTAAAGGCTGAGAATTTTAAGGACATACACAGCGAATTGTATATTTTTCTGTTTAAAGTTTTCAGGAAGACGATGTGGTAATGATTTCCTAATGGCTAAGGCCCTCAGTCCAAATGTATGACACATACATTTCAATACTTCATACTATGAAAGCATCATTTTACCTAGAAATACAGTAAATGCAAGATACGTCTTACTGGGTTGAGTGGTTTCGGGGGTTCAGGAAACAATCTGATGGTATAGTTAAAGGCATAATCTGAAAATAGCAATTTTGCAAAAGACTGGACTCAATGAATTATTTTACCAAATAAAATTTAGCAGAGGGTAAATAAAAATAGGATTAAAGACAGGATAATATCTATTAGAACTTAATTCACAAAAGAAAGAGTTTTGAGGAGCAAGAATACAAGCCTGGCTACAGCACCATGTGTGTGGTCAAGCACATTATCGGGACTGGTTTAAGTGGGTCTATGTAATTTTATAAATTCATCAAATACTGCCTCTAACATATTTCCAAACTAGGATTATATTCAAAGTTAACTTCAACTGATGTGACTGGAACGTTGGGTCCTCTTATGTTTTTCTAAACATTTAATTCAATAGTTATACAGTGAGGCAATAAATATGCCCAAGTTGCACAACTTTATTAATAAGAAAGTGAGGTGCTCTAAATTTCTTGATTCCAAGCATGTCTAGAATGCGGTGTTTTATTTTAGTTTACTGTGCAATACTTTTTATCATGCTCTTTGTGTTAAGTTTGCATTAATATCTGCAGTAAACATAGACCATCTATTCAGCAGAGTAATTAATTGTGTAGTCAATTTGAATAAAGTAATTTATTGATATTGGATTGGCCAAGGCAGTAGTGTATTGAGTAAATTTTGTAGTTTGTAGCTTATTATTAGGATGCCCTAAAAAATACTTGGAAAATACACAAATGCAGATGCAGACATATATTAGATATGTAATCTTATTTTAGATGTAATCTGCATGTAGGATGAAAACTTAGGAGTGGATAATAAAGTTATTATATATAAATGTTTTAAACACGTGTATGAAATATGTTGTTTAGTTGATCCCAATTATAATATTAAATATGAATATTATTAAAAACCAAATGAAATAAAAACTTACCATAAACATTTTAAAATGACCATGTGATATGCTGGCAATATTATCACGGTTTGATCATGTCCTGTATTTCATGTTGCCTTCATTAGCTAGCCTTATTGTGAAGTATAAATAAGGAGTATAATAAGTAAGGAGGCATTTCATAAACATGCTACATAATCCTAGATTATGCTGCTAACGTACCTGTATATGTTGGGCTGTTTTAAGCAGATCTTACAATACATGTTGATACCTGAGTACATTTACCATTGATTCTGTAATAGGTGGACTGTGAGACCATCTCAGTTTCGCCTAAAAATGCATGATCCTCCTTATATAAAGATAAAGGCCGATTAGTATAACCAAGACTTGTACACTGAATTTTCTTCCACTAGTAGTTTTAGTTCACAAAAATATTTTTAAATTGTGAAGGGACTTTAATGCTTCTTCAAACTGACATGACAAAGGGCACGATTTCAAGTTGGCAGATCAAGGTTAAGGGGGAGGTGAACGGCCATGAAGGCTCAGTCTTTTTGCATGTGAACTTGCTAAGCAGTCCAAGTATCAAATTCACATTTGACCTCATTAGAATTCATTAGCTGAGAAACATGATTTTGTAGACAAGGCCCTTCTCGCAATCTAAGAAAAACCCTCGATGTCTTTTATCCTACACAATAATTACCCGTTGCTAAGTTGGGTTGTATGCATGTAAAAATAAAAAAGAATGAATTTGAGTGAGGCTAAATATAGAAGCCAAGATCCAGATTCTATTGTATTAGAATTCCACATGACTCAACCAATTCCCATAGGTTGACAACCACCAGTCTAATTTTAAATCTAGAGACTTTATAGCAGTGAAAAGTATTCCCTAATTAGGAAAGAAATTTGCCTGTCATCCTCCACTCTTGGTAGTTATCATAAGAAAGTCATTTACATTTGAACTCAACATTCAAATTGAAGCTCCAAGTTTCCCATTTTGTTCCAAGCCCCATTTGACAAATGCACCTAATAGTTTTGGAAGCTGTGTGATCCGTAAACATGGTGGGCACTGAGCTGGAATTTCCGTAAGCAGAGCGTTAGCTACAATGACAGGACTTCACTGTCATTCATGCTGGCCAAATCTCAAAGGCATGATAAATGGTAGAACCTCATTTAATTACCATTTGTTCTCTCATGACAGTAAAACTTATTGTAAATTATGCAGATAAGTAATTCATCATGGGGAATATGCCAAAAAAATCTAGATCTGTGACATTAAATAAGTTGACCCAAGGCTTTGTGAAAATTAAAATTAATAGAGCAAGAGGGTAAAATTTGCTCTGATACTTAATACAAATGAAGTCTCCCTTCTTGTTTGAATGTCTCTAGTTTATCCACTTTTTAATCATTGTTGAATTGTGCAGTGCAAAGAGATACTAAAAATTTCACACACAAAAAATGTACCTCAAACCAATTGGTTAGGGGTTTATTCAGTACCTACTGTGCACAAACATGGTATTAAACTCTAGTTCATGGGGCCATTTTGGTCTCATTGGAATTCAAGGTTTTGCTGCCAGTCCATTTCTTAGAGTGGTAAGAGTAGTAAATAATAGCTTCTACCTTAATCCAAGAAAAATGTCTCCTAAATTTGTAATACCTCAGCTTTCTAAATTCAGAAGGATTTGTTTAAAAAGTCTGGAGCTGAAACCGGTTTGGCTCAGTGGATAGAGCGTCGGCTTGCGGACTGAAAGGTCCCAGGTTCGATTCCAGTCAAGGGCATGTACATGGGTTACGGGCACATCCCCAGTGGGGAGTGTGCAGGAGGCAGCTGATCGATGTTTCTCTCTCATCGATGTTTCTAACTCTCTATCTCTCTCCCTTCCTCTCTGTAAAAAATCAATAAAATATATAAAAAATAAAAATAAAAAATAAAAAGTCTGGAGTTCCAACTTGTATTTTAGTGAACGAGATCTTTGACTCCGAGTTCAGTGAGTTTTCCCTTATACAAGAAAGTCTCTTCTAAAGCTGTACAAATGGAACTGATAGCAAAGGCCAACGTTGTGGCAAAGCAAGGCATGGCACAAGCAAGCTTTGACAAAGGGCAACAGTGTTTAATGGGAGGAAGAGGAGCTTAGTGAAGCACCATAGCAACGGGTGTAGGAGAACCAGAGAGAAGCAACAGGAGCATTGGAAGTCTAAGGAAAGTACACGAAAAGGAAATGGTGACAGCAGCGACTAGCAAGAGCAGCATTTTTGAATGCGTAATGTTGCAGAAATTATACAAAGCACTTTACATGCATTATCCCATTAAGTCCTCCAAATAACAGCCATTCTCTACTGCTCATTTTTAAGTTGAGAAAAGAGAACCATAGAGAGGTTAATAAACTTGCCCAAGGACACACACAGCTGGAAAGTAGCAGAGGCAAGATCCAAACCTAGCTCTGCCTCCAGAATTCAAACTCTTAATCACTACATTCTAGTCCCTCACAACCGTGTATTTTACTAATCCAAGGGTTGCATTGCTTTGATTATGACAGTACAGGGGTGTGGAGTTAGTCTCCACTCAGTAAATAGCACCTCAGCTGGCCCAAGTCAAACCTGGGAGTGATCGGTGAATAACTCTGTTCCATTATTGACTCCCAATTTATAGTCCACCTCATCAGTTCTACCTCCAAAGTGAATCCCAAATCTGGTCCCCATTCTTCGGTTTTACCTCATTGTCCAAAACCCCAGAAGCCATCATATCTTACCTAGACTACTAAATGGTCTTGCTTGGCTCTCAACTCCCTCCTCATTCTGCACTGAGAAGCCAGGGTGACAAGTTTTAAAAGTAAATCAGATGACAGCACTACCTTCTTCAGAATTCCCCAGTAGATTCCCTTTACTTACAGAATAAAATCCAAAATTATTCCCACAGTTTACCAGGTCCTTCAGCATCTGCTCTGTCTACTTCCTCATATTTATCTCCAATAACTCTTATCCCATTCCACTGTGACCCAGCTATGCTGATGCTTCTCTTCCTTGACCATGACATGGTAAGATCCATAGTGGGACCGTTGCTCCTTCCTCCGCTGGGAGTGCTTTTCCTCTGTGACTTCTTCAGATATGCCTTCTTTGTCACTCAGGCTCCAGTTAAAGCATCATTTTCTCCATGAATCCTTCTTTGAACCCCAATTGTAGATACCCTGTTTTTATTTCTTCATAGCACCCACTCATCACTACCTGGTAGTATGCCATTTATTACATGTTTATTATCCTCCTGTCCCAAAATCAAATATAATTTCCATGAGGGTAGGGTCCTAGTCTGTCTTTTTCTCTCAATTTTTTAGCACTAAGAGCACTAAATGGAACATATTAGTTGCTGGAAAAAATACTGAAGATGTATGACTGGATGAATAAATGAAAGGAGAGAGTAAGGCTCAGAGAAGTTAAGTGGGACTTACGTAATCCATGGTTCCTTGGCTAGAACAAGGTGAAGCCACGACCAGCAAAGTAAGACCCATAAGACACAGAGATCTCCAACTGCAAGGAAACACAGAGCTCAGGGGGTCAGAGAATTGGTATTCGAGTGAAGTCTTAAAGGCAGTAGATTCAGACGTGCAGACATAGCGGCAAAAGCAACTTAAACAGAGGGTACAGCGTGGGCAAAGGCAGAGAGGGGGAGAAGTTCAGGGCGAGCATGTTCCCTTACAAGAACAAAATAGCAAATCGACAGAGATAAGCAAAGAAGAGAAAAGGGTTGACACATTACCTCCCACTCTGCAGCCTTCAAGCTTGTGGAAGAGTTTTTGCAACTGACACTAGAGTTAAGACATTCTTAATTGCATCTTTTTATTTTTTAGCTCATCTGTTGCAATGCCTAGCCTACTGCTATTCTGCCTCCATCATGAAGCTCTCACCCAGCACAGATGCAATTACCACTAGGTTGCTTGGCTTTCTGACAACACAGTTGGGGCAAAACTTGGTGGTGGATGGGAAGGAGTGGGAGTCAAGAGATGTGGGTTCTAACTCACCTGAGAACCTTGAGGAGGTGTTTTCACCTTCTTTACATCTCAGTTTACTCACCTGGTGAGATCTCGCTGCATAGTAAATTTCTGAAAGTCTTTTGGTTGACGTAGTGAATTGGTTACCAGTCACTAAGTCCTTCAGTCAGTCACTTACTGGTTCATTCCCACAGGGTTCATGGGTTATCTTCTCTATGGCGAGTGATTAGTTTCTTAGGGCTGCCTTAACAATAGGAATGTATTCTCCCACATTTCTGGAATGAAGTCCTAAATCAAGGTGTTGGTGGGGCCACAGGGCCTCAGTGGTTCTAAGGGAGAATCCATCCTTGCCTGTCCAGGTCCTGGTGGCCCCAGGCACTTGCTGGTTTATGGTAGCAGAACTCTAATCTCTGCCTCCGTATCTGCATGGCCTTGTTCTCTGTGTGTTTGTTTCTCTGTGATCTTCCTTAGCTCAAAACCAGCTTCTACCACTTCCTTGTGTGTGACCTTGAACATGTAACCATCTAGGCTTGATCGGAGGATTCAATGTTATTAAATACATATAATGTGCACTTTGGCATATGACTGGCACTCAGCTAGTATCCAGTAAGCACCTCTTTGAAACTCTTATCCTCTTTGGTAAAGCATTTCCAATGTTGGGGTTGTCTAGACATCCTCCAGACAATTTGTGTCCACATCAAACCACTACAAAAGACAGTGGAAGTATTTAACTGGGGGGGCGGGGGGCGGGGGGGACAAAAAACTTACCATAAAAAACATGAGCCTGAAATACTCAGACTGACTCTGCATCGATTGCTTTATCCAGATAAATGTTCAGTTGCCAATGTAGTGACATCCAAATAGACAAAGGCTAGATTTAAGGTTCATTTAATACCTTTTTACTTTCTAACGGGCAATTCCAGATTCTCTCAGCACTCTTGGAAAGATGTGGTTAATATAGAAGATTCCTTGGTATAATAAGCCTATTGTGCTTAACACAAACAATCATTTTTATTCCTTGAAATTTTGACAATGGGAACAAGAATCCAATTTCCAGTTTCTTTGCCCTTAGGTTTCCATGCTTTATACACCTCAAACAATGCCCATCCCTATTGCGATGGCCCAAGGCTTTCTCCTCTCTGTGCCTAATACCTGCAGTCACCTTACAAGATGCAGGACCTGGACTCTACTTGCTTCTCCTGCCTCATTATCTTTGCATTTATTTGGTAGATATTTGAGAGCAACAGGGATAATCTACTATGAGCCATGCACTCTTTTATTTCTTTTTATGAATGAATGAATGAATGAAAGTGTGCTGTTTGTTTAGCAAAATTGGGATCATGTTGGGCATGCTAGGTTTTTAAAAATTATTCCCAATCCCCACTCCCCCTTCTCTATATCCATGGGTCTGTTTCTATTTTGTTTATTCATTAGATGTTTTTTGTTTCACATGCAAGTAAAATAATATTATATTTGTCTTTGTCTGATTTATTTCATTTAGCATAACACTGAGCTGTGCATTTCTTTTAGACACTGAACACACCTCGAGTAAATCATCAGGTTTTAAATATAGATTTTTGTGGGATTTTTGAGTCTGGCACGGGAATCCAACTGGGGCATCTGAATTATAGAACATGTTATGATATCTCAGGTTACAGGGCAAGTCTGACAGCCATTTTTGTCTCTTCTGGAAAATTACATGTTTACAATATTGCATCCAGAGGAGGCAGAGTGGGGTGGGATCGCTGAGAGTAGGTGCAGGAAGCTCTTCTGCGGCTTGTCAGTTCACTTCCCTGGTGTCTCAGGTTTGGTTTGCGTCACTGTCCATGTTGTATGCCCTAAGAGCCTGACATCTGAGCAAATGCCTGCGCTTGTGTTACCTCATGGCTCTGCAAACCAAGATTAGAGCAAGGACCCGGTACTATTCCATTCCCATCATTTCACTTAAACCTCCATAATGATGGCAACAGCTATGTCTTGTTTACCATCGCGTCTGCCTCTGGGATACAGTAAGTGCTCAGCACATATTTGTGAAAGGAAAGGAGCAAGGAATGAAGGGAGAGAGGGAAGGAGGAGGAAAAAAGGAAAGAAGGAAGGAAGGGAGGAGGGAAGAAATCATAACATGTCAGATACTTGCGATTGAGCTATATTCCTTATTCAGTTGTGACTTCCTTACTCTCTACCTGCTGTTGTTATCTTTATCTCATAATTTGAATGTTCTCCTGCTTTTATCCCTCCCAGCTTCGGCTTACCGTGGTCTGACCCTGTTAGGGCCTCTCTATTCAGCCTTACAGCCTTGACTCCTACTAATTGCCTCCTTGTCTCTCCATTTCCCAGTTCAAACTCCCAAGAGATAGAGAATCACATTAGCTCATTTTATCTTTTCTATTGTTGAACCCTACCACCTCACAGGTTATCCATCACTAATGGCCAGGCTAACTTTCTGTAAGATGCTCACTTTTAGGCCAATCAATTGTGGTTAGATTTATTAGGCAATTTACAGGATATTTACTTTTTAAAAAATATATTTTTATTGATTTCAGGGAGGAAAGGAGAGGAAGAGAGAGATAGAAACATCAATTATGAGAATTATTGATTAGCTGCCTCCTGCATGCCTCCTAGTGGGGATCGTGCCTGCAATCCAAACATGTGCCCTGACCAGGAATCAAACTCTAACCTCATGGTTCAGAGGTCACCGCTCAATCACTGAGCCAAGCCGACTGGGCAATATTTACTTTTTTATAAACATTTTTAGTAAACATTTCTCCAGAAAAAAATGCAAAGCTTCCAAGATGAGCTCACTCAATGGCATATCAATTTTTTAGCAGCAGTAGCTCATTAGCATATTGGCCAATATATCTTAAAAAGATACATATGAGACCAAAATCATCTTATTAGAATGACAGTGGAGCCAATGAGAGGCACCATTCATATAGCTTAGGAGATAAGCCTGACTCATTCCAGTTCAACTGGCCCAACGGAGTGCCTATAAAACCCTCTACTCTCCACTCTCCGCTCTCCGCTCTCCGCTCTCTGCTCTCCACTTTGCATCATTTCCATGTCAGGGAATAATTTTTGTACAGCAAAAGCAACCATATAAGAAATATTTACAAATGTAAATATGCTCACTCCAATTTGAAGAGACTTTGTTTGCTTCATTATTTTACAGTGTGCAATTTACACTGTTTTCTTCTGTTGCTCTAGCTATTGGCAGCAGGGGAGGGAAGCAGACATGAAATAAATTGTCAGTTTTAAAGACATCACTGTCTTTTGCCTGAATAATAAAAAGGCTTAGTGTGTTGGGCCAAAATTGAGAAAAACGGGAATTTTTTCTAATTTTTAGGTGTTTAAATATGTGATTAAGTAGAGAATTTGTGACAATTAAAGGATCAACAAAGCTGAAACGATACAGTGATTATGGTCCTGTGATTATGCTATGAGTCTGTGCTCAGCACAGCCTTGTTTCTCAGTCTCCAGACCTCCGTTAAGCTTACAAATGATATTTCATTTAGTTTAAATCAATCAAGTGTCTCTAGAGGATTTCACCAGAAACCCAAATATAATTACACAAACACACAAGCTTCCTAACTATGCATGTGTTATGCCAACAGAAAAATATATCTTAAGCGCAATGCAGAAAGAGTAAAGATTGATAAAATGCATGTTGGTGTCTCGCGAATAACAACATTATAGTTAGAGTTGGATACATATATCCTAGCCAAAAAAAGGACAAAGCATATGATTATATATGATTTGACCCTTACTCTGGTTGGAATTACTCCCAAAGTAGCTTCTCCTCATTGTTGTTTATTTTTAAATCCTCGCCAGAGAGTATTTTTCCCAGTGATTTCTAGAGAGAGTGGAAGAGAGGTAGGAGAGAGAAACATCAACATGAGAGAGACACAGTGACTGGTTGCCTCCCTCGTAGCTTCTCCTCCTTTATTTTTTTTTGTTTTTTTTTTTTATATTAGCTCTTTATTATATAGGATTATTTATCTGTGTATCATCTTTCCCTGACTAGCATGACACCCCATGAAGGCAGGACCCTCTCTTTCATTACAGTAAGTTTCAGTAGTAACGGAACATCACCTGACACACAGTAGGCACCAATCAGTATTATTACAATTAATGACACACAGTAATTTTTCATACAGCACGAAAGCTTAAAAGGTTGATAGCAATGTGTAAGGGTGTTGGGCCACGGGTATAGTGTGGGTGCCTCTCCTCCTTTCAATGAAGTTTACTGTCTTTCATAGTTTTCATTTCAGTAACTTACTCATTCCACTCCTAGAATATGACTAACTTCATTACCAGTAAGCCATGCAATGGCCTGAGGATATAGCTGGTCTTTCATTTATTCATTAGACCTATGTAATATCTCTTTTCCAAAGAGCTCCAAGCCCTATAGAGGATGTTGAACTCATGTTAAACCAAAGTTTCCTGGAAATGAGAACTGTGTCTAAGGAGAAGGTGTGGTGGAGAGAAACCAAGAAGGAAAAGTGAGAGGCAATGGAGAGGCTTCTGATGGGCTGGAGGAGACATAAGCAGTGGGTAAAAATGCCAAAAATACCAGCCCTCGGTCGCTAGTGCAGGTAATATGATGGCAGAAGTTCTGTTTCTATGAAGGGCAATATTTGAATCTCTCTTAGGATTACACAGGTAGGATTAGCTTCTAGGAACATCATTTTAGTGGATATGTTAATTTTTCATGCTATATGCTGATAAAATTTAAACCCGATGAGATTTATGTAACACATTTTGCGTCTTTATCTAATAAAGAAAATGTCCTCTCACTTCTCCTGGGTCTTATGTGACCAGGTGTTTTGTTTTATTTTATTGTCCACACCATTTGAAAAGCACTGAAAGTCAGAAAGGAGAATGAAAGGAAGGGGCAGAGTTCACATTTATTAGATAACTAGAGGCCCAGTGCACGAATTCATTCACGTTTGGGGTCCCTTGGCTTGGCCAGCGAACGGGGCTGATGGGGGACGGCCGGCCAGCCAGGGGGAGGAACCGTGGGAGGTTGACTGGCCAGGGGATGGAACTGCAGGAGGTTGGCCGGCCGCAGGAGGTTGGCTGTGGAAGTGCACTGACCACCGGGGGGCAGCTCCGGCATTGAGCGTCTTCCCCGTGTTGGTCAGTGTGCATCATAGCTGGATCTTAATGGTCACTTAGGCTTTTATATATGCAGATAAGTAGTTAACTGGACATTCGCCTGTGACCTGCTCCCCACTCTTCCCTGGCCAAGGAGATGTGGGAGGGGCTTAGGAGACTTCTTCAGACATAACAGTTGTTGGACTCCTTCTATGACATGTAATCTCTACAAAACTCATTGAATGAGTGCATCCAGCCAGGTTCATGCCAGTTTCCACACGAACAGAAAGGAGGAAGTAAGGAACTAGATTATGATGAGATCGTGGAAAATATTGGCATTTTAAACTGATAAGAACAGATACTACACTTGATCTCAGCCAAAAGGCCGAGAAGCGATAATATTGGCATTTTAAAATATTCACTTTGTGAGAAAAAGAGGAGGTTAAATACTTTATGTATTTTATATCTTTGTTGATATTAAACATTATTTATTAAAGCACTGATCATCACTGCTTTGAAAATTAAACACTGACATTCCAACAATTACTTGTAAATAAGTCAGTCTAGCGCTGATGGGAGGAGTCAGAGGAATAGATCCCAGAGTCTTTAGCGCTCGAGGCAAGGGGTAGAAGATATACAATGAGAGAATCACTGACCCCCAGTCAAATGTCTTCCAGAACTGCATGATGGAATCACGGAGACGTGTGCTTTCTCCTGGACCAGCATTTTCAGTCCATTTAATTTAGCTCAGTTCACTACTTGGACATGCGTTGTGCTGGGAGCTGGGCATGTCCCAGCTCACATAGCCTGGGATCCTGGGAGCGATGCTAGAGAGAAGCCGAAAATGCCATACTATGAAATGTATATTTCCCTTTTTTCTTTATCTTTTTCTTCTTTTGTATTTTCAAACCAGCTCTTTTATCAGAACATTATGAGAAACCAGTGAAATAAGTATCTTTGTTATCTGTGAGCATTTATAAAAAAATCTTTCAAAAATTGTGACAAATTTTTATCCTCATTATTTTAGAAAGCAAATGATCTTTGGTGGCTCTCTGGAGAAAACTCTTATTTTACCTCAAAGATCAGTAAATGACTCCAAATCAGCAGAATTTATTAGCAATGGTTAATTTATGTCATTTTATGAATACTTTTCTAATTTATTATCTTCACAGTATTGATCCAACAAAATAAACATTTAAGAATATTGATGGCAAATGGAACACAAGTAAGTGAAATGAAAGTGGGAAATTTTAGCTCTTAACCACTCTGTAAAAAGAAACTTAATTGAGTCCCTGTAACTTCAGAGTCCATTGGAAAGCAGTTTAAGCTAAAGGTGACAATCCTATTGCTAAACTCAGGCGTTCCGGCTCTCTGTCCCAGGTGCTTGAATCTTAAACAACAGAATGGCAGAGGGAATGCCTGGGGAGACTTCCTCCAGCAAAGTCCTGTGGCTCATGGTCCCTGTCCTAGTAATGATGTGCCCGCATCCCGGCTCTCTGGAGTTGCCTTAGAACCTCCCCTTGTCCCAGATTGTAGCTACGAAACCTCCCACGGGCTCTGTAAACCTGACGGTCTTCAGTGCACTTCCTTTTGCCTGAGACAAGATGCCCAGAGTTGCTTTCTGTTGCTTAAAACCAAGAAACCTGGTCAAAAACTTGTGAAACGATCACCTGACTCTTTGTTAATCTATAATAATAAAAGTGTAATATGCTAATTAGACAGGACAGCCAAACAACCTTCTGGACATCCTTCCGGACGACCTTCCAGGGGAAGCTGGGGTTGTGAGGGCTGAGCCCCTTTAAAGAATTTCATGCATCAGGCCTCTAGTTTCCAAATAATTAGATAGCTGTCTAAAAGTGGGGGTACTGAATTTTGTGGGGTTCCCTACCATCCTGTTTGGGGCATTTTTGCCTGGGGCTCTGTGAGTCAGAAGGAAAAGGGGCAAGTGTTACTCTGGAGAACTGTTAGTGACAGAGATAAGAAAACCTGTGTGTGCCCTGCACCCAACCAGCCCACCTCCTTCATGGGGATTCCAGGCAAACTTGACTCTTTCCTTTTACACTGTTCTCAGGAAACCGAAGCAAAGGATCAAGGATGAGAGAGATCAAAATGTATTGTCGAAGACATTTGCTCAGAAATGGCCAAGTCCAGGTTTTGATGGATAGATTGAAAACCAAGGAGTGGAGCTTCCTGCTTTTGACCATTAAATTTTTTAAAAAAGAGAGAGAGGAGGCAAAATGGTAGGACTTATATAGAAGTGTGATGCTTCGCATTTCTTGACAGTTAAGATGGTGTCACTTTGCGCTCTTGTAATGTGTGGGGGGAACATAATGTCAAATTACATAAGAAATGTTTAACTCTAGGAAATGGTTGTGTGCCTCTGGGGGATTTAAAGACACTTTACACACTTGGTTTAAAAGAGTAATCCTGAGAGCATTTCAGACCTTGCAGTGAGTGATACAAGTGTTTCAGAAGGTAATGGACTCCATTCTTAATTTTGACAGCTCTAATTTTTTCCTGTGGTTTCCTTGCTAATTTGTTGGTGGACAATTCTTTTCTTACCAAGAATTCCTCCTGGACTTTTCTCCTTTTTAGAGCAGAGTCAAATTAAAAAATGAACACTATTTTCGTATTACTACGTTGTCCTTACCTGCACTTCTTCTCAATAGAGGTTTAATTAGTCATTTACAAGGCAACATGCTAAGATTCTAATTAATGGTCGCTTGCCTATCAAGTTAATGTCCTTGCAAATTATCTCCTTCTAGAGATTATTACAATTTGCAGATGCAAACCCATTATTTATTATATAGGGGGCTTAGCAGACACTAATTTGAAGTCTAATGCAGGGATGGCTCCTACCATGGTAAGCTTCCCAAGTGAGTGTGTAAGATGAAAAATGTGTGCAGTCAAAATTAGGCTCTTGACAAGCCCTTGAACGGCACTGTTACAGACCAACAAGCCTCTGTCCAGCAGTCCTGCACGCCTACATGATCATCTTTTCTTCCTAAACACACGGTCATTGGCATTTAGGGGACACATTGAATGACAAATAAGTACTTTTAAATTCTAGAATCACATTAAGCATGGCTTGGTGCCCACACTTGAGTTAAGCATGAAAACAGTAGATTCCCACCATGTCCCAAGCTCACCCTGAGGCAGGGACTCTGATGGAGCATGGCCTGAGTTTCTTGCATTATTTAAATTGTTTAACTTTACTCTCTTTATTACCTCCCTTCCACCAACTCTACCTTTCTCTCTTTTTGCTAAGCCTATGCAGGTGAATTTAAGTATAGAATATGACACCACTGTCATTTCTTTTAAGCAACAATAGTTTCATGGCTTAGATTTGACTCTTAGTTGTTTCCATTTTTTAAAAATATTTGTATTGTTTCTTTCATTAATAAAGCCCATATTCTCAATTCTAATTCCTTGGCAAGAACCCATGTGAAAGTTTCAAAGAAAAACCAAAGAACTTTGTTTGAAATCAGTGGATTGTCCAAGATCTGAGGTCTGGTGAGTATTCACTCATGAGGATCCAAGGTTAGTCTAGAGCAGTGGTTCTCAACCTTGGCTGCACATTAGAATCACCTGGGAATCTTTTTAAAATCCTGACTTCTGGGCCTCATCCTCCAGAAATTCTGTTTCTTTGTTATGGGGTGGGGCCACAACATTAGTAACAAAGAAACAGAATTTCCGGAGGATGAGGCCCAGAAATCAGGATTTAAAAAAGATTCCCAGGTGATTCTAATGTGCAGCCAAGGTTGAGAACCACTGGTCTAGAATATTATTTTCAAGACTGCTAGGTCATCTGTGCCTGGAAATGTTTTCTCCATTGCACAGGATACTGGCATTGTGTAGGTTCTCAGAAAATATTTATTGAATGAAAAAGAAGGAAAGGGAGAGTGAGAAGAAAAGAAGAAGGGATGATGGAAGGAACAGAGAGAATATGAGGAGGGGAAAAAATGGAGGGAGAAAGGGGGAAGGAAAAGAGTTAGGACATAAGAGCATGAGCCTGAGGGCTGATTCTACACATCTGGATCCCTACGACCAGGGGTGAAGTTACTTTACCCCTTTGATTCTTGGTTCCTCGGCTCAATGTATAGACAGTAATCACATGTCTGGCACTTAGTGATTCAGTGCCAGGGCTGACCAGCAACCCCTGAATGACGGATGAACAGATTACTAAGACACAGTTTCACTGTGCAAGAGAGGGCTAAGGGGCAGCCCAGCTGAAGAAGCCAGGCTGCCTCAATTGCCTGCCTCGCTAGGCCTTTATTGGAATTTTTATCTTTAGATGCAACCAGTAGGCGAGTAATCTTGGGAGGACACACGTGTTTCCATTGTCCTCTAAGCAAAGGCATCCAGGGAGTAAGCATAAGGATTCCAATAAACACCCGTGGGTCTGCACATGCACAGGCTTGCTTGGCAAGGTCAAGGAATAATTAGGGGTGCCGCCTTCAACACTCTCCTAAGTCTCCCCTAAGTTGGAATTCTGACAAACAGGGCAGACGGCCTTCCACACACTTCCCTTTTATCAGAATGTCCTTTGTACAAACTTTCCAACCAAGTCTCCTGTGCTCCCAACAATTCAGCAATGGACGCTGCACCTGTTGAGCATTTATTAACTTTATAAATTGTATATAATGGGTCACAGTTAGCATTCTGTTTTGAAACATCACATATCTGCTATATTCATGAAAGGTAAACATATAAATGTTTATGTCTGGAGTCAAAGAGTTGGCCAATAAAAACTGCGTTGTCCTGAATAATCTGCCCACAAAGACCAACACGAAGCAGAGAAGGTCTTGTAAAGGGCTTTTAAAAGACTCAGCCCTCATAGGCAAAAAGCACAGAATCAAGAAACCCTGATGTGACAAAAACCTGGGGCCCATTGAGTCATTCCTAACAGAGCTGGCACTCTGGCTGTGTGCCACGTGTTCAGTGCATACAGCAGGGGTCCTCATCTTGCTCGGGTATGGACGTGTTCCTGTGCTCATTTTTCAAATAAGGAAATGGAATTCAGAGAAGTTGATTAACATCCCCAAGGTCACACAGGTCATAAGTGCCTGGGCCCGTGTTCAGTCTCACTTGTACTGACTGCAGCACACCTCGGCTTTTCCTACCACGTCACCCTCACACTCACAACTGAAGGCCTGCTGATCAACTCTGCAGAAAGTGTCCAGAGTCATGGGAACAAACTGCTTATTGGGGAAGAAACACTGTAAAAGAAGTTAAGTGTAGGTGCAGCTGTTAAGAGAGCTCAATATAATACAAAGCTCATTCACCACCAGGTAGGTGTCCTTGGGCCAGGGGAAGGGGTGTTTCTGTTTTATACGATATGAAGTCCTGACAAGTAATAGCAAAGGACTCTGCAGAAATGGCTCTAGAGTATGTATTATGTGCCAGGCACTGTTATAAATACTCTTAGGGTCTCTCATTTCATTCTTAGCAACTCTTTGGGGGCAGGAGATGGAGTTACTATAACCTGTGAGTAGGAGATGGAGTTGGTATTGGAACAACAGCAAACTAGCGCCAATGACTTTCTTCCAAACAGCTGTATGGTTGCTCTGATGGTTGTTGTTCCCATGCTAAACTTGCCTGAAAAGGCTGGTGAGGAGATGTGACGGCACACATGGGCAATGAAGCTTAGAGCATGAGCTAGGACTTACTGAGGATGCACTCATGGAAATCAGGAAGTCTGAGGTTTTCATTTCTTTTATAAGCCTTAATTACCTCGTTGGTGAAGTATGGCTAGTGATACCTAACTACGCTACTTCAAGGAGGATCGTCATGAGTACAAACACTTGGTAAGAAACACAAGTCTAATGGTTAAAGCACAAGTGCCCAAGTCAGACTGCCTGGGTTTAAAACTGACTCCACAATTCAGAAGCTGTGTAACCTTGCATAACTTAACCTCTCCATGCCTCAGTTTCCTTATCTGAAAAATGGGGGTGATTATAGCAGATACCTCATAGGATGGCTGATCGCATTATACACTCAGAGCACAGCGTGATAGGGGCTGTCATACTTGTGCATCTGAAGGATTTATGCATTTAGGAATGGAGGACCATCATTACTTTATAAACAAATTTAGATCAACAATGTAGGCAACCCCTCCTGCTTACTCGAAGCTGTATTGCTTTTTCCCAAAGCACCGAAAGCTGAACAAATTGTGAGCAATGGGTTGGGGAATAAGGTTGTGTGTGAAGATCTTGCAGAGGCAAGTCTTTCATCTGCTCTCTGCTTTGTTGCCTGAAAAAACATCTTCAGACATGTGCTCTGCTGGTTGATGTCCACTGTTTTGAAAGCCAAGTCTACGCCTTGCCCTGTTTATAGTACAAAGTTTGCAGGGCCCCTCTTGGTACAGTGAAGTGATGGCAGCCACTGGCTTCGCTGTTAGGAAGCCATTTATAGTGTAAGAGCAGTAGGGTATCATGAGCAAAGAGGTGGGGGGTAAAAGAAGAATATATGATTTATTGTCTCTTTATTTAAAAACAGCACCCAAATTTCCTCGACAAACCATCTCTTCTCCACCACCGTAAATGAGGTTTGGGCAGAGTTGACATGACTCCCACTTTCTTCCTAATGGAGTGGCAGGAACTGACCCAGAACTAGCCAATCAACACGTTCCAGCACCCTGGTGACACTCCCTTCTTCCCTCCCTCAACTCTTGTCATAATGATGTGTATTCCAAGACTGCATCTCTCTGTAGGCTCTGCTATCCTGTTAAAAAACTCAAGCATAAGATCAGAACATTTGGAAGACTACTGAGAGCTGAAACAGACTCTCCCTTTCCTGAGGGAATCAGGTCTCCAAATTAATGAAAGTACCAATGCCTATAGTGTAGAACGCAAACTCATCTCCCAAGTTTATAAACCTCCAGAGAGAAACCAACTCTGTTAAAATGCTGGTGGATTTCTAAATCTGCTCTGAAATGGAAAGCAGACACCTCCCTATGATAAGACCACATGGCCTTGGGATCCCATTCATCATAGTGGAGGTAACACACAGAACATTGGAGGTGTCAGAGAACTGAGGGATCTTTTTAACTCAGTTCACCTTTCCAGCAGAAATAGGAAAGCAACAAGTCAAGTCTTCAGTGGGTCCGTCGTGCCTTTCGGATGGAGAATACAAACCAACATAGACTTGAAGACGATTTATTACACACTCACTGAGGGGAGAAGAAACTGCACCTAGCTTCCCACAAGTCAGTATCCATTGAGAATTCTGAATAGAATAACACAGCTGCTGGGTAAAATACCTCATTGTGACTGTTTATTTTTAAAATCTGGGGTGATAGGTGCGCAATTAAAAGCTAGAGAAGGAGAAAGGTTTTACTTGGAAAATCATTGAATTTAGGGTTCCTCTTTGGCTTTCTCTCGGACATTAATTTCATTTGCTCATTCAGTATGTATTTACTGAGCATGTATGTACTGCAGGTCAAGCACGGTTTTAGGTCCTGGAATACAGCTGAGACCAATGCGGTCAAGACCACTGTCCACCTAAATTCACTTTCTAGGTGGCGGCATATCTGAAACAGAGAAGCATACAAATAAGCATGAAAAAAGGGATAAGGTAACTTCAGAGTGTAAGTGCTTTGACAAATATAAATAGTAAAGACAGCGAGGATGGGAGTGGCAGCTTTAAACAGGTGATGTAGTAGCAGCAAGTGTAAGTTTCCAGACTTAGCAAACAAAAATACAGAATGTCCAGGTAAACAGCAATGTTTTTATACTCTTGGTGACAAAAGACCTTTTAAATCTAGCAGCTCTGGAAGTACAAAGGCTCAGCAGTAGGGCTAAGCTTGGTGTACTATGGAAGCAGCTGGGCTGGTACAGCTGGGGCCTGGGGGTGGGAGGGGAGTGATGGGGTGTGAGGCTGAACATGGAGGCAATCGAGGTAGGAGGCTGGGGTATTGGTGATAATGAGAGGGAAAGCCACTGAAGGGTAGTATATGGTGAATGGCCTAGTCGGACTTACGGTTTTAAGTGATGGGCCCAGGGGGCTGCGGGAGGCCAGTCCGCAGTGGGTGGAGCCTGGAGGCAGGAAGCAGACAGGAGGCACCTGCACTGGTCCAGCCGTGAGGTGTGTCCTCACTGCAGGGGATGGAGTGGAGGAGGAGGAAAGTCACCTGTCTCTGTCCGGGTTTTAGTTGCAAGCACTAGAAACTGACTGCCTCTCTTGAGCACCAAAGGGAGGGTTTTTGTTGGGCGGGGCGGGTGCATGTAAAGGCTGAAGAACCATCTTTGCAGATGCTCAGGGACTAAAGAACGGAGGCAGGAACCAGCCGAGGCCATGCCCCGAAACAGCCCCTCAAAGCTGCATTCTCCACCTTGCCTCCTCCCAAAAATATGTCCGCACTGTCCCTGAATCTCCACATGCTTCCCTTATGAGTTGAAGGTCCTGGCAGGATCATCAGAATGGCCTGTCCCGGTGATAGGCCTGTATCTCGGCCACAGGGTCAAGAAGAGGGATGTTGGCTCCTTTGGGTCCTGTAGGAGGAGTGGGCGGCGGGGTGGGGGGAGGGTGGTGGCGGAGTGTGGTGGTGGAGGGACAGCTTTGCTTCCCAACATGACTCAGGCAAAAGGTTCACCCAACTGTCCCGGTGATAGGCCTGTATCTCGGCCACAGGGGCAAGAAGAGGGATGTTGGCTCCTTTGGGTCCTGTAGGAGGAGTGGGCGGCGGGGTGGTGGTGGTGGTGGTGGTGGCGGAGTGTGGTGGTGGAGGGACAGCTTTGCTTCCCAACATGACTCAGGCAAAAGGTTCGCCCAAAGTAGGAATCATGTTCAAACTTGGCAGTTCAAAAAAATGGCCGATATCCACTACTGTACATGGATGTTTGCTATTCGGGACCAGGCAAGTGGTCATACATCATAAACCTTGGAACTGTTGACAATTTGTTAAAGAACAAAGATCAGAACAATTAGATGGATGTTCTTAATAAAGCTAACTGTCAGCACGTAATGTCCAAAAGTTCCACCTGTGTGAGAAGAGAAGGGAGAAAGGAAAACTTCGCAGTAGCATGTATAAAACAGGACGGGGGTGCTACTGGCTGGTAGGCATCATCAGAGTCCACCCTGAGCTGTGGCTGGCCCAGCAGCAGAAAGCCGCAAGGAAACAGCCAAGGCACTGAAACATGCTTGAGGCTTTCTGCCTGATTGACAATAAACCCGGTGTATTTCCAGTTTATGTTTATGGCTGAAATGAGTGTTCTTCAATGTTCTGAGCATCACTGAGCCCTGCTCTTGGGGCTAAATAATGATGTTGAAACCTTGCCAGGAAATTAACACCTCAGGCTCTGTGGTCAGGCAGACCTGACTCGGCAAGTGATTTAACCTAAACCTTAGGTTAAAGGAAGTTGATAATAGACCCCAACTGATATCATTATTATAACGACTTAAATGAGAAAATACATGGAAATTAATGTCTAATGCCTAGAATGTGGAAAGTACAATAAATATTAGTTGTTGCTTTCTCACAAAAAATGTTTTATAGCTTCTAAGCGTAGCTAGTTGTGTCAGAACTGAACACCTATAGGCCAATTAATATATATTCATTTAGTTAAAATATCTGCTTAGAATTGCCTAGGAGAGAGAAGGGGACATGAAAACAAACATATATACAGAATTCCCAATGTAATTCATTTCTCACCTCAGTAGATTTGACAGGGTACTGCTCAAAATCCCTATTTCTGTGAGTTTACCAGGATATTGTACGGTGGCATTGACCAGGGCTCTGAGTCACACCCAGTCATGCCTGACCTTGTCAGCCAGCTACCTAGAAATCTAGAACCAAATACAGTAATCATAACTAAAGTTCACAGCCTTCCCTTCCATGTTCTACTAGCACTCCATTTTACGAGACTGTTAGAGAACAGGCCAGGAAAGTGGTAGTTAAAATTTTATGCAACAGAATAGTTTATACAGGGAGACAGTGACCTGTTGCATAAAACCCAGAATACTGAGGGCATAATTTGCCAGATACATTTACTGTCATGTGTATGGTTTATATGTTCTATTTGATACTTTATAAAAATATTTCAAAGAAATCTTTAACTTTATAAGAGTTGTCTTATTCATCTTACATTTCAATTTTTCATAAAAGAGAAAAATTGATCAGTAGAACAACTGATGAAGAAGGAAGTAGACAGGCTTTTTAGCTTGGGAGCAGCACGCATCACAGGGGATATAAAACCAAAGTGCATTAAATTCTAGGCCATAGCTCCATAAAATACATACATTTTCCTGAAAAATTTGGTTCTTAATAAGCCATGAACAAGGGCATGCTTGGCTTGGCTCTATTTTCTGTGGACTCTCATGAAAACCAGAGATATTAAGATATCTTTAATATCAAGTTTCTTTGTATCATGTACATTCAGCCAGGGCGTGTACTTTCTCTACAGGCCACTTCCATGGAGTCAGCAAATTGAATTTCCAGCATTCAGGAGCAATTCGCAATTAGATCTCAGAAAGATTATATTCCCACTTAGCTCCAAGTCAGAGATAAAACAGGAAGGAGCTTGTTTTGTTTTGTTTATTTTCATGTTGTTTCTAGCATACTGTAGTTGTTTTTTGCTAAGTTTAGTTTATTTATCCCTGAACTACAGCTTTCCTCTGTTGATTTGGTCACTAGCTTCTTAATGATGACCTTTGGTTCCTAATACAGTGATTTCTTCCTCCCTTTCTTCATTCACTCAATATGTATTGAGGATAAGGTATGATAGGGACTATGCCGGGTGCTGGATGCTGGGTAGGTGCAGAAAAGACCCGACCCTTCAGCAGTTTTTTAAAAAGTGAATTTTTTAAAATTAAGAACTATTGCCCCAGCCGGTGTGGCTCAGTTGGTTGGGCGTCCTTGGGTGCACCAGAATGTTGTTAATTCAACTCCCAGTCAGGGCACATGCCCAGAGTGTAGTCTCAATCTCCAGTAGGGGGCATGCAGGAAGCAGTAGATTGGTGTTTCTCTCTCACATTGATGTTTCTCTCTCACCCTCTCCCTTCCTCTCTCTCTAAAAATCAATTCAAAAAACATATTTTTGTAAAAATGAAGAACTATTGTCATGACTTCATCTGCCCTTGACCTGAACATTCTCATTGCTTTATCCCCTGAGTGGCATGGGAGTCTGAGGAACTTAGATGAACCCGTGAGCCTATCTAGACTTCAACAAGTAGATAGGATGAGATATCACCAAGATTCTCTTACTCTCAAAAATTTCAGATCAGTTTGCATTTCTGGTGCAAATCTCTTATTTATAGGACTTGTCCAACCAGGGAATGAAAAGAAGAGATTGAAATCTAAGCCTCCTGAGTTTCTGCTAAGCCACAGGCAGCATCCTGGTAGGGAACTGATTAAATACAGCCTACAGACACACATTTTTTGGTGTCCTGTTTGCTTGTTTGTTTATATGTTTAGTTGAATTAATTAAGTTTAAAATTTGGAAATTTCATAAAGCATGGGTTCAAGGCTTCTCCAAATAAGAGGACCTAGCAATACTGAATTGTATTATCATGTGTCAATAATGGACTGAGAGAATTAGCAGCTACCTCCCCAGGCAATCTGTTCAGTCAATTCAGTCCTCATGACTCACTATTGTGTTACACAGAGCTCCCTTCTCTCCTTTATATTACTCACCTTGTTCTTTATGACTTATGAATGAAAAGGAGACAATCTAGTAAATTTGACAAGCTTCGTGAGCGAAACTAACCTGATAGCGTGATTTGATCATAAATTCCTAACTGGGCAGGACTTGGTGGGTAATCACCCCTCGGGCCTGTAATTTCCACAGTGAAAGGTTTATCTTTGCCATAAGCAAGCTCTGTCCATTGTTATTGTGAATGCAGGTTCACACACCTTTGAAATGCCAGGAGAATCCTGTTTTTCAGACCCCTCAGACCCCAACACGTGACCTTCTTGTCTGTCTACCATCCGTATTTACTGCAAACGTTGAATATTAACTAATCTGTATGCACCAATGGGAAAGAAGTATGTATCTCTCCAGTGTACTTTGTATTCAATCATAGGGATCTCTCCCCCTTGCTTTCTCCTGCCTCCTTAATCTACCACTAGTGGATTTCAGGTAATCTTCCTTACATTCTCTCCTTTGATTCCAAATGCATTAAGCACACGCACACGCACACACAAAACAAAAACACCTCTGTAGAACTGCCATTTCCTCTAGAGCAGGGGTTCTCAACCTTCCTAATGCCGCGACCCTTTAGTACAGTTCCTCATGTCGCGGTGACCTTCAACCATAAAATTATTTTTGTTGCTACTTCACAATTATAATTTTGCTACTGTTATGAATCACAATGTAAATATCTGATATGCTATATGTGTTTTCTGATGGTCGCGACCCACAGGTTGAGAACCGCTGCTCTAGAGTATTTTGTCAATCCACTGAGATCTTGTTTCTGGGTATGTCTTCCTCCTCCATTTGACTCAAATCAACTCTCAAGAACTTTATTAAAATTTTCTATAGATTTGCATGTTCTTACATCTACATGATTTAGCGTAAGGTTTGCAAACCTTATACTAAACCATAAATGCATATGTGAATTTGCGTGCCTGCATGAGAGTGTGAAAGTGGAGAGGAGTTTATTTTCATATAGGGTTTATAATTATATCTAAAATAAGAAAAGAACTAGGCATAAAACACTGTAGGTTTCTAAAGTTTATATTTTTTATTTATTTGAAAGAGGAAGGGAAAGGCAGAGAGAGAGATGGAAACATCAATGATGAGAGAGAATCATTGACCAGCTGCCTCCTACATGCCCCACACTGGGGATTGAGCCCACAACCAGGAATTGAACCATGACTTCCTGGTACATAGGTCGATGCTCAACCACTGAGCCACGCTGGCAGGGCTCACTGATAGAGTTTATCCTCAACTTATCAGAAATTAAACTTTGGGACTTACTACCTACTTATGTTATTGAATGAGCAGAACAGAAATGAAAATGCCATTCAGAACTTATTTAAATTATTCACCAACATTAGCTTTTAGGTATTACTCCTTTGTGTCGTCCAATCCAATAACCACAATAGATAGAGAGAGACTTTCAGGTAAAACCCACACAACAAGGATAGAAAGTCTATCATAAGAAATGATAGATTTCTTATTGTTTGAGCTTGTTTTCTTTAATTCCTGCCTATGTGAAAAGGATCACACAGCTAAAGAGGATCTTTGTCAATTTTTAAAAATACTTTGAACACAGATTGTCTTGCTAGCAGCTCAGGTTGGTTAATTAAAGAAGGAAATTAGGAAAATATCTCCTCATCTTAGTTCTTTAATTCTTTTTTTTAAGTGCAAGCCATTTTCTTTATAGTTTTATTCAGTATTTCAGTCTTGTATGATTTCAGTATGATTTAGTATTTATTTTCTTTTGGTCTTCTATTTTTCTTTTTCTTAGTGGAAGATAAAGTAGTTAATTAAATGTTTATATTAAAGATAGAGAATGTGTTCAGGAGAAGAAACCACTTTCTTCTCATTTGAGTTTGCTCCCCTGTGGGACCAAACTCTTTATTGTTCAAATTAAAAGACAATTATTAATGGCACCTCATTCTTCTTTTCTTACATTTTTTGCCCTCTTCCAAGAAAAAATATTTCTTACCTCATTCCCTACCACCACTCCCAATGTCCCCATGATGTTTAATTTTTCCTGTCCTTGAGTCGACTAAAGGAATTAACATTAAAATATTAAAATATCATCAATTAACAGACTTTTTGTTATTGCAACAATAGGTTTGAAGCAAAGAACCTAGGAAATTCAAATTTGTCCTTTAAGGCAAAAATCCCCCTCTCTCCATGTAAAGGCAGTCATTTGAATTCAGTGCAACCTCCCTCAAGATCCTGATGTCTGCTCTGATGCTGAGAATTTTTACAAATGTTGTGCAAGGTCTTAAAACATCCCTGGTTTTTCCTCTGACAGTTTGTTGTTCTGCATCATTTACTGCTTTCAAACAATGCTTTTGAAAAGAGATGGCAGGTTTTCTGGGGAAAGTGACAGGACATATAAGACTTTTTTTTTTTTTTTTTTTTTTTGCCTTACCCACAGATAAGAAAGGCATAATTTTGAGCTTGAGTTTCTTTCCTCTAGCAACTGAAAGATGAGTTGCCCACAATATGCAATTATGTGGCTCTAGACTCTTTCATAGACACAGCAGTTACAAGCTGACTGGAGAAAAGACACTGACGACATTTCATGTGGGCACAATGCAGAATTCAAGCGATAGAAGGACGCCAGAAAGAATTTTAGCAAATAGAGCTATTTCTTTTCAACATTTGCCCAAGAATCACTTTCCCCCGGATGCCAATTTGTTTGTTCTTCACTTTATCATCATAAAAATAAGTTTGTTTCTGGGACAGATCAAGGCCCCCTGGCAAGGGGGAAAATGTGTTTTCCGGCTTTTGGATAACATCCATGTCCGTCCACTCTGCTGTTTAAATTTAAGGGTTACTTCTTTTCGGTGTAGAAGCACAAAGAAAAAGAAGCAAAATACCAAAACAAACAAACAAAAAAAAACAGTTCGTGGAGATAATCAATATAAATAGGATGCTTGAAGCTAGACAAAGCCACCTGTAAATTGTTCCTAACCCTGCATGTTTAACTGTAACCCCTAGGAGCTTTCAGAAAATACTGAAGACTAAGCCCTAACCCGGACTGATTAACCCAAAACTTCTTGGGGAGGGGGAATACCAGGACATTAATATTGTTATAACGCTTTCCAAGTGATTCTAATACTTAGCTGGGGCTGAGATCCGGTGGCCTGGAGTCAAGGACGAGATGAAGGGGTGCCTAGAACTAAGCGCTGGAAGACTCCAGGGTTCCTAAACCAGGAAGAGGAGGCAGGGCCAGTAGAGGAGACAATGACTGAGGCAAGAGGGATCTGAGTGGGGGGCAGCAACTGTACTTGCAGAGGGAGGAGAGCAGCATTTTTGGCTGTGCAGGCCTTACAGATGCCACTGTGCCCACTGTCTCCTGAAAGCCACCTCAGGCCGTCCAGGGAGAATGAAGGTGGCTGTGTGCAATGCCGGGGGCCAGGGAGGTGAGCATTAATAAGGAGCCCAGGAGTGGCGTGGGTCCCTCTGCAGTGACATTTGCTATGAAGATATCGAAGCCATGGGCAGGGCAGTCACTGAGTATGTGGGCCCCTTACATAAATATTTCAAAAAAATTATATTGATTCTGTTGTGCTTCATATAATGCTTGTAGGTCAGAATTCAATAATAGGTATGCATTTTTATAATTTCAGAAAGGCCTTTGTCAGATAAAATGCAACAACCTTAAAAAGACATGCAATCCAAAACGAATCCATTTAAGACATTGGGTAGTGTTTTCGCTTTAAGGTGACTGGGGTGCATTTTCTCTCAAGAGCTCCCCTTTGGGTTTGCCTGGAGAAGCATTCTTCTCTCTATGCTTGCTAAAGTGGGGCAGAATGTATTCCCTCTTCTGACTTGTCTCGAACACAAAGGGTAACAGTGTGTTACTAATGTTGAAACCAGAACCTCTGGAAAACTGAGGAGTCCATTGAAAGTCCAACTTCCCTCACAAAGAGAAAGCCACAAGGACAGTGGTTCTCTGGAGACGCAGACCTGCTTTCACTGTTAGCAGTAAAGTCAGCACGGCAGGCACGGCTACTCACAGTTTATAAGGCCTCTCACTCAACCCCTCGGAGAGTAGCCCACACCCTCCAGGCCCCCCTTACAAGGGAACAATCTCTGGGCTTAACTGATAAACAGACAGGAAGGCTCTGGAAAGGGAGAAGAAGAGGGCAGACTGCCTTAGGGCCTTGGGATTCAGTGAGTTGCCTGGGCTTCCTTAGTGCCTCCCCTCTATCCAGGACATGGCACCCCAGAAGCCTTCAGCTCTGAACCACCAATCAGGACAGACAAGGAGCTCCAAGAGAAGCCTGTTCTCCCTAACTGAAGGGCCAGGAAAAGACTAATAATAGGAAACCTTTATGGTAATGCCCACCCTCCCTCAACCAAACACCAACAGAACAAATGCCCCCCCCTCCTCCCGCCCCTTCCCAGAATTTAACAAGGTCAAACAGGGAGCCACTCTTTTATCCAAGGAGCTGGCCTTCCATCCCCATAGCAAGTGGCACTCTGACTCCCCCGCCGCAGTGGGCCAGTGGGGCCAAGCAGGAAGCTGATTTCCTATCCCTTGCCTGGCCTGGTGGAGCCACGCAGCTCTCAGATTCCCCTGCCACGGGTGTCATCGCCCCTTGGAGAGAGTCAGTTCTGATGACTGTCACCATGGACTGGTTCTGACAGTCCTTGACTTTCATTTACATGGAACCATACAGTGTGTATTCTTTTGTGTAACAAAACATATTTGAGATTTATCCAAGTAGTTAGTTGTATGTATCAGTAGTTGGCTCTTTTGTGTGTGTGCCTGAGCAGTATGCTATTGCACGAATATACACAATTTGTTTATTCAATCTCCTGTTGATAGACATTTGTTTTATTTCCAATTTGGGGCTATTATTAAAAGTTACTATGATCATTCTTGTACATCTTTGTATGGACATCACTGATTATGATTTGATCTTTTAGGCAACTTTCCACATAAATCTGAATCTTTTGGGTGTATTCATCTACTTGAGCTAGGTCTTCTACCAAATTAACCAGATAATTGTTAATTATTTTCTTATTTCAACCGCAATCTGAAGAAAAAGAATTGGATGGTATGAACACAATGTGGTTAAAAGACATTTCAGTTCAGACTAATTATACTAAATAGAGATTTAGATTTTATTTATTCAACCCTCTTACTGAATCTAATTAAGTGGCAACACTTAAGATGAATGGAGTGCCACCCAAGCTGCTGATGTGCTCACAATCAAGTCACTTGATAGTATACACATTAAACCATTGATGCGAGGGAGTTTGGGGCATGGGGGATATCTTATTGAATTCTCAATCCTTGAATATCATTTTTGTATGAACCTTTTCAGAAGTTAGAAGTGATGACATTCTATGCTGAGCAAAGAAATTGATAAGCTTTTAAGATCAACAAGCTAAAGGGAATGATAAGAATTTAAATGGTTTCCATTTTGGGGAAAGTATGAGGTGATGTTATGTGATGGGTAGAATATCAATTCATCTTCATTTATGGGCAATTCCTCAGGTGTTCTAGTCTCTCCTCCATGAAAGAAAGTGAAAGAGAGTGATAGATGAGTTGTTTTCAAAACAGATCCAATGGCATAGAGACTCAATTCTTCCTAACAATTCAGAAACCTCATGTACCTATGATGTTTCCAGTTACTGTATGTATCTTGTCATAATTTAACCAATGCCACCCACTACATTTAGATATGGAAAAATAAGACATTTTGATTTGCAAATGCAAGCTAGTACTTGCAAATTTTATGTTGAAGAAGAAATTGGAACGCCTGGAATCTGTAATCAAAACATGAAAAATAAAAGGCTCTTAAATACAAATGTATTAGGGAGATAAGTCCCATTAATAGCATCATTCCAATTTTGATCTCATCTGTAGACTTTAGCTTTATCCCTGCACCCCACCCCTTCCCTAGGGACCCATTAAGCTTCCGGTTATGACTAATGTACTACATTCAGGGTTCACACAGCATTTTTCTGAAAGGCTCCGTAAACATTCCCATCTAGGAGGGTTTAAAGGTTCTGCAAAGCAAAGCGCCTCCTATGAGATGCTGCTAAGTGCTCATCATTTTGATTAAGAGAGACGTGGTTCAGCTGTGAGAGTCCTGCCGAAAGGAGCCTGCGCACAAAGGGCAGCACAGCCACGGCCTTGACACTGATTACTCCGGTTCTCCGGGGAGCACTGAAGGAGGAGCTGGAATTATCTTTTTCTGAGAAACCCTTTGGACTCAAGCCCTCAACTGCTTTATTCTGACCTGACCTTCACAATATGTTTTCCTGTTGATATGAATCTGTGTTGTTAGTTCGCTTTGAAGTACAATAAAGGCTCGATCAACTAGATTAAAAATAGAGGTTGCTTCTTTCCCGTGCCTTCTGAAAATTGCTTTTTGCCCATTAGCTAGTAATGGTTTGCCTTCCATTTGCATGGCTTTGCAGTTTTCCGGATCTCTCTGAGCCCTCTCTGCACTCGCTTCCATGTTCTGCTTTTGGACTGTCATCTCTGCATCATTTTTTTGTTTATTTGTTCGCTAGGAAAGAAAATCTCCCCAATGTCACAGTGGGAAAGCTATCCTCTATCAGACAGGAATATGGATGCATTTCCAACCATGGAAAACCATGAAGTATCATCCAGTCAAACCCCTCAGAACCAGAACAATCACTTTAAGTCAAATAATCAATCATTTTCATCGGCCCTTTGAGGAATGACAGTGAGTTTCTGGGCTCCCATGTTGGTCACAGATGCTGTAACTGGTTCTCCCTTTGAAACCTCATGTACCTATGATGTTTCCAGTTACTAAAGATAGGACATCTCTTAAACCTCTTATCTATGCCAAATGCAGTTTAAAGTTTAGCCTGACCTATATCTCCAAATGCCAAAACCAGCAGCCACTTCAGGATGAAAATTCTACTTCCTTCTCATCTGTAAAATCTAACAATGGAGAGACTGGTGGAAACTTAAAACTGCACCTAGAAGTCAGAGGGCCTCACAATATTGCTGTCCTATTCTGCCTAACGCGGAGCTGGACACCAGGACCTGCATGGCTCCGGAGACTAAGTCATGACCATGTGATGGACCCCAGGCCTGGACTGGTGGCTGGCCCTATCATACCCATTAATTCCCCAGACAGGAACCCATTCCTTCATTTCCTTCTGTCATGTATTAACTACTATTGAGCAAGTTACAAAATAAAGATGCCAACTGCCCCCATGGAGCTTACATTCTGCTATAAGAAGACTATAAACAGATAAATAATAAGTCATTAAGTGCCCTAATAGATGATAATGGCAGGACCTCTATCACAGATAAAGTAGTCTGAGAAGATCATGGGCTGTTTCGAGGAGCTAAGGTAAGCGCAGATATTGTACAAATAGTATTTTATTGACGTAGTCTGGTGTCAGGGCATATAGACTTACTAGGAAATGTGACACACTTAAGTGGGGGTAAGGGAGAGTTTGAGAGGGACTATAAGGTTGTGGGCTAAGGGAGACCAAGAATTAGTGATGATCCCCCATCACAACATGGACACAAGGCGAGGGAGGAGATTCTGGAACTTGGAATCGGTTGCTATAATTGTAAGAGAGATACTTAACAGAAGCTATGACTTAAACAAATAAACAGACAAACAAACACCAAGCTGGATTGTGTCCTGGAAGAAATAAAACCCCAAAATTCACACTCCTTCTGTTTTTCAACCTTTCCAGTGCCTCCATAATTAGTAAACTCAGCGGGAAGCCCCAGGGTAGGAGGTCCTGAATGTTGCAGTCCACAGAGGTTGGCCCCCGAGGGCACAAAGCCCAGTGGAGAAGGATGGAAAATAGTCATCATGAGGTAGGGCGAGCCAGGTTCCAGCATTGCTAGATTGTGAACCACCATTGTTGACACACCAGTGAACGGAAAATTCTACCGAAGGGTGAGGGAAACCAGTGTACAACCAACCCCTCACCATGAAACTGCCCTGGGCAGGCCGGGGTTCCGTGGTGTGGGCCACAGAGACTGTCTACCTTTCGAGATGATACAGTAGTCTTTGAAATTCAGTAACTACAGTCTTTCCCAGGAAGGGTCATTCTACAGAAAATTCTGTTATAAAGAGATTGCAGTGGGCAATATTTTAGAAAAATCAAGGCATCTTGGCAATTATTACACCAAACATTCTAAACAATAGGGAACTTACCTACTTGAATGACTATTTCAGACATTCCAGATGACAAGGTTTGGTAGATTAAGGTCTGATTCATCCTAGATAAAATGAAAATTGCCTTCTGGCTGGTCTTGGATCAATTTGGATTGCAGGTAATAAGTGACAAGATGAATTTCCTTTCCAATCAAATCACTTGTCACACTTCAGTCCACCTTCAATTACTTATGCTATCTTTAGCGTTCAAGATACATTTCTATTTATATACCAAGTTATGGGAAACTATTTAAGAGCTAGAAAGGAATTTTCTTTTCCGGATGCATTTTGTATCTCCACAATTTCAAAGTTATACAATTGCTGGTTTATTTTGATTCAGACTAACCCCACAGCTTAGCAAACATTTGTTGAATGCCTATTCTGTTCAGACAAAAATTACGTACACTAAAATTACTTTTGAAATGCTCTTAACTCACCCAATGTGTACCATACTACATGTGCAATTTGGTGTTTACAGCCCTGTATCTGTATGTCTATATTCTTTTCATTCAGTGTTACTCTATGACTCACAATTAACATTTGAACTTCTTTCCTTGAGGATATTGATAGAGCATCACCTCCTATTTGGCCCCTAATCAATGTATTTCCCCTCTTGGTCACTGGTTAGCACACATGAGAGTCATTCATACATTTTTTCCATAGGTTTTGCCCACATGCACTGACTGCGGCCGGCTTACCTACATCCACTGGCTATTTAAAATAGCTAATGTGATGGTGGCATCGCAGCCAGGCATGGCTGAGATCCTGGACGCTGGATTTTCTTGTGCTGTGTTGTGACTCCACTGTGCTGTGCCAGGCACGTGGTGACACAGAGATGAGCCTTGCGCCGTGTCTGAGTCCAGGAGATCCAGCCTTATGTAGGAGGGAGACGGTCCAGAATCGCAAAGGACAAGGGGGAGTAGTCAGTGCCTCAGGCAGAGCAGAGGAAGGGATTAACTCTGAAGGCTGTCAAAAGGGCTAAAGGGAAGAGGTGGCATCTGAGCAGGACCTGAAAGGATGGGTAACAATGTAAGGGGCACAGACTGAGGGAGAGGAGAGTCAGACAGAGAGAACATAAACTCTCAGAGCTGGGGAAGGGCAGGGCGTTCAGGGAATGTGGAGGTCTGGGCGTTATGACTCCTGGAGTGAAGAGAAGGGGGCGGGGGTGACAGGGGCAAGAGTAAGGCCAATAGGTTAGGACAAATCTGGATGTGAACCCCAGCTCTGCCTCTTTCGTGACCTTGGGCATGTTACCCACCCACCCTCACTAAACACCGTGGCTCATCTTCTGAATAAAGAAAGCAACACTGTCTCCCAGGATGGGTGTGAGCGTTAAATGAGCCGAGGTGTTCGTTGAATGCTAATACTCTACCCCCATACCTTATTTTTCTTCTGAAATCACTGTACCTCCAAAGAGAGCAAAAGAAGGATTCAAATACTGATTTTTAAAATTGTACAATAATGATATCTATTGAGAATTCAATATATGCTGACCCCGAGCTTAGTATTCTGTATGCATCCCCTCCTGAGTTGTGTTTATTATCAGATGCACTTCCAGAAGAGGAGACTGGGACCTGCAGGGGTGAGGTAAGTGTCCCAAGACTGGCAAGTAGTAGAACAGGATTTTGAGCCAGGCAGTCTGGCTCCATGGTCCCTGTCCTTAAACACCACACTGAATTACGTCCTTTTAAACTCCATCCCTCTATTCAACACAAATTCATTGAAAACATAGTATGTGTCAGACACTGTCAGTAAACCAAAGACACAATGATCTCTGGCCTCATAAACCTATGTTCTGTGCAGGAGAAGATGTATAAACAAACCAGTAAGTTGTATAATATTTTGGAAGGTGATCATTCTATGGAGCAAGACAAAAGTAGGAACAGAGGTAAGGAGGGTAGGAGGAGGTGACAGTGTTTAAATGTGATGTCCTGAGCAAGGAAGATGTTGGTTTAAATATAGTGATCATAACAAAGTTGACATTGAGCAAAGAATCAAAGGAAGTGAGGGAGGGCCCTTGAGGGTATCTGGGAGACCACAGACGAAAGGGGCCTGAGGTGGAGCAGGCTGGGCATGTTGTAGAAGCAGCAAGAAGATCAGTGTGGCCCTGCTTGGTTTGGTTCAGTGGATTGAGCGGTGGCCTGCAGACTGAAGGGTCCCAGGGTTGATTCCCATGGCGGGCATGTGCCTTGGTTGCAGGCTTGATCCCCAGTAGGGAGTGTGCAGGAGGGAGCTGATTGATGTTTCTATCTCTCTGTTCCTCTCCTTTCTTCTCTCTAAAATCAATACAAATATATATATATTTTTAAAAAAGGTCAGTGTGGCTGAAGTGGAGGAGTGAAGAGGAGAGGGGCCACCCACACCTAGAAGGACCTTGGTTTTTCCTAGAATGAGCTGGGAGCCATGGGCAGATTTTGAGTAGAGGAAAGGCATGATCTCACATTATAACAGCTTCAGTCTGCCTGTGCTGTTGGGACAGGGGAGCTGTCTGCAGGTACTACAGCCACACAGACAAAGTGAAGAGGGCACAGATGGCAACAGCAGCCGAAGAGGTGACAAGTGGCCGCATTCTGTACCTATTATGAAGGCAGAGGCAACAGGGTTTGCTGATGGACTAGATGTGGGTATGAGAGAAAAGCGTAGTCTACGATGAAGGCAAGGGTTTTTAACCTCTTAAGCAGAGTGCTCTGTGGCACCCGTTCATCACAGCTGCTGCCACTAACCAGCTTCCCACACCAAGCAAGGGTGCCCACTGTCCCAGGACTCTCGAATTCGGGTGAAAACCTGAGGACAGAGAAAAACAGCCTCAGAGGAGCACAGTGCGCCAGTGTGGAGCACTGCTGGTGGGTGTGAAGTGGGGAGTTCTTACTGTTGCACTGGCCCAAAGAGAACAGTAGACTGTTTTCAGGCTTCCCGGGGCGAAAACCTGCTCGGTCTGACAGGAAGTGGGAGTCACCGAGACAGTGGGGAATAGCTCTCTGGGGAGTTGTGCTACCAGTTTTGCTTTAACTACTCTACACTTTTTTAAGCTGCAGAAAATATAAAGGCGCGACCCAGGTTTCTCTCTGTGTCTGAAAAAAAATGCCATTTCCTTCCTCCTGGTCCTCCCTCTCTTCTCCAATGCACACATGCTCTCTTCCTGGTCTTCCCCTCTCTTCTCCAATGCACATATGTTCTCTTCCTGGTCTTCCCCTCTCTTCCTCCGATGCACACATGTTCTCTCTGAGGAGAACCTTCGGTTTCTGGACACACAAGCATTAGCCATATATCTAGGTGGACTCTTAGTACACACACAAATCAAATAAGGAGTGATGCCACTTTTTCACATGGATCAGCAAATGAGCACTTACATATATAGACTAGCTCCCCATCACCTGCTGTATGATCTGGGCCAAGTTAACCTCGAACAGCTCCTTTTCTTAACTGTGTCAGGGGAACACCTCTTAGAGTTTTTATGAAGAGTTCAATAAAGCATGTAAGTCCTTAACTCAGGGCCAGGCACATAGAACTTCTTAATGAACATTGTTGGTTATTTTATTATCACATGGTTATGTTTGTGATTAACCTTATTTATAAGCTTAATTAAATGCCTGGTATAAAGAAGATGCCCAATAAATGTTCATCCATTCCCTTTCTCTCTCAACAAATTTGGGTTCCGAATCTTCCAAAACCAGAGGCAACCTTACTATTCCTGGAGGAAAGTGCACAGTGTTATCAGACAGCATGAGAAGTTTCAACAGATTAAGTCAAAGATGCGGTGCTAAGGGAGCAGCAGCGATGATGATGAGTGTGGGAGTAGTGGGTGAAATACTAGTAGAGAGGTTTCCAGGACAAGAAAATGAGTAAGACCTGGAATTCACATACTCTCTACTCTTTCTGCCAAGTGGCAAAGCTTTTCTGCACCTGGCACCAGTTATCTACTGCCAAAATAATGCTGCATAACAAGCAGCCATAAATGCTCAATGGCTTGTAATAAACATGAATTTCTTCTCATGGTGTACTGGTCAACCAGGTAGCACTGCTGGTCTGGACCATCCTCGGCTAAGCTCAGCTGGGCTCACTCATTCACCCTCAGACAGGGTCTCTGTGACCTCACTGGTTGATGATGACTGGATGTTGACCAGGCAGTGGTGTGACAGGGCCATCTCATCATCTAGCAGACTCCCTGGGCTTGCTCACACATCTGCATCAGAAGGAAAGCAGAAACACAGGCCTCTTGAAGCCAAAACTTGTAGCAAACACTGTCTCTCTTCTACCACATTCTATTTTCCAAAGCCAATCTTTGATAACTATTGACCATGCAATGGGCATGGATACAGGATATTAAGAATTGAGTACATTTTTGCAATCAATTCACCACCCACATCAATTTTTACAAGTCAACACGTGCACAGAAAGGAGAGGGTGTCAGCTGTACTCAGCTGGTCACCCTACTATACATTTATGACAGAGTGACTGTTGATCATAGGACTTACTTGTATCCTTTCTAATGGCTGAAAAATTGAGTTTTCAGCAACTAAATGCAGAGTCCCTGTTGGAGAAGCCCACTTTTCAGAGGCAACATTAAAAAGTTGTATGCAGATCACATTGTTATAAGTTGATCCTATTTCCCCAGAAACATGTTATTTTTGTTTTCATCACTTCTGATTGATTTTGGCAGGATCTGTCGGTCTCTGCTACCCTCTAATCCTGAGCTCACAGATTTCTCTGGTCTCACCCTCTCTGACAAGCCGCTTTCTAATGTGTGTTTTTTTAATGCTTCCACTTATTGGAAGTATTTATTTGTAAAGCAATTCAGAGACAAATTCTTGCTCAAATTATTTGTCTGCTTTGGAAAATGGGATTTTTTATTTATTTTTTTAAAAAAGAAGGCATCCCTGGGCATACTCCTGGCAGATGCAGAAATCAGAAAGCAGCCTGAGCGTGTCTCCACTGAGGTCTTACCTAGAATCAAAAAAGTCATCCTTAAACTAGTAAACTACTGCTTGGTGACTGAGTGACTAAGAGAGCAGTGCTGAAGGGAGTGTGCAGAAAGCCCAGCCCAGGTTATGAGCTTCTGGAGAAGACACTGTGCTCCTTCCAATTGTATACCCAACACCTACTACAATAACCAAAGTTAGGCCTTTGTTTATTGATTGATTAATGCTTATTGAATAAGGAAAGAAGTGAGTTTAACCAGAAGTCATGTTCCCTTTGACAATTTTCAAGTAAATAACAAAATGCAACAGATTTCTAGAGATAAAAGGCCCAGATACAAGTTGGCTTCCAAAAGTATCCATGCATCTGCGGGGAAGCACAGGACTTGGTTGGAAGGTCTGTAAGGAGGATTCTACGAAAGGTTGGGGGCCTCTGAGGGGACCTTGCTGAAGGCATCCGTCCCTACCTTGACTTTTCCAAACAAGTCCGATCCCCCGGAGTGTTTTGCTAGAATCTCTGTTTAGTCTTTAAAGACCTGACCTTGTAGAAGCATATACTTTTTCAAGGATACTTACCCTACTGAGTATCTAGAGGTTAACTTTAGTTCAAGCTGTTGTGACAATAAAAGCCTAAAAAGACAGGCGAACAGGACTGCTTTGTACTTTTAAAGTAAAAGAGTCCCTTGGCCCTCTCTTTCACAGAAATGTGTGTCACAGCAATCTGTTCACCCGTCGCCCAGGGTCTGCATCCGCTTGAAAAGAAGAGCCATTCCAAACTACCATCAACGTCCCACCCTCCCTAGCATGTGCATTAGGCGGAAAATGGACAGAAGGAGAGCAGGGAAATTATAGGGTTGTCTTGGACAAGATGCTTGAATGTAAATGCGACTCAACTTCACTAGTGACAGACTCCTGGCCTTTGTCTCAGGCATCATTCAGTTGAGGGACAGAGGGGAGACCTGCAGCTGGAAATACTAAAATAATAAGAGAACATATGCAAAGAAGTTTCTTCTTGCCTAAGGAAAACTAGGAGATGCAAAGTTGACTGTTCAATATATAGCTTTCAAAAGTAATTCCATGATATGTAAGAGTTCTCATTAATTTCATATACTTGGTCCATTTTATTTCTATTCAAAATCATAGCCACTCAATCTCCAAACACATATTATATTAGACTAATGAGGTATCATTTTCTTACCCAAATTGATAGAGGGCTATTTTGGGAAGAAAGTGATGGGGGGAGGGTGTTAAGAACAGGGCAAGTGAAGACAGACTGCCTGAGCCCAAATCTTTGTCCTGCCACTTACCACCTGTAGGACTTAGGCAAGTTATTTCATATCTTTGTGCCTCATTTTCCTTCATTGTAATTGGGGGTGATAATAGTACCAAAGTACCCAAACCCATTCGGATGCTCCAAAGTTTGATGGAATGATTTATGTAGAGCTTATAAAACAGTACCTTGCCCAAGTAAATACTCAAGACAGGTTAAATGTCATTACTGATTTTCTGCCATTATCAATGTACCTTATTTCTTTAGATCTCATTTGGAAAAATGTGGATTGAGAGGGATCTACCATTCAAAAGCTAGCTTTGATAATAAAGCTGTTACCCTATTTGCAAATTTGAGCTCTTAGAGAGGCAAGTTCCATTTACAGATCAGATAAGATGGGATTGCCATATGCTCAATGTAAATGTACCTGAGATGTCTGGGACTAAATTAAGAAAATAAAGTATCTTACCTCCCTATATGTAGAAATAAAGACAGTGATCAATTATGATTATCTACTATGCATAGGAACATTATGTAATTTCTAATCCTCAACACCTTAAAAGGTAGACATTATTATCTTATTTTATAAAAGTAAACCCCAAGGCTCTGAGAGATTAAGTAATCAGCATCAGGTCACACAGCTAGAAAGGGACTAAGATGGATTTAAATCCTGCTTTTTCTGACCAAAGCTCACATTATATTACATCTTCATATACCTCTTCCTTAGTCAAATGTTCTCAGCCCTGACAACACACAAGAATCGCCTAGGGAGCCTTTGAAACTACCAATACCCAGGGCCCATCCAAAACAGTCCAATCACAGCCTCAGGGGATAAAGAGAAAAATCCAGGCACCTGTGATTTGTAAAGCTTCCCAGGTGGTTGTAAGGTGTAGTCAGAACTGAGAAGCACTTACCTAGACTCTGCTGTCTGTTTGAAATGTAATTAATTTAAAGGAGCACCTTTGGCATAATCTATTCCATTATTTCATCTAAAACAGCTTAAATGGAGACTCATTTGCATCATTTACATAATGCCTAATTTCCCCTACTTGGAAAGTCATCCCTCCAAATTTGGGCAAAGAATCCCACATCACTTACACTTTTTATCTAGATTATGAGCCACATAATAGTTTCTGGTGATTTCTCTTATTCAAAAGTATTTTCAGAGCCCTCTTTGTACTTATTATCAGTTATTGCAGACACAAAGAAAAATGAGCCATTTTTTTCCTCAAGGAGCTGGAGATCATTATGGCAACAATTACCTAAAAAGCATTTTATTGATATTGGCCATTGTAAAAGTCATCAGGTACATAGTGGCAAACAAACAACATGTAATTGCTGCCTCTTGGAAATTAGAGTCTAGGGAAAAAAAAGAAAATTATAGTCCAGTATAGAGACAGGAGGTCACCATGGTAATCAGTAAATAAAATGTAATTACAAATTATGGTAAATGCTATGAAGAAAAATAAACAAAGAAGGTCTCCATTGGATTGGGTGGTCAAGGATAATTTCCATGAAACAGCTTTAAAAGCATGACATTGTTTGATAGTTATATGGTGTATTCATAATAGTTAATTTTATAATAATGAGTATATCAAATGAATATTTTTTTATGTTTGACTTCTTTTTCTCAGCACAATATTTTAGAGATGCATTCATGTTGTTGAGTGTATCAATAGTTCATTTCTTATTATGACTAAGAATTCAAGTGTGGGAATATATCCTTGGTGATTATTATGCTCATGAAAGTGTAACAATCACTGAACTAGACTATTGGTTCATTAAGAGCAGGAAAAATGCCTGATACATTTGTTGTACTTTTCAAAATTTGTCCCCAAATCTTTCACATAGTGAGTGTACAATACACATTAGCTGATTAGGTAAATTTGGATGATTATAAATATATTTTTTTAAAACAAGAAGTTTGAGTTTAGCAGAGAAACCTAGATAGTGGCACAGGCAAATGCCAGTACTCACTGCTTTCCACAACCACATCAAAATTACAAGTAAAATACAGAACAACTATTCATAACTATATGAAATCTGGCTGAATGGGAGTCCTACAACTAGAGAAATAAAGAAGAAAGTACATGGAGACTCATAGGCGGGGCAGACGCATGGAACAGGCTAGGCTGACATCCACATGAGGTGTGGCATATTTTTAATTGGGAGGACTATCTGGGCTGTGGAGCAAGGGTTCCCAGCCCCACACCAGACTCACTGCCCATGAAGAGAAGTCCCTATAACTTCAGGCTGTAAAGACCAGTGGGGGATTGTGGCTGAGTGACACGAAGACTGCTGGAAATCCAGACAGGTTCTCTTAAAGGGCTGGCTCATGATCCCTCTGAGCTCCAGTGCTGGGACACTGACTTTGGGGAATCCAGAGACATATGGAGAGAAACTGGATTGGCTGACATCAGAGCAAGAACACAGGGATGGCTTTTTCTAGGGCAGGGGTACTTGCAGGCATCATTATTCCTATGCTGAGACTTCCCCCATTGCAGAAATGACTGGCAGCCATATCTGAGTTCCCATCAGCCTGGCTCACACTGTTTACTCCACCCTGGTGATTCCCTGAAAGCCTGCCCCATCCAATTTGCAGCCCCACCCAAGCTGTTTACAGCAGCTTTTCCATATGAATGGCCTGTCCTGCTCAGGCTTAAGATTTTTGCTAAAATCTCTTAAACAAGAAGCAGCTAGCATCAGTGTGCCCCAAACCTATCAATAAGAGGCCTAAGACCCAGTACTAGCACCAGGCTGCCTTGCTTCACAGCTTGGCCTCACCTGGGCATTTCCAAGCCCAACACAAGTAGAAGCCATCTGCAGCTAGCTCTATAACTCCTGCAAGGTGGTCCCAAGCGGTGGCTGACTTTGCACCCCCTAGGAGGCCCCAGAGCCAGTGCACCTGGTAGATAGTTTCAGACCGTACCAGATTAAAATTTTACACACCCACAAGCAACATACTCAAATGGCAGATTCAGTGAGATCAAAACCCCACTGAAGAAAGTCCTGTTTCATATGGATATCTCTTGCACAGCAGCTCTTCCACTATAGTTGAAGCTGGCCCTCACAGCCAATTGGCCTACAGGTCAATTCCTCCCAGTGAGGCCAAAAGAAATCAAGGCTCAACTACAACAAGACTGTGCACATAGCCTGCACAGGTTCTCCCCTAGAATGTACAGCTCAGTTGACTGGGGAGGCTGAGCTACTGGGCATTATAGGACAACTACTACACAAGGCCATTCTACCAATTCCAGGAGACATAGCAGCTCTACCTAATACATAGAAACAAACACAGGTAAGAGACAAAGAAACATGTCACAAATGAAAGACCAGAAGAAATCTCCAGAAAAAGAACTAAATGAAATGGAAGCAAACAAACTACTAGATATAGAGTTCAAAACAGTGGTTATAAGGTTGCTTAAGGATCTTAATGAGAGCTTCAAGGGACTTAGGGAGACTTTCAAGGATCTTTATGAGAATTTTAAGAAGCTTACTGAGAACATCAAAGACATGAAAAAGGACCAGTCAGAAATTAAGCATACACTGATTGAAATGAATAATTTAAAGGGATTCAATAGGAGAGTAGAGGATTCCAATAATCAAATCAATGATTTGGAATATGAGGAAGCAAAAACAAACAAACAAAAACACACCCAATTAGAATAGCAAAAAGAGGAAAGAATCTAGAAATATGAAGATATTGTAAGCCTCTGGGACAACTTCAAGTGTACCAATAGTCACATCATGGGGGTTCCAGAAGGAGAAGAGGGAGAGATATTTAAAACCTATCTGAAGAAATAATGGCAGAATACTTTCCTAACCTGGTGAAAGAAACAGACTTATAAGTCCAGGAAGCAAAGAGAGTCCAAAATAAGAGGAACCCAAAGATGCCCACACCAAGACACATCATAATTAAAATTCCAACGGTTTAAACAAAGAGAAAATCTTAAAAGCAGCAAGAGAAAAGCAGTTTGTTACCTACAAGAGAGCACCCTATAACTGTCAGCTGATTTCTCAACAGAAACTTTGCAGGTCAGAGTAGAGAAATATTCAAAGTGATGAATAGCAAGGACTGACAACCAAGATTATTATACCCAGCAAACCTATCAGTTAAAATTGAAGATCAGATAAAGAGCTTCACAGATAAGAAAAAGCCAAAGGAGTTCATCACCACTAAACCAGTATAGCATGAAATGTTGCAGAGTATTCTTTAAGAAGAGGAAGATGAGAAAGAAGAAGAAGAAGAAGAAACTGAAGAAGAAGAAGAAGAAGAAATATGAACAATAAAATGGTAATAAATACATATCTATCAACAATTGAATCTAAAAATCAAAATAAATAAACAAGAAATCTAATAAACAAAATAAACTGATGGATAAAATAAACCAGAGGCATGGAAACATGGAACAGACTGACGAATCTCAGAGGGAAAGGAGTAGGGAGTGTGGGACGATATTAACCAAAGAACTTATATGTATATATTCATTACCTATGGACACAGTTTGTAGGGTGGTGAAGGCCTAGGGCAGGGTGGGAACTGGCAGGGGGTGGGGGGAATGAGGGCAAAAAAGGGGGACATCTGTAATATTCTCAACAATAAACATTTTTTTAAAAAAGAAGTTTGTTTATTTAAACAACAAGATGCTTAACTTGGAGAAAATACTACCTAGGATTCATTTCTTTTAGAGTAATTTATCCCTAATTAAAGACAGATTGCCCTACATGTAACAGCTACGTACAAAAAGTTATAAATTGTTCTTGGCTTAATAATGATAAATGAAAAACATTAAAACTCTCCGATTAAACAAAGTATGTAAGGATGTTTATTTTGTTCTTTTTCGTTAAACAGTGAGAGCAAAATAACTTACTGGAATATGAAGATAAGAGCTGAATGAGCTGCTAATAGAAAAAGGGGGTGTTTTCACAGAACCAATATTTTCCGCATCCCATCTCCATTTGATGTCAATCAAAACAGCACTGGCCATTTAGTTGAAAAAAGATGCAAATGCTTGTACATATACATCAGTTTCTTTAGTCCCGTAAA
>NW_006383017.1:4418337-4429125 GCF_000327345.1 Myotis davidii | reverse complement strand
GAGAACACTGGCTAAATATTTGCATTCTATAAACAACTTAAAATTATAAACAAAATATAGTTCCATTCTCTCCCAAAGGGTAGCCAGGTATATTTCTTTACCATATTGTATATGTCTTTCATCTTCTTAGATTTTTTTTTTTTTGGCCATTTCAAAGATCAACTGTCCTTTAATGTACAGCATTCAATATAAGCACTGGCTTTCTTAGTTTGATTATCCGAACCAGTGTGCAATCATAGACATTCATCACTTAAAAAGCAGGCCAGATTTCTTTGTGGACTACAAACGTACAGCTTCATGGAAATGGGCAGGCTGATGCTAAAACAAAATCACTAATTGACTTCTCCCTCCCCACAGCCATGAACAGAGATAGTGGTTTTAAATGGGTTCTTCGCACTCTGGAAGCTCGGTCACTGCTCTCCACACCCATAATTGACAGCAAAAGATGAAACATAAAGAAACAAAGGGTAAACAAGTTAGAGGTGATCATTTCTAATTTCCTTGCGTCTATTTGAACAAAGATGGAAGATGGTATACATTGGGTAGAGAGCAACAAAGCTTTCTTTCCTCGTGGATTCTCTTCCCTCTGAATCAATACACTTGTGCATGTTGTCTGCAAACCTTTAAGAGAAATAAGTAGCTCAGCATTTGGCTTTGAAATTCTCCTTTTCCCCTGAGAAGTAGCTGGGAGCACAGCAAAGGCAATGAATGCATTGCTTATGAGCCTCAAGCAGAAAGCACCAACCATGGAATTTTCCTGAGCAGCCTGCTGGCCCCAACGCTCATGGCCTGGAGATGGCGTCAGGCTGTCAAATGTTAACTTACTGGAGTCTCATTCAAGAACAGACATTTAAAATCCTGATGCATTAGAATTTCTGCTTCTTCTTCCACAAACAGATGAAAGAAAACAGAAGACATAGAAGGCATTTATGATGGAAGCTTTACAACAAGGCAGGATCAGAAGTTGGCCCTCTGGTTAGAATGCTGATCTGAGTTGCTATTTCTCTCTGCCTTCTTTGAGAGTAGTACTTTCTGGTCTCCCAAGATTTGCAGCCCCTGCGTGGTGATTAGGTCTCCCCGAACATCCCCAGACATTGCTTGTGTACTGTTATCTAATCATCAAGTCGAGAAGTATAATTTGTCTTCAACAACCACTCCCTACACACAGACACACACGCACCCATGCACACACACTCCTTTTCTTGGGTTATTTCTCCCCACGTTAAATAACTTTATTTCAAGTTGCCCCAAACCCCTCTTATCCTAGAGATGATGAATCCAATTAAATAATTCACCTAGAAATTTCTGTGCCTAATAATGTTTCTATTTTTAAAACCTTATTATGAAATGTTGAAGGCATACCCAAAAGGCACAAAGAATAGCACTTTCCATGCAGCACACTCCAAAGCCTTCCTGTTTCGTAGGGAATGAAAGGCACATTTCCAACATGGACCTCCCAGCTCTGCACGGGACTCTCCCCACCTCCCAGCCATTCTCCTCTCCCCCTCCGCCCAGCCCTTTCTCCTGTCTGCTCCAAGCTTTAGCCCCGTATACTCCCTTTGCCTGCAACTTTCTTTTCCAAAAGATCTATTTGACTCCTTTTCTCAGATCTCTCTACAATGTCTCCTCATCAGAAAGGCCTTTCCTGACCACACTAAGTAAACTAGGTGTCTCCCCACCCTGAGTCTCAGGATTTCAGACCCCCTCATCCTGATTTACTTTTCTCCACAACACTCATCACCACCATGCAGGCTGAGTTGTTACTTACTTATTGCCTGGTTGCTCTAACTAAAACATCAGATCCATGAAGTCAGGGATTCTATATTTTTGTTTTTCCTTTTTTCCTGTTATATTATTGGACCTAGAAAAGAGTCTGAGACATAGTAGGGGCTCAAAGAGTAACTGTAATAAGTGAATTATTTCAATTTTCTCTGTGCTATTTAGCTTAACTATAAATATATATAATCATATATATATCTACATGTGTGTGTTGAGTCATCCATTTATCCTTGCTGGTTTCAGGCACCTTCCTTTCCTCTTCCCTGGGGGTAATCAATATATTTTATTTTGTGCATATCATTTTTTAAAAAATAAAATCTTTTTATTGATTTCAGACAGAGGGAGAGGGAGAGAAAGATAGAAACATAAATGAGAGAGAGTCATTGATCGGCGGCCTCCTGCATGCCCTCTTCTTGGGATTGAGCCCCAAACCCAGGCATGTACCTTGACCTCCTGCTTCACAGGTTGATGCCCAACCAATCAGCCACACCAGCCGGGCTGTGTGTATCCTTTTGATGCATTTTAAAATCTTACATATATAGGTATTCTTAAGCAATATGTAACATTACGTAGCTGTGCGTTATACTATACTATAGCATAGCTTAACAGAGCATGACATGGAGTTAGTACTATAGTAAAGTATAACAATCTACTATAATCACACAGGAAAAACCAGTGGTCTCAAACATTGATGCACATCAGAATCACCTGGGGAGCTTTAAAAAATCTCATTGCCCGGATCCTATATGAATTTCATCTGAAAATTCCAATGGTGGGACACTGGTATTGTTGCTTTAAAGCTTCTAGGAGTTTCCAATGGCAGTCAGATTGATGGACTACTCGTACTGCCCACAATCGAGTGCAGTGGTCAGGAATTGGGCTCGGGAGCCAGCCTGCTGGGATATTCAGTCTCCAGATCTCTCCAGAATTCCTTAAGCCTCCCAGATACCCAGCCACCCTGGGGTGGAGCAGCATACAGAACCAGTTCTCAGAAATATTGACCAGAATACAATGCTACTTCTTCAACTCATCTTCCTTAGGCATTTTTCTGAAATATTCAATTTTCAGTCATGCAAATGTGGCCTTCACCTGAGTCATTGGCAACCTCCAAAATAAGTGGTCAATTCCTTGCTTTAAAACACTCCAAATGCTTCGGAGTTTGTGGGACTTTATTGACATACAACACTGCAAAGAAGAGTGCACAATCAATTCTACAACGGATGAATTTTCATAAATTCAACCCACATAATGAGCACCTTGACCAAGACACAACATCCCAGCCCCAGAGTTCCTCTCAGGTCTTCTCTGGGTTCTACCCTCCCAACACAACTACTCACTTAACATCGAATAATGGATGAATTTTGCCTGGCTTTGAACTTCACACAAATGAAACTATAAAATACATACTCTTTTGTTTGGGTCTTTCATTCAACATAATAATACAAAACACGTTACTTCTTAATACTTGTTACATTTTAAAAAGAAGTTTAACAGGAAAACCATGCAGAAAAGAAACTAAAAGGCACTAATTCCTAATAATGTGTTTGATTTTCTACCTAGAAAAGTCAGAGAAGCGATGTAAAGGGTTCTATAATTTAGTCTTTTTAAAGACAGCCATTTTTCTTTCAAAATAGAGAAACTTGAAGATTGCCTGTTACCAACTCATTCATAGACCTGTCAGTGTGCTTTTACATAATATATTTACTTAGAAAATAATGTGAGTACAGATTATTTGTAAAGGCTTCCTGGGAAGGTAGGTGAGGCCCTGTTAGTAGATTAAAACAGTCCATCATCTCAAATTCATTTTTATTTCATCTGACGGTGTACGCTTCAAATGATAATCAGGAACTCATAATGATCATTTTAAGATTGTAACGATATTAGTCTGAAATACCTTTAGATTCATTTATTCAACATTTTGAGTATCTTGTTGAGGAAGAAAAATTGGTCCCTTCTCTCATGGACCTTACAGTCTGTTGAGCAACAGGTATTCATTAAAGAATAATGCAAATACATTTAAGCTTTTTGGTATTTCCCCAAATGAAAATTACAGCATAGGTAATAAATATGCAAAGCAATAATACTTTATACACACCAAATGTATTAAATGCTAATTATTGCATGCTATGACGTGTCATTGTGGGAAGCACAAGGTATATATTAAATTTTGTTATCCTTAAAAAAACAAACAAACAGGGAATGAATATCACTATCTAAGTCTTATTCAGCCTAAAGAGCTTGAATGGCTTGGCCAAGGTAACACGGCCTGTAAGAGCTGCAGTGATGGCGAACCTTTTGAGCTCGGCATGTCAGCATTTTGAAAAACCCTAACTTAACTCTGGTGCCGTGTCACATATAGAAACTTTTTGATATTTGCAACCATAGTAAAAACAAAGACTTATATTTTTGATATTTATTTTATATATTTAAATGCCATTTAACAAAGGATAATCAACAAAAAAAATGAGTTCGCGTGTCATGGGTTTGCCATCACTGAGCTAAGGTTTTAACCAAATGATTCTACTAGAGCAGTGCTTTCCAATAGAAATATGTGCAAGGCATATAATACAATTTAAAATTTCCTAGTAACTATATTTTAAAAGTAAAAAGGAACAGGTGAAATTAATCAACAATAATTTCTACTTAGCCTAATATATCCAAAATATTATCATTAAATATATAACCAATATAATGGTTATTAACAAGTTCATTAACATTATTTTTAAACATATTAACTTTTGACATCAGTGTGATTTTTACACTTAAAGCACAGCTTCATATTTTATGAAGATTTAATTAGTTAGGAATGTTGTAAAAATTCTATCATGGAGGAAGGAGGTCTGGAAATGTAGCTATTACTCATAAAACACTTACCTTATCACACGGATCACCCAGGACCCAGAGAATTGCTTCTTTAATGAACATAGTTAGTGATGTACCTATTTCTGAACTAATCATATAGGCAAGGGGAACAATCCTTCAACTGGCACAGGCCCGGGTCATAAGAGCTACACCTGGAACTAGGGGCAAGGTCATCTTTGCCCAGAAGCACTCTGCTGAGATTGGAAGAGGATTCCCAGAGGAAGGGCAGGATCCTGGCCTAATGAGCAAGTTTTGCTCTTAGGGAAATCTAAGGAGGTTGGCCACTCACTGCCCCTGACAACACCAGGCAAGAGGTGTGGCTTTGCCTCTATATGCTTAATGCCATGGTCAAGCTTTGATGTGACTTAAAGGGGGAATTTCTTTCTTCTTCTTCTTCTCTTCCTCCTCCTCGTCCACCTCCTCCTCCTCCTCCTTCTTCTTCTTTGAGCATTTATGTTCTAAAAAAGATAAATAGATGAGGAAATGGGTATTTTATTAATTAGATGGGAGAAATTCTTTTACAATTTATACTTACATCAAATTGTCATGACATACACTTCAAATATCTTACAATTTTATAGGTCCCTTATACCTCAGTAAAGCTGATTTTTTTTTAAAAAGGAGAATCTTCAGAAGTAGTAAGTGTCCTACATGATACTATGGTTGGTGAGTCAATGGTCCAACACAGGGCAGAGGGAGAATAGGCTGGGCGTGGTTCCTCGCTATTAGTCAGGAGACGAAATTCATCTGTCTTTCTTCAAAATCGTACCCAGAGGACACAGTCCATCATCATAATTGGTTGGCCCTTTTTTATAGTGGCAGTAACAATCGCTGGGTTGGGAACTCACAGCAAAATGAACTACCATTCTCAGCTCTTTTAAGGAGCAATAAATTTCAAAAGAAAAAGATGATTATTTCTGTAAAACAAAACCAGCAAACATCTCCAACCAGAGAAGTTAGTTCTAAAAAACACACACAGAGAAATGAAAGTTTCAGTTTCAGCCAGTGAATCACATGTTTTATTTTCTATGATTGATTTTTGTTAGTTAATTAGAATGATTCCTTATTAGATCAAATATTTTTCCCCCAGGGATGCTGTAAATCTTTACTTTTTTTGACAAATAAATTATATTTTCTTCTAGTATTGTTCCTACTTTTATGCCCTAACATTTTTTATGACGAATGCTTATAGGAACTGGTAGTTTATAAAACAGACTACAATGGAATCATGAAAGAAGAGTTTCTAGTGGAACCAAATTCCTTTAGATGAGCAGTTTAAAATAAAATAAAGTTTACAATGAGCTGCTTTATAGTTTTCATATTTTAGTTTCTGCCCTCATGCAAAGTAAAATGGAGGAATCATGACACCAGGGCAAAATAAATAGATGTGCCACATTTTACTGCACCTTGATGTTAAGAACATCTGCTTGATGGGGCTTTACAATTCCTATTTAAATCCCGCTAGACTAAACCATGAGCTTGATGAGGATAGGGATGGAACTGCTTATTTCTACTCTATAGATGTCTTGCCCATAATACAACTTTAATATGTTGAGCAAATAAATTTAAGATGAGGAAACCAAAATTCTAAGGGTTAATTGAATATGCAAGTCTTGGAGCTATGAGAACATCAAAATTATAACATGAGTTTCTTAATTTACACTAGCACAATGTTCTATTATCTAATTAAAGTAATAACATTGAAAAATAACCTCCCTGTACATGCTGTTATCCCAGCATCATTTTTTCTCTGCTTTTCCATCAGCTCCCAATTTTCATTGGAGATTTATGGAACCTTTAAAAATTTGACTCAATTACAACTTGAGGAGCACAACACTTGAGGTAAGCCAATCAGTTCATTCCACCTTCTAGTTCTAGTGATTGATTCAAGATAGGCATGTGACCTAAGCCAATCCAATCAGATTGACTCTTTGAACTTCAACACAAAACCTTCTGATGTATGCTTTCTTTCTCCAGTCTACATAGAATGGAGTGAGGTGTGAGGCCTGGGACACCCGGGGGGACAAGAAGAATAAGGCTGTATCAGATGAAGCCATCTTTGCCATCATGTGAGTAGCCAGTCAGATGCAAATGCAGAATCACCTGGAAAATATAACTAAAGGAATGAAGGGAATGAGACCAGAGTCCATTGTAAATCTCTAGACCAAACTACACCTAAAAGTTTAACTGTCTTAGAATGTTCTGCCATGTTACACATTTCACTTTATTTTCTGAGCTGAGTATTTTTGGGAAAAGGAGTTATGGCCAGCCCAATGGCATTTGTAGAGCTTCTACCATATACAGGTAATGGTGACAAGTGTGCCAAGCCAGCTCAGCCAAGGGTTCGAAAACCTGAGTGAAGGCGGTGAAGGGATGAAGAAAAGACAGACAAGGAGAATAAGCTGGGTCTAGGTCAGCCTGGGCAAACTACGGCCTACAGGCTGGATCCGGCCCATTTGAAATGAATAAAACTATTGAAAAAAAAGACCGTACCCTTTTATGTAATGATGTTTACTTTGAATTTATATTAGTTCACACAAACACTCCATCCATGCTTTTGTTCTGGCCCTCCGGTCCAGTTTAAGAATCCATTGTGGCCCTCGAGTCAAAAAGTTTGCCCACCCCTGGTTTGGCAGCACTTGCTGCACCTCCCACAGCCCATTAGCTACCTAGGAAGGATCTAGGGAGTGTCATAAGGTCAAGCCTAATTATGCTAAGAGGACTGTGCCCTCTAAGCTGAGACTTGTTTGTGGCTTTGCCAACAGGTCAGTCTGAGGCTTAACCCTATAGCCGCGCCCTACAGATAAGCACTTAACATACAATATATTATTTAATCTTTACAGCATCTACTTGAGGAAGTAATTCACTACTCCACTCTATAAAAGGAAATTGAGGGTCCCAAAGATTAAAGATGTGCCCAAGATCACAAAGCTACTAAGTGGTAGATTCTGGCTCCAGAGCCCACCAATTAACCACTGTACTATACTCCCTAAAACCACAACAGGCCTCTAACACAACAGGCTCTTTCCTCTCAGGGCCTTTTCATTTGTATCTCCCTCTGCTTAAGAAGGCTGTTCTTGTCATTCATGTCTCAGGTCCTCTGAAAAGGCCTCCCCTGACCACCTTATCCAAAGTAAGGAACTCTGTAACCTACTGCTCTATTTTCTTTATTATGTTCTTCTCATTCTTATTTATTCCCCACCAAAATGTAAATTCTGTGAAGGCAAAAACCTTCAACCTTGTTCACGTCTGTATTCTAGTATTTGACATAGGACAGGCCTTCAATAAACATTTCATATTTTTTGAATAAGTAAATACCTCAAGTAATTAGAAATGATTGTGATTATTCAGATCATAATCTCACTCCCATGAATGTATGTTAATAAAATTAAAAAGGGATGGACAGAGACACAAAGAGAGAAAGAGAGATACTTCAGAGTCCTTGGAGACCATAATCACTGGACAATTTGTTTTGCTGTGGTACCTAAGCAATGCGATGACTCAGCAGGTCTGCGTCATCTGAGAATAGCCAAGTTTATCATTTTAATGTCCTCTGTATCCAGTCATATGCTTGGCTACCCAGACAGCTATTTAAGGGAAGAGAGCAAGGAGTTGACTCCAGGTTCTGCATGATTCATGGGCACAAGGAGACCAAGTGGAAGTAAAACAGAATGAAAATGAGTGTTGACCAGTATCAGTTCTTGGCCAGGTCTGTGTAAGTACCGGGCCTCTTTAGCATGCCCCTTCCTCAAACCCACTTTTTCTGGAGCACTCTTGGCAAAACCCCTAGCTTACAACCCTGCCCTAAAGCACTTCTCTGAGCCCACCCGACTTCAGAACCACTGTGATGGACAATTCCCTGTATAACACCAGTGTCCACCTCAAGGGCATATTTGGAGAAGCCTACCCACTTTTCTGCCTCAGAAGTGAACTGGCCCTAAAATGTGGGGTAATTGGTGTCCCAGGGGCAAACCTAAACAAATGGAGGACTGAAGTCAGTGAATAAGTGATGTGCTCTCCTATTCTTTGACTGATAATTTCTCCAAATTCTCCTCAGAGGGACTGCATTGTAAATGAACTCTAGTTGCCCAAGTATAAGCCAGTTGATATGCAGACTTCATTAACTCTTTCCTCCCTGTATCACCATTTTCAGGGCGTCTCCTGACTCCTCTTTCTCAATAAACTATCTGCACCCAAGTCCTTGCCTCAGGATTTGCTCTCAGCGGAGACTTTGAGAAAATTACAAAAAATTCTCCCAAAAGTGTAAGTGCAAACAGAAGCCCTCTCTGGTGAAAAAATTACAATAAGAAAAAAGGCATCCCTCCCTTTGAGCTGATATAGACACCCCTTGAAAAGTATAAGCTGTGTTTTAGCCGACCTCTTCTGCCTACCAGATCAGGTAATCTTGTGCAGCTCAAAAGTGTTCAGATGTACATGGCTTTCCTACTCACGCCCCTTTCTGCATCTCCTCAGAGGTTGCAAAAATATTTCTAAGGTTTACCAATCTTAGAATTTATCAAATTCCAAAATGACCTTATTTCCTCACTCCATTTCCCCTCATAGTAGATTTATTAAACCTCTTCTTATCTATAATAATAAAAGGGTAATATGCTAATTAGACCAGACAGTTGAACTACATTCCAGACGACCTTCCAGATAAAGTCGGGGCTGCGAGGGCCGAGCCCCTTGCATGAATTTTGTGCATTGGGACTCTAGTAGATAATAATCATGATTATAATTAGTAAAGGTTTCATGTGTTTATATTCCCAACTACTCTGTCATGCATTACCTCACAAGTTTCTCTAATGTGTATATTATTCCCATTGTACAGAAAAGAAAATTCAGACTCAGAGAGGATAACAAACTTACCCAAAGCAAAACTAGCTAGGAAGCTAGGATATAATTTACCTAATATTTAAACCAACATCTTCTAAATTCCAAGTCCTAAAACCTTTCACCAGCCCAGGCCTCAGCATGCAGTTAATGAGACAACTGGACATATTTGGAACCTGAATATTCTTTCTCTGAGGCTACTAAGTTCTATAAATTTCCTACTGATTGGAAAGTAATTCAGAGGGACAAGTATCTGACATGTATAACTCAATATATATATTTTTAACTAAATGGATGAATGATAGAAAGGACAAGCAGTCGGGAGGAAATGGATTCCGTAATAATGCAAATTAAAAGCCAAATGATTGGCCTGATCAGTGTGGCTCAGTTGGTTGGAGAATCTATTCATACACCAAAAGGTGTCAGGTTCGATTCCCAATCAGGACACATACCCAGGTTGCGGGTTTGATCCCTGGTTGTGGGCACATGAGGGTGGCAGCAGATTGATGTTTCTCTCTCTGCTGTTATACTAAAAAGACTCAAATATCTAAAGAAATGGTGGGTTTGATGTCAGAGCAGGACTGGAATATTGCCACTTGCTAACTCTGAGACTTTGAGCAACTCACTTCAAGAGTTGTTTAAAGTATTAAATGAGATAATATTTCCTCAGTGGCTAGGGCAATTTCAGGAACATAGTAGACTTTTAATAATGACATGTTTTTATTAATGAATTAACATATGTCAAGTGCCTGCTCTATTCCGTCATGGAGTGAGTCACAGGGGGAACCAATAAAATACTTCCTGTCTTCAACAAGCCTCGTGGGGGACCTGGGTTTATAAATCAGAAGGTAGATTGAAAATGCTCTTCAGTTCTGAATGTTCCCTGAGCATGTGTTACAGAAACGTGCCTCGTCATCCCCCTGTGAGTTCCAGCAACATCACTCAGCCACGGCTTGGTTTGGGGTTGTGTGTAAATCATGGTCTGTGCTGGGTTTCTCTGCTCCTTTCTCCAAAATGAGAAAGGGGCAACTGGCTCAGAAAAGTGCTGGGGCAAAGAATCAAAGGCACACTTCTAAGCTCGACTCCAGAAGAGGAGTGTGAGCTACGTGAGCAGAGCCTGAAGTCCCGAGTTTTAACTAGCTCCTGCCTTGTAGCTAACTTAGACAGCAGGTATGACTCTCAGCTCATGAGCTTAGATGTGCAAAACAAAACTATGCATTTTCTTATCTTTTTAAAAGCCACTTGGTGCCAATTCAGAGTTCACACCTCCTGGCTGACTGGAGGGAGATGGGCTGTTAGTGTTATCACATTCCT
>NW_006383017.1:4400594-4418292 GCF_000327345.1 Myotis davidii | reverse complement strand
GAACCCCAGAATATTTCCAGGAAGATTTTATTTAAAAAAATGGACACATATGTAATACCCTTTGTAATACTTTAAGCAATAAAAAAAAAAAAGCTTAAAATTGAGCACAAGGGAGGCAGCACAGAGGAAAGGGAGGTTTTCTGAACTGTCTCGGGGGCTGTCTCTGCGTGGCTGCTTTTGTAAGCTGGGGACAAAGTGAGCTTGTGTGAAAAGGCAGCTTTTTGAAAAAGGCGGGCTTGTGGAATTGTCCATTTCAAGGTCCGGTGACTTCCTTTCCCAGCTGCGTTGCGTGGTAACTATGTTCACGCCTAACTGTGGGGATAAGATGGCAGACCGCTCATTGTCACCACCCCAGGAAAGTCGAACAGAGGTCAAACCCTGGTCAACTGTATACAGTCATTTAAGTAGACAGTCAGAAGATAAATTCAGCCACCTGTGCATTTTTGAGTAGGGAGAGAGGGGTGGTGATATTTTTGTGGGCACCTTATCCCGAGTTCCTTCTGACCACCTGGTCTTAACTTAGCTTCCTGCCACCCCATATTTCCCATTCCCGGGCCCAAACCCCTATGCTGTCTCATTAGAGCTCCAGTTCCTTGAGACGACCAACATCCTGGAGCTGTGCAGCAACACAAGCTCTGGGACGCCTCTCTGGTCATCAACATTAACCCATCCTGGTTACCACTGAGAGTCCACAGTGCCTCTGGCCCACACTGTCACTGTACTGCTGACCGGATGACTGCCTCAGGGCCAGCCTCAGAGCCTATGAACTTTGGGAAGACTGGGGCCTCTGTGTCTCCTGATACCTCATGTCGTCATCCTGCTTGATGGTCTAGAATCTAGCCTCTAGATACTTCTTAAGAACACTTCCAAGGAGAACAGCCCAAATCTCACTGCTTAGGTCCCCCACCTCTTTTTCACACACGCGCACAGACACACACACACACACACACACACACACACACACACATTTCTGTCACCAAAAATCCCTTGTAATCCAAAATAAAATTTTTTTGCCTTTCTACTCTTGCTCTCCATGGAAGCCCCCTTCCCTCTGATCTCCCTGCCAGAAGTCTAGCATCATCCACTCAATGGACTTAGACTTTTGAGATCAAAAGTCCAAAGGGGGATAGAGCTCTCTCTTTCTTGTTTGCTGCTAACCTTCCCTGAGGCAAGAGAGCAAGACTTGCTACCTGCTTGAGTGGAGGAAGGAAAAAAATACATTGGAAAAACATGCAATTTAACATGTTTGTAAATGATTCTAACAGATCTCTCGATTACTTGAGTTTCAATGCAACAAGCATGGTAGTCAATCAGGGTCTTGACTAGCTACATGTCTGCTGTCATATATCAAAGAAAGAGACTCATCTCAGAAAAGCATGTGTTTATGGATAATTAGAAGTTAGATTAAAAGGAAATTGCTTCTGCAATGTTTGTTTGAGCAGAATTGATTATGATGAGGTGTGAGAAAGACAGATTTGTCAGACAGTATCACAAGTCATCCAACACCTTTCCCAAGAGAAGCTGAATTGGAATCCAATACTACATGTGAGGAAGATACAGACAATAGCCCTCATTAACTGGGCATTCCCTATATGTCAGTAACCCCATCATATTATCTGATTTAAACTTCACAAAAAGGTGAAAAGTGAGTTCCAGGAGAAAAAGGACTGTCTTTTTCACCCCTAGCCATAAACAGTGAATGGCACATTGTAGGTAATTCATAGATATTTGTTAAGTGAATGAAATATTTTATTATCTCCATTTTCTAATAAAAAACCAAGGTTTAAGGATGACAGTCACATAGTGAAAGAGATAAGACCCAGTGCCAAATCAATGTAATACACAATGTCAATAAAATAAAACCAAATCTCCAGATCAGTTTAGTGCCAAGCATCCTTCTCTTCCTAATCAAAATTCTTATAATTGACCAAGAAAAAAAAAGACTCGAAATTATGATAATCAGAAATGAAAGGGGAGACATCACTACTGAAACTGACTCCCTCAAAAAGAAACTGACTCCCTTGAGTATATCTACAGCAAGGAAAGAGGTTGAGTTGGTGATTGTTGAAACTTCCTACAAAAAAGAATCCCAGGCCAACATGGCTTTACTGGTGAATGCTTCTAAACACTTAAAGATTTACCTACAAAAAAATTAATAACAGTTTTCACAGACTCTTCCAAAGACTAGAAGAGGGAATACTCTCCAACTCATTGAAAAAGACCAGAACAACCCTGATACCAAATCCAGACAAAGACAAGGAAACTAATAGACCAGCTCTCTTAAGAATATAGATATAAATCTTCAACAAAATACTAGCAAACTGAACCCAGTAACAACAAAAAATGGTGATTCACTATGACCATGTGAGGTTTGTTTTTTTTTTTAATTGATTTTTTACAGAGAGGAAGGGAGAGAGATAGAGAGTTAGAAACATCGATGAGAGAGAGACATCGATCAGCCACCTCCAGCACATCTCCCACTGGGGATGTGCCCACAACCCAGGTACATGCCCTTGACCGGAATCGAACCTGGGACCCCTCAGTCCACAGGCCGACGCTCCATCCACTGAGCCAAACCGGTTTCGGCGACCATGTGAGTTTTATAACAGGATCATAAGGTTGTTTTAATATCCAAAGATCAATGTAATGCACCATATCAATAAAATAAAAACCATGTTCTAGTTACTTCCATCTCCAGGAAAATTAAAACTGAGATGACCCTCCAATAGATCCATAATATAATCCAATGGCACCAAATAATGGTGAAGGCAGAGCAGGTTCCAGAAAAGCTGAAGGGCTGTGAAGCATGAGAATCACATTCAAATTTAAATCATGCAACTCTGGTGGATCAAGGTAGAGAATCTTAAAAACCTGTGGTGGGGGCAGAGTCCTGGGGCAGGGGAAGCTGAGAATATTCAGTGTGGGGGACACTGATGTACCACCCAGCTCCCCCTTCAGTGAAGGACTCATGGCCCCTGCTGCTGGGAGTACTGTCAGTCCCTACAGGAATGGCCTTGACTATATGGACCACCTCTCCTTTCTGGGTAACCTATATCCAGTGGCCAGGAGTATAAGGGCCTGGGGATCTTGGTGCTACCTAGGAGATCTCATGAGGGCCTTTCTAGCCCCTGAGCTCCTTGGACAGTTGGCAGAGGCTGTTTTGGGGCCTGCATCACAGCGCAGTTGCTCTCTGCTCAATTCTGCTTCATCCCTCTCCTTCACTGGTGTTGATCCTAAGATTTTCCTTAGATAAACCTCCTGCATAACACACGCTATCTCAGCAACTACTTCTCAAGAACCTAACCCTTGACACCCAGACATTTAAATTCTCGTCCTAAAACACAAGCCCTGATCACTGTTATATCTTTTTTATACCATTTGGCTGTTACCATAATGTCTAGTATAATCTCAGCTATGGATTTTTTTATCTTGGAAAAAATATATGCTTGAGTTGGGGGAGCGTGAAGAATTAGAACTTCAATTCATTTGTTTCCTTAGCTTGTCCGCTTCTCCCTCTGAAACCTAGAGCATCGCAGGGGCAGAAAAAGTTGTCCTTGACCCTCTGAGGGTCCCTGGCTGGGTCTGAAAATTAAACTGACACAGACAGGTGGACATGAGAAACGCATTTATTCAATACACGTTTTATATTGATAAGGGAGCCTTCAAAAAACAAAACAAAACAAATGAAGACCTGAAGAAAGAGTTAAACTTGGGTGTTTTGTGCTGGGTTTGATGAAGAGTGGACAGCTGTGGAGAAACATTATAGGGCAGAGAGGGAGTGGTCAGCGAGGTAAGCTGGGGGGATGAGCAGGGCCTGTGTATTCCGATTCTCCTTGGCAGGCCTTCGTCTTTGCAGACAAGAGTGTTGTTTCCTCTGGGTGTAGGGAGAGTACCTTTTCTATAAGTGTTTTATGATTAAGAGGGAAGGGTGGGGGAAGGTCGGGGTGACCTTCCGACTTCTGCCATTTTCTGAATTTCCTTCAGTCTAAAATATTCAATGTCAAGGTACGATATTTGGGGAAGTATATTCCGAACCCTATCAACATCAAGGAAGCTTGATTCCTTCTCTTCAAAATCTCTACAGAATCAAGACTTTCCCACAAATGCTTACATTTACTTAGGCAGGTTTCGTCCCACCCCCGGCCCTACCCTTAGTTTGGTTTGTATGACCAGATTCACCCAGTATAGGACAATCAACACTCAGAAAGCCCCTAGTTTGTACACAACTCAGGCACAGGAGGTGGAAATAGCTTGGCCATCCGATGCTGCCAGTCCTGTGTGGGCCACTCGCTGCCCTCTGGCTGTTCCCAATGGACAGTAGCTGCTTCTCCTGAGCAGAATATTAGCACACACCCCTCCAGGAGCCTGAGCCAATGATTACCTAGTGATGGGAGTTGGTGCATAAAATCTCTGGCACCCTCAGCTCTCAGTGAAACCAGGCCAAACACTGAAACCAGACACTAATCAAGCTTTTCTCTCTGGTTATTTTTGTATTTTCTTTGTGTGTGTGTGTGTCTTTCAGGAGGTAATTGCAGACCTTCTCAAAGGGCTCCTGAGACTAGCAGACCAAGCTGGGTCAAACTGGTCCCAGAGGCTTGAGCAGGCACAGTAGCAGCCACGTGCCCCTAACCTGACCTCCAGAGCCCAGTGGAACCAGATTCACAGAGCTCATGTCACCAGAAGCCTTTAAAGAGCCAGACGTCTGTCCACAAGGAAGATCGGGTGCCCAGACCAAACAGGAACACACAGAAGCTTGGCCAATCCCACTCCGCCACATTCAGCACGTAGATGGCTCAGTTCCCAAGCTGTCTACTCAGGCCCCTGAATTAGAATGAACACATATGCAGTCTCTCCTCTCATCTGCTTCAAGCCTTCTTTCAGGGAGACTGGTTTGGGCTTCCTCTCTGGGTGTCCCTGTCTGGCTGCATGGCAAGCAGACCCTTCTCTCTGCAAAAACCCTGATGCCTCAGACCCTGGCTTCTCTGTGCACAACAGCAATGGACCCAGCAACTTTGCTCGGTGACATCAGAAAGCTATTCCGAGGCATGTTTTCTACCCTACTGTCCAGGCTCTGCAGGAGTGCTCTAGTGTAGCTGTGTGCCACCCAGACTCCACTGCCCTCTCTTCCTACCTTGTTCCCCTACTTCCCAAACAAACCCGTCATGCTCATCTTTGCTTCAAGATCTGCTTCCTAGGGAACAAAATTAAGGCATGCATCATGCTCAACCGTGTAGAATTTATAGCATATTAAGGATTGAATCCAGATACAAAATAACATAAACATGCATGTGGGTTTCCAATGATCCAAAGAGAAATTTTTGATTCTTTCAGCCTGAATTTGACTCAGCCTGAATTAGAAATTGAGTAAATAATGAATTAAAAATTCACCTCAGTGCGGAGAAAAAGGAACCCTCGTGCACTGCTGATGGGAATGTGGACTGGTGCAGCCACTATGGAGAACAGTATGGAGTTTCCTCAAAAAACTAAAAATGGAACTGCCATTTGACCCAGTGATCCCACTTCTAGGAATATATCCCAAGAAACCGGAACATCAATCAGAAAGGATATATGTACCCCTATGTTCATAGAGGCACAATTCACCATAGCTAAGATTTGGAAACAGCCTAAGTGCCCATCAGCAGATGAGTGGATTAAAAAACTGTGGTACATCTACACAATGGAATACTATGCTACTATAAAAATGAAGGAACTCCTACCATTTGCAACAGCATGGATGGACCTGGAGAGCATTATGCTAAGCGAAATAAGTCAGTTAGAGAAAGATAAATATCACATGATCTCACTCATTTGTGGAATATAAAGAACAACATAAACTGATGAACAAAAACAGATCCAGAGACAGAGAAGTGTCAATCAGGCTCTCAAACTTCAGAGGGAAGGCAGGGGAGGGTAGGGAGGGACACATATGTAATACCTTAATCAATAAAGAAAAAAAAATTCACCTCAGCTGTTTAGCATAATGGCTATTGGAGGTTGCCACAGGGAGCTGTTAGTTAATCCCATCAGAGGCTGCTCCTCTTGCTGAGAGTGTGCGGCCCTCCTGCTGTCCCCTCCCCCCTTTCTCACTGGGGGGCCATGTCACCATTAGCACCTCACTGCTGGCAGATGAAGCAAGTAGAGAAAGCTGTTCCTGCTTTGGTCTTAAATCAAAGAGAGATTTCAAAGTCCAAAGCCATGCTTGAACTGTTAAACCTTTCTTTTAAAATTTGAGGAGAAAGTCTCACACACACACACACACACACACACACACACACACACAGCCAGCAAATGTAAGGAAATTTTCTTCAGAAATCTAGAGAGTAAGAATAATAATAAAAATGATACAATAACAGCTAATTTTCTTTTAAACCTACCATGTATCTAGTTCTCTTCTCACAACAATCCTAAAAGTTAGGTATTTTTACTCCCACTTTACAGATTAGAAACCTGAGGTTTGGAGGGTGTAGTAACTTGAAGAAATATTAAAGGAGAAAATAAATATAAGCTCCATGAGAATAGTGATCATAACTTGTTCATAGTTGTATTCAGCTAGCACAATATATAGTGCATAGAAAGTGCTAGAGAAATGCTTATTGGTGCCAACATAAGAAAAACTCAAACCTGTAGAGAATTTTTGTGAGTTTATTTGAGCCAAACTGACAATTGCCAAGAAGCAAAAATCTCAGTGGATTGAAAAAATGCTACAGAGAATGACAATTTTGCACCTTATTTTGTACATTACAATCAAAGGAGGAGGCATAAGGAAGGTTACATGAAATCCATTGGTGATAGATTCAGGAGGTAGGAGACAGCAAAGTGGAGAAGCTCTGGGATTGGATAAAAAGTAAAATGATAGACACATACTTCTTTTACATAGGTGGGTGGAGGATAGCTAACGGTCAACAATTAACTCAATCACAATGAAGGGTCCAGATAAAGGAAATTACTTTGACTTTCCAAAGGTGTGTTATTATATATCCAAAAAGACAACAGACAGGCTTACTTAAGGTAAAGATTGACATTTGTCAGGGAAGATACTGGCCTAGGACGTGACTACCTGCCATAAACTGCTTTTAGTTAAATTGTTTTAATTTTAGACCATCCTATGTGGTTACTGTTAGATCTGATCAAATAATTGAATTGATACCCGCTCTCCTGGGAATTGACCTTTAGCCCACTTTACGATTGACATTCCCTTTCGCTTTTGCTAATACCATGTTTTCCCCTCCAGACTTGACAGGATCCAGACCCACCCAGAGAATTCTCCACTGAAAAAGCTCGCCTAGAATCTTTTAAAAGTCTCTGGCTCTCTGGCTCTGGGTGCTGGTGCTATTTTGGGGCTCAGCCCATCTGGTGTCCAGATGACCTAATCTATATAAATATAAACCTAAACGATCTATCAACTGTTCAACTATTCAACCAGTTGACTGGTTGCTATGATGCACACTGACCACAATGCAGGAACTGTGCTCTGGTGGTCAGTGTGCTCCCACAGTGGGAGTGCTACTCAGCTGGCCGATAGGAGCCAGACGCAGTGCTCATGGCTAGCCGTTGCAGCCCGGACACCGCAGGGGAGCAGCAGCAGGTGCAGCAGGGCCAGGATGAGCAGGAGTGGCAGACGGTGTTGGACTGCTGGTTTCAGCCCCATCCCCGCAGGCCACCTGAGGGACCCCACTAGTGCACAAATCCGTGCACCAGGCCTCTAATAAATTTATAATCCCTTACCACTTTTGGCTCTTTGCCTTCTTCCTTCGGTGACCCTAACAGTTACCATAGGTCTCTGATTTGCAAGACTACCCTGCAGGCCTTCCCTGAACTTGTCAAGTTTGATATGTGGCCCCTTTTCGTCCACAGCTGGGTGTTGGGTGAAGGTTGAAAATCTGTTCTGTGGACCAAGTTTTCAATATTAAGGGAAACATCCAAGGCAGGGTCAGCAAACTTCCCCTGTAAAGGGCCAGGTAGCAAAGATTTTGGGCTTTGCAGCTAATTCTGCCCTTGCAGTAGAAAAGTGGCCATAGACAACACGTAAACAAATGGGCATGGCTGTGTTCCAATAAAACTTTATTTTCAAAACTGGATGAGGTTCTGAATGGCCCACTGATTGTAGTTTGCTGACAGCAGATCTAGAACCTTGTTCCTCAATTTGGGGTCTGTGGCCCAGCAGCACAGGCATCCCCTTGTCCAGAAATGCAGAACACGGGCCCGGCTGCAGACCTTCTGAATTAGAATCTAAATTCTCAAATGAATAAGGGCCCAGGGATTCATGTGCACAGAAGCACTGCTCTAGGAGATTTGAATAGTGCTGGCTGTCAATCAGAATAATTCTATAGGTTTTTAAATAAAGTTTTATTTCCATTCAACATTGCCTGAGTGTGGTGACAGCAGAAATTTGCTTGGTTTGATGTGACCAGGTCTGCATAGACACTCCTTCTTATTAAATAAGGGGCCGAGCGATAGAGAAAGGGCCGAGGAAGGTCAGTGCAAGGCTGCCAAATTGGCACCGATTACCTAATCTGGACAGTCAATTTAGCACAACTCACAAGTACTAGTACTCTCACCACTCCATGGAGCCAAGAAGACCTGTACTTTTGCTTTTTCTCTCCCAAAAGCAGAATAACTGCTACGGAACCGAACCAATCAGCCTTGAATCTGACTGCTCAGAAATGCAGACAAATAACTTAAGTGGCTTTAGCATCACAGATCATTAATGCCCACAAAGTAAACGGCTGTGCCCATGAATGTCAGGTTCAGAGCCTTATAAAAATGTGACTACCTCGCTCTAAGAGTTGAAATGTCTGCCTGTTAAAGTTACCAATCATTTCATGTTCTATCAAAGGTGAACCCAGCCCCGGCCAGTTTGGCTCAGGGGATAGAGTGTGGGCCTGCAGACTGGAGGGCCCTAAGTTCAATTCTGGTCAAGGGCATGTACCTTGGTTGCGGGCACATCCCCAATGGGGGGCATGCAAGAGGCAGCTGATCGATCTCTCTCATCAATTTTTCTGGCTCTCTATCCCTCTCCCTTCTTCTCTGTAAAAAATCAATAAAATATTTTAAGAAATTAAAATAAAATAAACAGAAAAGGAGGAACTCTCCACTAGAAGTGGGCTTAGACTCATTTGGTGCGGCCCAAGGGAAAGGTCGGGGGGTGGGGAGCGATAAGAGCTGGAGTAAGAGAATGGCTTGATATATGTGATGGGCGAGCCTGAGACTGTCCAGAAGGAAAGCAAAATTGGTGGTACAGTGGCCAATGGGAGAGACAAGGTAGGGGTGCAGGAACTAGATGTAACACACACAAAAGGTTTAAACATGAGGGCTCCATCTCCAGTAGGGGGCATGCAGGAGGCAGCCAGTCAATGATTCTCTCTCATCATTGATGTTTCTATCTTTCCCTCTCCCTTCCTCTCTCTGAAATCAAGTTTAAAAATTATATATATATGATGAGTCCACAGTGGAAAGGGCAGAGGAGGGTGAGTATGGGGTTGTGAGTCTTGCCCAGTCAGAAAACAATTGGCAACCTGCTCCACCTCCTGCTAACCACCGGAGCCTGAGCCAGGCACTCGCATGCTCAGAGCCACTGTATTCCCATTGGAAAAGGGGATTAAAACCATCACCTACTGTTTTCTCAGTAACTATACTAGTAAACATTTTATTGGTGCATAACCCTTCACCCTTCTGGGAATATGTTTTATAAATTTTTCATATAAGTCTGTATAGAAGCGTATGGCAGTTTATACTGGTACATGCTCATCCAGTGCTATTTCAATAGTATATTTGAAATTACCATGGTGTAAATAATATACTAAATATTATATATTATTTATATATAATGGCTAAATAAATTGTGGGCCATATAACTATGTCATAATAAGTAACAGGTTAAAAAGAGGTGATGCAATTGCCCTGAAGTGAAAATATATCTGTGCTATGTCGTTAAAAGAAAAAGAATGCAAAACAATGTCATATTCCATTGATTCCAAGATGTGCATTTTCACACTTTTATAAGGTGAGTCTTATAATTTATGGTCTCTTGTAAATGCTATTAACCTGCAGATATTCAGGGCCAGGCATAAGACACAGAACCTGCAGACATTCAGGGCCAGGCATAAGACACAGAACCTGCAGATATTCAGGGCCAGGCATAAGACACAGAACCTGCAGACATTCAGGGCCAGGCATAAGACACAGAACCTGCAGATATTCAGGGCCAGGCATAAGACACAGAACCTGCAGATATTCAGGGCCAGGCGTAAGACACAGAACCTGCAGGCATTCAGGGCCAGGCATAAGACACAGAACCTGCAGATATTCAGGGCCAGGCATAAGACACAGAACCTGCAGATATTCAGGGCCAGGCGTAAGACACAGAACCTGCAGGCATTCAGGGCCAGGCATAAGACACAGAACCTGCAGATATTCAGGGCCAGGCGTAAGACACAGAACCTGCAGGCATTCAGGGCCAGGCGTAAGACACAGGACCTGCAGATATTCAGGGCCAGGCGTAAGACACAGAACCTGCAGGCATTCAGGGCCAGGCATAAGACACAGAACCTGCAGATATTCAGGGCCAGGCGTAAGACACAGAACCTGCAGACATTCAGGGCCAGGCATAAGACACAGAACCTGCAGATATTCAGGGCCAGGCATAAGACACAGAACCTGGAGGCATTCAGGGCCAGGCATAAGACACAGAAACTGCAGACATTTGGGGCTGCCACTTTTTTATTTTGCTTGAGTACAACATTTATTCTGTGAGAAAATGAGACAGGATGGCCCATGGCAACAGGAGAAGCCAGTCTTTGCTCATTGGGACATCACTTCTGATCATGCATGTGCCATGAGGCATTCGGCAAATCCGAGAGGAAATGTCAAAACATCAGCAAATTGTGAGTAAATAGACTCAGACACTTCGGTGGAAACTTGCTGAGAACAGAGGCTGGGGTTTCCATATGCCCCGACAGACTCCCCTGGTAGAAGCCCTCATGAATATTAACCACGTATGCTTTTCAGGGTGGATGCCAGTGGCACGAGCATATGCACGCTTCTGAGAGTGTCTAAAGTTAGCTCCTGGAGCCCAGGGCCCCTGCTTCATGTAACAGGGGCTCCGCCCACTGTGACAGGCACCAGACCTAACATACCCCATATAAGCAGCTGGTTTATGGGTGGGTGCAGAGCAGATTTCCGTGGCTGGCCGGCTGCTCTCGACCTGTTTATGGGAATAAATACTCACATATGATTCAACCCTGTCTTTGCTTAATTGGCTCAAGTAGTAACAGGCAGACCAGACCCATTGGTTGTCTGGTTTCAAAAATACGTCATATTTTCCCCCTTATTTTCCCCCCACATGCTTTTTTAAGCTTCTGTGTCATCTCTGCTAACATCCCCATGGCTAAAGCAAGCAACTAAGACAGCCCAGATTCAAGGTTGATGAAGTAAACTCTGCATCTCTAGTGAAAGGAATTACAAAGTTACACAGCCAAACTTGGGGGTACAAGAAAGAGGAAAGAATTGAGGCCATTAATGCAATCAATATGCCATATAACTTACATAGTAAGAACTAACATTTCTCTGTGATTTGTGTATTTTGCATTGGCAGCTGTGGTTCTCAGGTGACACACCTGGATCCAGAGAGGAGGGAGCTCAATTCTGGGGTGCGTCACCCAAAAAACACCCTCTCGCAATCCGGGACCCCTCGGGGGATGTCAGAGAGTCGGTTTCAACCTGATCCCAGCAGGCCAGGCTGAAGGAACCCACCAGTGCACAAATCCTTGCACCAGGCCTCTAGTATCTTCATTATAGCTAAATACATTCCTAAGGACTAAAGAGAATTAATTCTTTTAGTAGAGCAACTATGAGTTGTATCAATGCTGAAGTTCATTTTTACTTCTAGCATCTTGGTCCCTAATTTGTATGTATATGCTATGGTAGTCTTAAATTCTAGTTCAGAGATCAGTGAATAAAATTGCTTTTTTGCTTTTTCTGCACATGAACTTTGTGTTTGCCTGATAGACACCCATTTATCTTACAAAACCTACCTATTACATCACCTCCTCCAGGAAGCTCTCTGGTCTCTCCAGATAAAATAAATCCTGCCCTTCTCTGATCTACGTTTGTGCATTGTAGTGGAGTCTGTTTTCAGCCTTGTCTATTGGCATAAGCTGAGATCTGCCTTCTGGAGTCTGAGCCCATTGAGAAGAGTAAGGAGCACAGGTTCTGCAATCAGGCTGCTGTTTCCTACATGTGGGACTTTGGATAAGTTATTCAACTTAGGCTCTTGCCTCCTTATTCTCATCTGTGTAATGGGAATAATAATTGCATTTGTTCAAAGGGATATTAAGAGAAATCAATGAGCATTAAACATTTGGTAAAATACATTGAAGTAAATTTATAACACCATGTCTAGACTCCTAAAGTAACCCTAGATCCCTGAGTTCTAACAGGGTCCTTTCAGGTCCAATGTTTAGATATAAATTATTACTGATACTGCAATCAGGACCTGAAGAAGCGGGGGGCAAAGGGGGGAATTGATAACTGGGCAGTGTAACAGCCTCTGAAGACCACCTCGTTCTGACCCTGATCATAAATCATGAAGATAAAGAAAACACAGGCCCCTGACCCAGTAGCTCAGTAGGTTAGAATGTGGACCTGATCAGCCATGCCTGCAGGTGTGATCCCCAGTCAGAGCACATACAAGAAGCAACCAATGCAGATGTAAATAAGTGGAACAACAAATTGATATTTTTCTCTCTCTTTCTCTTTCTCTTGCCCTTTCTCTCTCTCTCTCTCTCTCTCTCTCTCTCTCTCTCTTTCTCTCTCTCTCTCTCTTAAAATCAAGTTTAAAAAACCACAAAGAGGATCTAAATGTACCCAATTAATATTCATCTTTATAGATCTCTTTTTTAGGTATTGTCTTTCTGTTCCTCTGAGCAGAAGATTTACTTAAATCATTTCAATAAGCTCTATTCATCAAAAACCAAATAATAAGATGTCGGGACAAGGGGAAATGAAATGAAGTGGCATAACCCATCCCTGAGGCTGAAGAGGCAACAAAATGGAATTACATAAGCCGCCCCGAGTTCTCAATTTGAACTATGCATTCACTTTGAGACGTCTTGTCTTCAACATGGGTGAGCTGAGGATTAGAGGAACTGAGCAGATGGCATCTTGATAAATTAAATTAATACTCGGAAAATGAGGGAGGAGATATGTTGTCTACAAAATTCAGAAAGAGTTTCCAGTAGAATAAAGTGCACAGTATATTTTGAAGATATCTGAAGATTAACTTAAATGTTTGTGTCATCATCATTGTTTTAGCACATGGTAGGGCAAAAAAGAATCTTAACAAATGGAAAGATGTACTTTGGCATCTATTCACTGTGTCACAGTGCTACCAAATATTAAATTCAAAAGACAAATTTGGTTTGTAAGTAATAAACATGCTATTGTTTATCAAAGAAATTGTCTTTGTAGAATTATATAATTGGGATTTAAAAATTGATTTTCAGAGAGCGATGAAGGGAGAGAGAGAAGGAAAAAAAAACCATTGATGTGAGAGAAACATTGATCAGCTGTCTCCTGCACACACCCCAGCGGGGATCGAGCCTGAAACCTGGGCATGTGGCCTAACTCAGAATCAAATTAGCAACCTTTGGGTGCATGGGACAATGCCCAACCAACTGAGCAACACTGGCCAGGCCTATAATTGGAATTTTTAATAATAAATGTATACATAATAAAAAGTACAAATAGTACAAAAGGGTATACAGTAAAAACTGTCTTCCTCCCAACTCCATTCCTCAATAGAAACATGATTACCAGTTTCTTATATAGCCTTTCTTTTCTTGTATATGCTTATATATTCTGATAATTGCATTACAACTTGATAGAATTCAAGGTTGTTGTTTTTTTTCAATTTATTGAAATTTTTTTCAATTTATTTTGCATATTTTTAAAAAGTGAAAAATAAAACATTGAAGTTTAAAGAACTTATATGATTTGGGCAAAGTTGGTGAGTGAATCAGCTAAGATTTGTTTGGTTTCAAGTAACTGAAAGAAAACTGGTTAAAAAAAATTTATCAGCTCATGGGTAGATCTGACAGCTTCAAACACAGCTTAAAGTATTGGCTATTCCTTCTCTCCCTTGCTTTTTTTGGCCCTGTTCTCCACAGGTTGCCTCCATTTTTAGATGCTATTGAATGACACAACAGTGGTCAGCAGCTCCAGCCCACATCCACCCCAGCTTTAAATCTAGCAAAATGAAAGCTCTTGTCTCTTCTTCAGCTATTCAAAGAAAAGTCTGAAGCTTAATTCTTACTGGTCTGTATTGTCTCATTCCCATCCCTGAACCAATCCCTGTGCTAAGAGGAATGTCCTTTCGCCCTAAAAGCGCGGCTCCCACAAAACACATGAGCTAAGAGTGAGAGAAACTGTGTTGCCCAGAAACAACTAGGGTGTCATTATCAGAAGAAGGATGAATTGATGGCAGGCAGGTGGAAATCACAGAAGTTCACATCACTTATCCAATTGGGAGAAAGACAGGAGTAGTTATCTCTTGCTTTGTGGTAGAAACTGGTCATATCTAAAACTACGATTGGGGAAACTAGAGCCTCCTCTTACAATACCATGTAGTTGTTTATTTTCAAGTTGTATTTCTTATTCCAGGATAAGCCTCAGTTGAACAAAGGCTGTAAGTTAGCCAGTGTAATGTTCCTGCTTTCTACAAGTCTGACTTGAATTCAATAGTACAATAATTCAGATTTTGGCCACTTTCCAATTACTTTCAGAACTGTTCCCAGTAAATACATGGTGATAGCTTTATATTTTTCTCCTTCTCAGGAAATTCATTATTGGAATCCTTCTTAGCCCAGAAAACATGAATGTATACACTAAACCTTAACTGAAATAAAAATGATGAAAGAATATAGTGACTTCCATCAAATTAGGGAAATAACAGTTAAGACTCAAGTAGAAGTATATGGAGGCAAACTATCCCTTTTAAAATGCACATTTCAAGTGATATTTAAGAATGTTGTTCACAAAAAACCGCCCCACTATTCACTAAAATCGAAACTATATTGCTTTTAACTCAATACAGCAGATTTCAGGCAGAAATGGAGGTCACCTAGTCTAGTGCTGTGGTATGACAAAGCAGACCATTGGGAAGAGAATTAACTCAGGTGCTGGCTTAAAATGCAAATTGTTGGGCATGACCTAGCTCTAATGAGTTAATGATATGCAGGTGGGATCTGAGAACCGCATATTAATTAGCCCAATTGGTGATGCTTATGCAGCCTAAATTGGAAAAAAATGAGAATGTCCAACGTTCTTTTATAAACAGGGCTACTGAAGTGCAGAAAGTGGAAATGATTTGCCAGGAAATGGCAGATCTGGGCAAACTCATGTGTCCTGAATGCCATACCCTGACCTCTTCTCTTGCTTTCCACCTTTCTGTTCATCCATATCCGTGGGGTCACTGAGAAGGAATCTGGCTGACCAGGCTGACCAGATTCTCCACGGTGGTGTGAAATTCTATTAGAAAGATGTCTGGTGGGGAAATTATCATATCAATGACCTTTAACTGTACCTTAGGGAATTCATTTTCCTGACCATTCAAAGCATCTGTCTGGTTCAATACTTAGTTGTTTTTTAAGCAAAAATGTTCCAGATAAGGAATAATGGGGAGAGAGAGAGAGAGAGAGAGAGAGAGAGAGAGAGAGAGAGAGATATCAGTTGCCTCCCATACTCCCCAACTGGGGATTGAATCTGAAACCTAGGTATGTAGCCTTGTTCCAGGATAGGAGATGGCCTCATCTCCCCCAATTGCTAGTGGAAGTGGGGTTCTCTGGGTACTTCTGGAATAAGTATTTCTGGAGGCCCTCATAGAAGGATGAATTATAGTTGAAAGCTTTATTTCCATGGAATTACATCCCTGAGTTTCCAATGTCCCATTTCCCTTAGTCCAGTATCCAGAGTTTTCTTTGCAGGTTGGAGCTGGTTCCAGGCCAGCATCAGGCTAAATTAGTTTGTGTCTCCTGCTGCAGGCCATTAGTCCCTTGCGTGTGGGGTCTGCAGGGCCACATGGCTACAGAGGAAACAGAGCAGGAGCAAAACAAGAGAGCCCCACAGGCCAAGAGCCAAGCACAGCAAGGAACAACAAGAGCAAAAAATTCCTTTGCTTAGGAGATTATGTATTCCCAAATTTCCCATTGTTTGCAGTGGCCACACCCATTCTGGCCAATCCGTGGTTTCCCAGGTGTGACTGACATTGAAGTGTCTTCCTTATGTCACTCCAACTTTATTGGGCATGCAGCTATCTTTTCTCTGCCCTCTATGTGTGAGTGGAATAAGAGAAAAAATATAGTGTATATATATATGTACATATATATATATATATATATATATATATATATAATGGTTGCTTTGAAGAGGCAGCAGCAGAAGCATGAGAAGTGATGGTGATTTGGATATAAACAAAGCCAAAAGGACTTGCTGGAAGAATGAGAGTTCTGGGAGGCAGAGAATTAAAGAGTCCTCTAAGGTTTGAGGTCTAACTGAAAGGGGGAAGCCTGGAAAACAATAAACACATAGATCCGATAATGGGTCAGTGTCCAAAACATATAAAGAACTCCTATGATGGGAAACACAGGTATGCCTTTATGTTTTCTTCTAAAACTTTTAAAGCATTGTTTTTCACTTCTAGGTCTCTAATAAAAGTTGTCAATATTTCTCTTTATGGTTTATGACTTTCAGCTTTGGTTTCCATATATCTCCAGTGGAAGTAGAGGTACATATACAGCAATACCTAAGTCACATGTGGTAAGAGAGGTTAAATTGGTGAAATTCTGTAATAGGGCCCAAGATTTCAGTGTGAGATGTGATCACAGGGTCTCTTCTTGGGATCCTTCAAACACTTGGAGCAAATTTGTCATATTACCAACATTTGTGTTAATTTTGCCTTTTTGTTCTAATCTTTTATTAAAATAACTTGCTACTTAAAAACAAAAGTCTACATTAGGAAGCGTGAGTAGAAATTCTTATAATAAAAGGCAGTGAAGTGATTAGGAGAATGAACTTTGGAGTCAGAACAAACCTGCTGTGTGTTCTAGGTCAGTTACTTGAAAATCTCTGTTTTTGTTTTCTTGTTCATATATTGGGGAAAAGTTTAAGTACTTGTAGATTCGGGAATGAGAGGAGCAGAATGAAATCATGAATATAAAGTGCTAATCTAGTGTTTTTTCTATAATAAGCACTTAAAATAATAGCTAATACAGTATGAGTTTCCAATGTCCCATTTCCCTTAGTCCAGTATCCAGAGTTTTCTTTGCAGGTTGGAGCTGGTTCCAGGCCAGCATCAGGCTAAATTAGTTTGTGTCTCCTGCTGCAGGCCATTAGTCCCTTGCGTGTGGGGTCTGCAGGGCCACATGGCTACAGAGGAAACAGAGCAGGAGCAAAACAAGAGAGCCCCACAGGCCAAGAGCCAAGCACAGCAAGGAACAACAAGAGCAAAAAATTCCTTTGCTTAGGAGATTATGTATTCCCAAATTTCCCATTGTTTGCAGTGGCCACACCCATTCTGGCCAATCCGTGGTTTCCCAGGTGTGACTGACATTGAAGTGTCTTCCTTATGTCACTCCAACTTTATTGGGCATGCAGCTATCTTTTCTCTGCAGATGGCAGAGGTGAGTTAAGTTAGGAAGCAACA
>NW_006383017.1:4398743-4399843 GCF_000327345.1 Myotis davidii | reverse complement strand
ACATTTTATAATTCAGCAGAGAAGAGAATTCAAATGAGCTATTTTATCTCTGCAGCCTCCTCACATCCTGCCCAGGAATAAGTTAACTCAGGTGTCTGTGACCAGATGGCCAGCATTGTCTTCAGGCAGGAAGTGTCCTGGGAGCATTTGAGATCATGTCCCCCAGCGTATACCATCAGTTAGACACATTTCAAGAGAAAGAAAGAGAGCAGCCTGTTGCTCGGGAACAGAATAAGAATACTCACACCTGCCACTCAGCAAAGTAGAAGGTTCAAGGGCGCACGGGGAGACCCAGACACGCTGTAGAGGCACAAAGGCCCACTGCCTGCCTCTTGCTCCTTACAGCACTAACAAGCAGATGCCGCAGGCAAGCTTCTGTCAGGTAAATATTCTGAAAAGCTGTACAAGAGAAAAGTCAACTACCAGAGAGGAGATTTAAGAAGCAGCCACATTTGGACATGAAGTGCACAGTGTTTGGAAAGGTTATGGATGGTCTGGAGGCTCTAGAGCAAGCATGTCAAACTCAAAGGCTAACGGGCCAAATAAACTAGGCATGAGGCCAGCGGACCGTGAGTTTGACACGCTTGGTCTACACAGTCCTGATCATGAGCCATGTAGCTCAACGCAAATGAGATGCTCATGCCTCCCTCATAGTGAAGAGACTTAGTCCAGATAAACCAGGCAAAAAGCTGGACCAAGATCCAAAGAGAGACCTAGGGTTCCTCAGTTCTGCCCGGCTTCCAATGCCATGTTCTTCCAGGACGCCCCCATGTGAGCACCTCACAGCGATTCACAGGAGGCAAACACTAGGGATTTTTCCTCATAATAACGAAGTGGAGAAGTGAGGACACCAATAGTACTAACTGAAGTGCTCCACTGGCTGTCACCTGAAGGGAGGGAGCAGTCATCCTCAGAAATGGAGTCTTCACAGTGACGTGGAAAACGCTCAGAGGAGGCCCGTGCTTGCAGACCAGCATTTTTCTTTTTTTTTCTTTTATTTTTTATTCTTTATTGATTAAGAATACATGTGTTCTTACCCCCCCCCGTGCCCCCCAGTTTTTACCCTCACCCCCCTAGTCAGACCAGCATTTTCCAAACTC
>NW_006383017.1:4393548-4398553 GCF_000327345.1 Myotis davidii | reverse complement strand
CCACTATTGTCCCATTTTTACATAAGGAAACCAGAGCGAGAAAGGTTAAATCACTTGCTGACAGATGGCATGGGCTGAGGATGGGGTCTAGGTCTACACCAAGCATGTCAAACTCAAAGGCTAACAGGCCAAATAAACTAGGCATGAGGCCAGCGGACCGTGAGTTTGACACGCTTGGTCTACACAGTCCTGATCATGAGCCATGTAGCTCAACGCAAATGAGATGCTCATGCCTCCCTCATAGTGAAGAGACTTAGTCCAGATAAACCAGGCAAAAAGCTGGACCAAGATCCAAAGAGAGACCTAGGGTTCCTCAGTTCTGCCCGGCTTCCAATGCCATGTTCTTCCAGGACGCCCCCATGTGAGCACCTCACAGCGATTCACAGGAGGCAAACACGAGGGATTTTTCCTCATAATAACAAAGTGGAGAAGTGAGGACACCAATAGTACTAACTGAAGTGCTCCACTGGCTGTCACCTGAAGGGAGGGAGCAGTCATCCTCAGAAATGGAGTCTTCACAGTGACGTGGAAAACGCTCAGAGGAGGCCCGTGCTTGCAGACCAGCATTTTTCTTTTTTTTTCTTTTATTTTTTATTCTTTATTGATTAAGAATACATGTGTTCTTACCCCCCCCCGTGCCCCCCAGTTTTTACCCTCACCCCCCTAGTCAGACCAGCATTTTGCAAACTCCCAGAGATCACTAGATACGTCCTGAGGGTTTGCGTGGTTTGGAGATTTTGGGGGTATCTGCACTCACTGATTTTTAAAGGCCATAATATAATTAGGTAAAGTTAATTTAAAAAAAAATAGCCTGAGGACTTGCAGCTTTTATCAGGACACTTTCAAGGTATGTGGCCACTTCTAACCATTTTTGGCTTAAACAGGGGCTTTCCAGGTGCACAGCTTTATTTGTTTTTGGTTTTTTCCCACTTAATTTATACTCTTACTAGGCAGGGTAAAGTTAGGCAGCATTTAAAAAGCAAGAAATTAACGATCATGAAAACGAGGGCAGCTCTACAATTTCCCTTCCAATTGGCACTTTCTAAACTCATACATTGATTAATTTGATCAGAATTGTGCCTACTGCCCCATCTTCCACTGCTTAGTAAAAGCATGTCAGTGGTGATTATACTAAATTTGGCTTTTGATTTATTGGAGATAATAATAACTACCCATATGATGGTTTATATGCAGAGAAACATCAAGTAGAAGGCCAGAAATATTTTATTAACTTTTCATTTGGAAACAAAACAGTGAAACATTAAAATTAAACTTAATCAGTTAACTGCCACGCATCCAAAATGGAAACCATCCCCACACGCCATGATATTTTGAATTTAATTTTAAAAATCAATTTGTAATGAATATTATAAAAATAAATATATTACTCACAATTCGGTTGTTCTTGAATATTTTCAGCTGAAAATTCTTACGAAAAATGATTTTGAAGTTGGTCAGGGCTGCCACTTAGGGAAAACATTTTTTTTTAAAAGATGTGTGTGGCTTGTGGGGAAGGTCCACTGCTTGTGTCTACAGATGCTTAAGGGGTACAGTGAGTTAAAAAAATCCAAGCATTCCAACCAATCAAGTCATGCAACCATTTTTAAAAATCTATTTTCATGCTGTAACACCTGTTAAAAACCAATCCCTATTTTATTTAACCCTCAAATTAAATTAAATATAATGTCCTTTTAAAATGTATTTTTGTTCCAGAATTAATTCAAAGTACATTAACTGGAGTGGCTTTCTTTATAGGAGAAATACTGGCATTTCTCTTTACATAGAAAATTATTACTATTGATGATCACTTAAAATTTTGTTTTATTATGCTCTACTAGAGGCCCGGTGCATGAAATTTGTGCAGGGGGGTGCCCTCAGCCTAGCCTGCACCCTCTCCAATCTGGAACTCCCTGGGATCAGACTTAAACCGGCAGTCAGACATCCTTCTCACAATCCTGGACCGCTGGCTCCTAATCGCTCACCTGCCTGCCGGCCTGATCACCCCTACTTCCCTCCCTGCTAGTCTGGTTTCCCCTAACTGGCCCCCATTGCTGGCCAGGTCACCCCCAAATGCCCCATCCTTGCTGGCCTGGTTGCTCCTAAGTGCCCCCCTCTGCCAGCCTGGTCACCCCCAACTGCCCCCTTGTTCAGTCATTTGATTGTCCCTCACTAACCCCCCTGCTGGCCTGGTCGCCCCACACAGCCTGCTTGCTCAGTCATTTGGTCATCCCTCACTAACTCCCCTGCTGGCCTGGTCATAGGCAGCCATCTTATGAGGGTGTGACCGTCAATCGCATATTACCTCTTTATTATATAGGATAGGTTGAAATATTTATTAAATAAAATTTCTTCTCCATGATATGCCATGAGTGAAATAATGAAGTTATTCATTAACCTGACAAGAGGATTCATGAAACATTGCTGTATGCAGCAGACATCTGTTGCTAGGAAATTCAGCATCATTTTCTCTTCTTCTGGCAATGTTGTCAGGACTCTCCTTCAGGAACTTCCTCTCCCAACCACAGTCCAAAATAGTTTAGGCGAAGTTGACCGGACTCCCTGCCTTGTTGATGGGCACCTTGATGCAGATCAAGAAAATAAAAATCTAAAACCACCCACACTAGACTAATGACTTTTACTGGAACCAGGAGAATAAAGAAGCTCTCTTTTGGTTGGAGCCACTGTGCTGGAAGGACCTAAGGCTGGGATTATCTTAGCACTGCGTGGTAAGAGTGAGCCTGAGAAGAAGCAACACCCAGAAGAGCAGAGCCAGGTGACAGAGACAGATTCCTGATGACGTGAGTGAGCCCCTAGATCCAGCTGCTACTGATCTCAGTTGGATTTTGCTCCTAGCCTTCTCAGTTACATCAAGCAATCACTTGATAGATGACCTTGAGTAAACCACTTTATTTTTCTGGACCTCAATATCCTCATCTATAAAATAAAGGCATTGCGCTAGATGGCTGCCTAAGATCTCTTCAAATCTTACATCTTTTGATATTGTGATTGACCATGTATTAGTGATTTCATTGATAGAATTCGTATATTGACCTGGTTTCAATGAACAACATAAATAGTGCTGACCATTTCTGTCCTCTTCATAGATTTAAAACAAAACAGGTGATTTCTACAGTGGTTATAACTGTAGGGGCCTTGAGAAGTCATCTAATCTTCCTCCCGAGTCTTTGATCTAAATTGAAAAACATGCCAAGATTGTTTTATACACAGTATTTTCATTTTGATGGAGCTCAAGGTTAAATGTCTGAAGCCACATGACCAAAGATGCTATTTATAGCCTATATTATAGCCTAAATATTCCTGCCCCCATTTCAATGGGGAACCCTGGCAGTTATCCATTTTAGTCTTACATGTATTTGATGACATTCTTGTTGTACAATTTAGCAAATGCACAGAAAAAGCACCTTTATGTAATCCCTCATGGTTTCATAATTCTTTGATGGACAGCATCTTTATCCCCGGCTAATTATTTTCCCTATAAGGCAGGGTATTGAATTTCCCAGAACATGTTTTACAGCTAGGGAAGCTTTTGAAAATATATAATATTTTGACCTTTTGAGATAAGAGATTTGTTGTAAAACTAGTCCTTTTTATTACTAGGGTGTCATTCAAAATAAAAGAATGCGTTTAGACATGTTGCAGCAATTTACTTGCTATTACTCAAATTTTACCCTCTAATTAGAAAGAGAAATATGAAGCCTCATCAGTGCATAATTTAACAAACTCAATGTCGTGAAATTATCATATTTTATTCTTGCCTAGCACCAAAATTTGTGGGCACAGAGGTAAAATGTTCACTTCTAAATTGTAAGATATGGCTTATAACAAAAGAGTACTTGAAAGGCAAGAGTTCAGGATAATCAAAGGTTTTGGACAAGTTCCAAAAGGCAGATTTTAAAAAGTGATTCAATCTTCAGATCCCATCTGCTTTGGGATGCAGTGAGAAAGACATGAAGTCATTAGGGGAGAGAAAACTGTGAAAACCAGGACTTTTGAAAGTCCTGATGGAAAGGAGAATGGAGTGCTGGGGTTCCAGGAAAAATTCTCAAGGGAATTAGGATTTCACCTTCAGGTAACGAAACACAAGTCCATGGAAATGTCAGAGATCTCTGTCCACTGGAATTCAAGTGTACCCATGTTACAGCAGGTTAGAGGCTTCACCTACCAACCCTAAAATTATGTTAGTGAGACAAAATCAAAGTTGTTTCTTATTCAGATCATAATCCCTTCTGCTTGGTCATTTCCTTTTGCAGCACCACCATTCTCCAGGCCCTCAGGGTCCTCTGCATTCCGGCCAGCAGTGGGGAAAGAAGACTTAGGAAAAGCACACCCATATCTTAACACCTTTGACTTAGAAAGGACACAAATCACTTCTCTTCACACTCCATTGACTAGCATTCACTCATATGTCTACATCCAGGTGAAAAGGAGGCTGGGAAATATAAGCTAACTGTGTGCCAGGAGAAAAGGGAAAAGGTTTTGATGAAATTTTCATTGTTTCTGCCACACTGCCTCACCCTCCCTCCCTCCTTCTATCGTCTTTGCAGAAGCAATATTACAAAACAGTTAAAAATGCAGAGTTAAGTACGCTCTAGAGTCAGACTACCAGGATTCAGACGCAAGCTCTGCTCTTAGTAGCTGTGTGATCTTGGGAAATTATATAAACTGTCTGTGTTTACTTTTCTGTATAAAACAGGAATAATGAAAGTACTTACTCATAGTATCATTTTAAATATCAAATAAATTAATGCCGGTAAAGAACTTGGAATGTGCCTAGAGCTGTTACTTCTCAGTGTCTGTACCAGGCAGACTTCTGGATTGCAACAGAAACAATTTTGCTGATTTAAGCAAAAAAAAAAGTCTCTGAGGAGACGGGGAAGGCTGAAGAACCAGGCTGAGAAAACAAGCCCCAAGCAAAGCAAGCAACCTTTGGAGGCCAGGCCTCAGGAATCAGAGCGGTTTCCCAGCAGGATCAGATCTCCCTCCC
>NW_006383017.1:4392381-4393527 GCF_000327345.1 Myotis davidii | reverse complement strand
GAGGGGTTTTCCTCCAAACCCCCTGCACCCTGCAGCACTTACTCAGATTCCAAGTGCCACAAGAAACTGTCTGATTGGCCAAGGTGAAGTCCAATGCCTGCCCTTGAACTTTCCAGAATGGAGATAAAGGGAATTTGGCTCCATTTGTTCTCGTTTCCCAAGAATGCACACAATGGCACATTTCTAAGAGGAGAAATAGCTTTAATGATTGGATTAAACAGTTGGATGATTAGATTTTAATGATAGGATTCTGGACAATAACAGAAACAACAAAAAGATAAATGTCTATTATGTGACCCATCTTCTCTTCTATTCACCCTCCCACTTATCTACCCATCCACTCAGCCATCTATCCATCCCCCCAACCCCCCATCTACTCAGTCAGCCAGTCAGCCACCCAGCTACCCAGCCAGCCAGACACCCATCTACCCACTCACCCACCCATCCTCCCATCTAATCATCTCTGTTCACCCAGCCATCTACCCATCCACTCAGGCGTAGATATATATTTCATAAACACACATCACCAGATTTCAGTCACGATCTTTATATCCAAGTGCCCATAAAAAAAAATGAATCTCTCAGAGGAAGCTTTTATGGACCTAGTTCTCCCCAAGGCTTATGTCTCCCTGAGCGGTAGATGAAAAATATTGAAGCTTGCAAAGAATTGACTTGAAAGAATCCTGACTCCTGCCTAAATGCCCAGTGTGGTATAAGATGACTCCGCCCCAGGGTGAATGGAATCTTATGTTTCATACAGCAAGATATTTGTATGATTCAGGACAAAATGACCGTGGTCAAATCTTAAATTCAAGAGTCATCTAAAGCAAGAATGTTTCTTTCAGACTCAGATCCAAAACTTGCATCAAAGGCAAAAAGTGCATATGAATTCTATTTAAAATTATCTTCATAGACTGGGTTAGGGTTGAAATTAATAGCAAATTTCTATTCTACCTGAGATGCATTTAATGCTTTGAGCAGAGTTTACAGCTTTTTTCTGAACTAACAACCTCATTTAATTTACAATTTCTATGTTAGAATTGACGTAGTCAAAATGCTATTTTCTTTTTTTTTTTTGGCAATAGCATTTTTTAATTATTAATTTTTCTTTTTAAAGGAGAAGCATGCTTTTTTTTTTTTTTTTTC
>NW_006383017.1:4390482-4391869 GCF_000327345.1 Myotis davidii | reverse complement strand
CATTTTTGTTCTCAGAGGAAATAATGATTTAGCCCCAAGTAAAGGCTGTTATTGTTACACACCATTTTGTGTTATAAACTTTATGAATAGGAATTAACAAAATTCCCATATCAAGGACAAATACTGGTAAATTGCTAGATTTAAGTAACCAGTTTTCCCTTTGAGTATGAATTTGTTTGGTTTTCTCTACTTTTTGGTCAAAGGTAGAAAAATAGAGACAGTACTTTAATTACTTTTCTATTCTGATTGAAGAAGTTTATAAGCAAACACTTTAAATGTATTTCTGGACTCATGACCATCTTGCCTTTAGGTGCCAGTGAGAAAATGACCAACAGAAACTAACAATAGCCTGAAGTCGGCTGGAAACTTCCCCACCCCATTATTAGGGGGAGGAGGGGGGCCACTTAGAGATTTTTTTCAGACAGAAAGCTGCGGATGATTTCTAGGACACACTGTTTGTTTCTACTTGAGGACTTTCATTAAAAGAAAGTAAGGTCTAACTTATTTAACAAGAAGGAAGTCATTCATTTAACAAGTCATTTAAAAACATTAGAATAGGAGTAAATAATTTTGTTCAGTAATGACCTCATCAGAATATTTGAAATGTGACAAAATTAATACAAGATTTCAGAATTATAAGATCAAAACTTTAAAGGAAAAATATCGGTTTGGTGCTTTAAAATAACATAAAAAGGAAGCATGATAGAGGGTATTCAAAATCTAAGTCATTTGCAATAAAAAAAATCTTAAAATCTAAATTATTTTGCAAATGAAGAATGTCAAATTTCTACTTTTATTATAAAAACGGACATTTTCAGACTACACATATAACACTTTAAAATATCCAACTGTTCATAAATGACTCTGAAAGAACTGCTAATTCATCCATTTTGTGAAAATGCATTTTTAATATGGTCAACTAGATTTGGTTTTAAATAAGCTATGATTTAATGATATATTAACCCTCTTTATAAAGCTGCTTCCTAAATCACAGTCCAAAATGTCTCCACCACTTAGTTTGATCTATTAGGCCAATGAAACATTATAAAATCTAGCATTTACACAATGATAACTTGTCAAAGTATGAAACCTCACACTGAACTTCTGAAAGTTTTGAGTTTTGTTTACAATTATTAAAAATCAGAGGAAGGGGCATAAAGGATTAAATCACAAGATTATGAAATGGGTAATAGAGAAGCCTGCAAAATAAGCAGAAAAGCACTGCAATAAGGCTGGTGTTTGCATATCATGTATGTGCTGTAGTTTTTAGGCACAACAAGTTAAGGGTTAAATTGACATTTTTAGTTCTTTATACCCAATGAATTTAAAATATAGCTCGTATTTTTCCAAATATATTTAACAATCCAATATATGTTAACTAAATTCC
>NW_006383017.1:4367005-4390415 GCF_000327345.1 Myotis davidii | reverse complement strand
GAGCCCAAAATATAAACAGCACTGCAAACAAACAGGCACAACAGTGTCATCCTGGGTAAGAAGCTAAAAGTGAAAGAAAAAATACGTATTTATATATATACACACAAAGTACATATCCCCTAAGTATAACGTAGTGACTATAGTTACTATAAAGCTAATTTGTCCCTCTCAAATAGTATATTTTACAGATTATTTGTAAAGATATCACCATATTTATAGTATAGATCTCTTTAAAAACAATACATTTCAATAAAAAAAAACTATTGTGAATTTTCCTTTTTATACAGATTCAGTAGTATTTTCAAGCAAACTAAAAAAGAAGTTTGCAATCCCAGCACATAAGAAATAAGGCCTCTTTTCCCCCTCATATTGGCAAAGCAAAATATATAAAAAAAATTCACGCTCCTTCTAAATTAGCCCTTGGGATCTCTAACTATGACAAGCTCCACAAAAGATTCTGTATTTTAAGGGAGTTAAGAGTCTTGGCATTTTAATGCCATGTTTCTGAGAAATTAAAATTCAGTCACTAAAATGTGTGATGATGCAATTGTAATAGATACCTTCTTGTGTCTGCCTCCTCCCATCCTCCGCTCCGTTAATGCTAAGATATTTACATAGGTCAGCTATTTCAGTCCTTACATTTAGTCCTTATAACAACCGGTGACAGGGCTTATAGTTTCCATTGTATGTTTGGGAAATTGAGACTTACAAAGTTAAGTAGCTTTTCCAACTTCACATGCCTATGAATGATGAAACTGGAAATCTGATCCAGGAGTTTGGTTCCAGAACCCATGTTCAACCATGGTATAGCTTGCAGATCCATGGGCCTGTCTCATTCAGGTTGGCTCATTGACAGCTATGCTTAGTATATGTGGCCCCGCCATCTTGATTGCTTTTATTAGCGTTAGACACTTCATTCAAGAAGGACTAACTGGGAGTTGTTCTGGAAATCTGGAATTGAGATTAAGATACTCCTATTTATTCTATGTTAGCTTCAAAAAATGGAAGGGACATAATATTAGAAGTACTGGGTGGAATATTTTCCACATGATGTGGGGCTGAGTAGCAGGAAAACTTGGAGACAGAGGGCAGAAGAGTTAAGAGGATTTGCCAAGGGAAATGTTGTTTATTTCTTAAAACATTTTAGCATTTATTGAAACATCACTTGGTAAAACATGGGTGTAATGGCAGCCTCACCAGTAACAGCAATGTTGCAGACACCCCTTCCCGGATTTTTGGAAATATAATTATTTCAGTATTTAAGAAAATCTGTAGAATCTGATAAATTAGACAATATTCCTGGAACACGTACTTGTTATTTGCTCCACTAATATGCTTGTAATTGACATTTTTAGCACTTTATTTCACTTACGTTAGCAGTCCCAAAGGCATCTTAATCTGTAGTTTGTTTTTCTGAATAAAGCATTGCTAATTAGCTCATTTCAGGCTAGGATTCCCTCTTAAAATAAAGTTCTTTAATATAGAACTCTGTAAATGGCTTCCTAATCTTTATAAATTTTATTTAACTATTATAAACATTACGTCAAACAATTATTACTCATGTTCTCTATGTCTTTTCAGTAGTTCAAATCCCTCATCAGCCCATTGCATCTTTTCCTTTGAGTTCTGGAATTGCCCCTGCACCTGTACAGTGTATTTCCCAATGTGTGTAACTTAGCTGGAATTGCGTTCTGTTGCTTGCAACCCAAGTGCCTAACTCGGTAAGAAGCACGGCAGGGATCCAGTGTTTATTAAAAGCTTACTACCTGCGAGGCCATTTACATAAGTTTACCGATTTAATTCGTCTGAGGTCCCTGGAGATATCAAGTTCAAAGCCCTTAAGTCATTTAAAGAAGTCAAGTTTCAGCTCTGGTCTCCCGGACTCCAGAGCCAAGCTCTTTCTCCTCCATCATGCTGTACTCTACCTCAGAATTTAGAGAAAAAAGAAAAGGAAGAAAACACTCAGAAATATTGCTCAAAAACAGAACTTTCTGAATAATGAGGGAACAGATAAACTATGATGACTGCTGCTTGCTTCTAAAACATATGACCACCCCTTCTAAAGCACTAAAGACTAAGTGCCTATTTCTTTATGATCCTGTTTACTTGGTGACTGTCACAACTTGTGCAAATCAGAGCAGAGCCTACCTTTTTGAAACATGTGGGCGTTGAGCAAGAAACGGACAACGAGTGAAGCAGAGAAGCCGGGACCTGCAGAACTGCAGAGCACATCCAGTTGCACAGCTATACGCTCACAAGGTACTGACTCCGACCCAATGAAAGAAAAGCAAGTTAATGTCAGGGAGACAGGGATTTCACAACAGAAACCCAGGAGAGTGGGCCCCAGGGAGGCAAGAAGGGAAGCCCAAGCAAGGAGACCTGGGCAGTGGCCTGGGCACATCTTCCCACCACTGCTCCGTGTAGGTGGTCTGACTGCTCTCGGTCCCATCTTGGTGATTTTGGCCCTGCTCTCACTGCCCACTAGCTGGCTTGCCCACTGTACCTTATAGGTTCCGTTACTCCTGGCATCTGCTTTCTAGTGCCTTCTGTATACAACAGCTCCCAGCCACTTCTGTTTCAGGATCCCAGATGCTCCGCTTGGTACCTTTCAACTCGACCTGGGACCCTTAGCAATGCGGTGGGCTCCATGTTTCCCAATGCAAAGTCCCAGGCCAGAGCTTGATGCCTGAGCTCACCTTGACTTGGGCAGAAGTTTTGTTTGTTTGTGGGTGTGTTCCCCTGGCCCTCTCCTGCAGAGCTGCCTGGACCATAGATCGCCAGCTGTGCTCATCCCTGGTCCATACAACTCTGGGTAGTGGGGAGCAGGCGGGGGTTGGAGGGGCGGTGAGAGGAGGGAGCAGTAGAGCCAGGACACACACCGTAGAAATTGCCATGGCTAAAGCTGTCCCTGGCCAGGGGCAATGGTAGGAAATGGGGTGGCAGAACCAAAAAGAGGTGCTTGGTTTGGGTTTGGCCTGAAGTCTCTCCGTGTATTACTAAAACAACAGGTGATATGTGCCAGCCCTTAATATGTGGTTGCCACTATTCTGAATGGCTCTGCACCCGGCCCTGTGTACTGCTAATGATAATTTTATGAAGCAGAGCCCCATGCAGAAGTATTGTCCCATTTTAGAGATGGAGAAACTGAGACACAAACAGCTTACACCAGGGGTGGGCAAACTTTTTGACTCGAGGGCCACAGTGGGTTCTTAAACTGGACCGGAGGGCCAGAACAAAAGCATGGATGGAGTGTTTGTGTGAACTAATATAAATTCAGAGTAAACATCATTACATAAAAGGGTACGGTCTTTTCTTTTTTTAGTTTTATTCATTTCAAACGGGCCGGATCAGACCCGCGGGTCGTAGTTTGCCCACGGCTGGCTTACACTCTTGACCCCTCCATAGATTAGGAGTTATTAGGAGATGTGCCATTTAGAAAATGAAACAGGGAAGCTATTTCTTGTCTTTGGTTTCTGATCCCTGATGAGACTTGAGTATTTTTCAAGCACCTACACAAACAAGCAAAGAGCCAAGGATGGAGGGTGTCCCACCGTAAAAATGACATAGCAGTGCCCTCAGCATGACAGTCAGCCTCTGAAACAAGTACCTGACCCAGGGATAGTCTGCAGAAGGGTCATCTTTCCAAAAAGGGTTTGGGAAAATGGACTCAGCCAAGCCAGGGAGGTGTAGCTGGACCAGGACACTCAGGTCTCCCTCTTCCACCTGGATCCTTGGTTGTTAAAAGGGCGCAGGGAAGACCAATTCTGCTTCCACCTGCCGTAGGATGTGATGTATTCCCCTCCTCCAAGAAGACTTCCCAGATATTGCAGGATCTCTCCTGCCTTGGAATGCTCATTTCCCTTATTTTGGGGCCAACACCCAAATACTATCCACAAAATAGGAAAAGAAGAAATAATGGTGGGTCTAATGTCTGAGCCACTTTGTGACGGCTTTCCCGGTGGCAACAGCAGGGGCACAGCTGGAACATCAGCACTAGCAGTTGGGTCAGATGCCCAAAGCCAAAGTGGCCACGCGCCTGGAGCTCTTCGCAGTCCTCGCTGCGGTGGCTGCTGTGTTCTCTTCTTTCTGGTGCTCGGATCCCTCTCCTTTCTCTTTGGAGGGAGGGCCGGGTCCTGGTTCTGAAGAGGCTGGGGGAGCTTCGTGGCCTGGTCCGCGTGCACTGAGCCATCAGCGGGAAGGGAGGGCAAACAGCCAAGATACAAGCTGCCAAGTGAACTGAAAGGAAACCGAACACCATAAGGAGACTGCGGCGCCCACTGTGCATTTGGCAGCTCCCCTGACGCAAACTGGGAGCTAGGGAGCTGGCCTTCCGCTCAGCCTCAGCAAGTGCCTCCTGTGCGAAGGGGTCTCCCAGCCTCTTGAGCACAGGCTGGCGGTGGCTTTCAGGCTGCGCCCATACTGCCTTGAGATGAAGAAATGTGCAATTATGTGCAAAATCCATCCCTCGTCCTGTCTTTCCCTGCACAAGTAGTTCCTACTCTGTTTCTACCAACTGCAATTCATCAACCGGGAACATGCCTGGGAGGCGCTTTTGTCTTTCTCTCCAACTTGAGAGTATTTTTAATGCATTTGTATGCATGTGTTTTCAAGGAACCAATGCCCGGTAGAAGCAGAGTCACATATTTTCACGACTATGTTGCTTACCCATCCATCAGCTATAGAATCAGAAAATGTAGACTTAAATCTTGACATTGTGTGTGTGCGCACGTGTGTGTGCACGTATGCGTGCACGTGTGCACACGTGTGTTTTATTAAGATCAAATCTTTCTGAGCCAGAAAATGTCTGTCTTTCAGAAAAGAACCACTGAACTCAAGATTTTTGTTACTGGTCTTATTTTTGTTTTATTTTTAATAGCTCAGCATTATTCTCTTCGGGGGAATTTTTTTTTTTAAATAGACAACTATATATCTTTTCTCCACTTTGTCCGAGGTGTCTGAGCCTTGCACATGTGACACTCTGTTTGAGGGACTGCCCTGTGCGTTGTCGGGTATTCAATAGCACCTCGAACTCTGTCTACTAGACATCAGCTCAACTCCTCCTCTCTCTCCCCTGCCTGTGACAACCATATCTCCAGGCATTGCCAAATGTTCCCAAGGGGGCAAGAGCATCCTTGTTTGAAGACCCACGACCTAGAGTAAAGGCACAGGGCTTGTATACAGTAGGCACTCAATATGTAGACTCAATTGTGAATAAACAAAACAGCATTTCCCACTGTTCTTGAGGAAAAGGCATAGCATCTCAACTTGGCTATTTAAGCTAATATGGCCTGGCCATCACTTCCTTGTCACCTGGGATCTCAAACCACGCATTGCTCCGCAGCACGCCCTTCTGCCAAGCTCATACCTCTGGGTACAATGACCTTACCTCACCTTGTACACTCACTCCTGTTTGTCCTTTAGAGTTCAACTGAGTGACACTTCCTCAGGAGAATGACAGGGAGGTCTTCCCTTCCTGGACTTCAGCCCTCATTACAGCTACTCTCCATACCTCAGGTCTCTCCTCCGGTACATGAGAAGATTACCATCACTTCTGGGGAAATAGCAAGGAACCCAAGGAGAATTCACTATTCGGTCTGAAGGTCCCTTTCATCCCTGAAAAGTAGATAGAAAGCGAGTCAGTCATAGTTCAGTAGCCCCCTTATCTGCAGCTTCATTTTCTGAAGTTTCAGTTACCAGCCATCAACCTTAGTCTGAAAATATTAAATTGGAAAATCCAGAAATAAATAATTCATGTGTGTTTTTTAATTGATTTTTGAAAGAGAGAGAGGAGAGAAAAAGAGAGATTTGCTGATCCACCTATCCATGCACTCCTGGTTATTCTTGTATGCACCCTAACTGGGGATTGAACCCACAAACCTGTCACATCAGAATGATGCTCCAACCAACTGAGCCACCCAGTCAGGGTAACTCAATAAATTCTCAATTGTGTGCCATTCTGAGGAACATGGTAAAGTCTCACACTGTTTTTCCAGGAGTGGAAAAACACTTTCACTCTTGTTGAAAGTTTACGTTTGCCCGTGTATTTTTGATAATGGTCTCCCTGCCCCACCTGGCTGTAAGCTCCACCAGGCCAGGGACCAGGACCGGGGGAGTTTAGCTCTTAGATTACCGTTTTGTCACCATTGTTGCCCAGCACCCAGCACAGATCTCGGGCCACCTTGAGGTATAAGGTATTTGAATAAATGATTATATGATTAAATGACCCTAAGCACTGTGTCCTAACAGACTGACAATTGCAAATATTTTACTTCCTTGTTCCTGTCAGTAAAGAAATTTTAATTCAAATAGGTGCCAATTCCCTTTTATTTTAAAGCTGTCCTTTTATTTTAACCTCTTGACTTAGGTTAATCCATTCAATTGCAAGAATTTGCACATGATAATATGGATTAGAACTGGTGCTTCTCTAATTTTAGCATCAGAACACCTGGAGGGCTTGTGGAAACAGACCAACCTGCTGAGCCCCACATTCAAGATTTCTATCAGCAGGTTGTGGGCAGAGCCTGAGAATTTGCATTTCTAACAAGTTCCCGATTGATGCTAATAATGCTGCTTGGAGTACCACATTTTGAGAACCACTATCCTAAAACAAGCAGATCCTTAGAAAGCTGGTGGGAGTTTGGGCTTATTTTAGTGGTGGTGGTTTTTCTGCAAAAAACTATTCTAATAATCATTTATAGGAAACTGAGGTATCAAATGATGAAATGAAGGACCATGACTGCACAGCTAGCTAGTAAACTGTAGGGTCAAGAAGCAGATTCTTTTCTCCCATGCCCCCCTTTGTAAAATTATTTTTTATTTTTCAATTAGAGTTAACATATAATATTATACTAGTTTCAGGTGTACACTGTAGTGATTAGACATTATATAACATGCTAGTGATCATCCTGATAAATTTCATACCCATCTCATACCATGCATAGTTATTAGGATATTATTGACTATATTCCCTATGCTGTAATGTCTATTTGCATGACTATTCTGCTACTATCAATTTGTACTTTTAGTCTCTTCACCTTTTCATCCACCCACCAAGCACTCCCCCATTTAGCAACCATCAAAATGTTCTCTGTATCTGTTCGTTCATTTTGTTTAGATTCAGTTGTTGATAGATACATATTTATTGCTATTTTATTGTTCATATTTTAATATTTTTTTTCTTCTTCTTAAAGAAGACCCTTTAATATTTCATGGAATACTGGTTTAGTGGTGATGAACTCCTTTAGCTTTTTCTTGCCTGGGTAAAGTAATCTTGGTTATAAGTTCTTATTTTTCATCACTTTGAATATTTCTTGCCAATCCCTTTTGGCTTTCAAAGTTTCTGTTGAGAAATCAGCTGAAAGTTTTATGAGAGCTCCGTTGTAGGTAACTAACTGCTTTTCTCTTATTGCTTTTAAGAGTTTTAAGACTTTCTTTTGTGTTTAACCTTTTATGTTTAATCATGATGTAGCTTGGTGTGTGCCTCTTTAGGTTCATCTTGTTTGGGACTCTGCACTTCCTGGATTGTGTGTCTATTGTCAGTTTTGAGAAGTTTTCTGTTATTATTTTTTCAAATGCGTTCTCAATTTCTTGCTCTCTCTCTTCTTCTTCCAGCACCCCCATTATGCAAATATTGGTACAATTGAAGTTGTCCCAGAGGTTCCTTACACTATCTTCATTTTTGGGTTCTTTTTTCTTTTCACTGCTCTGATTGTATGTTTTTTGCTTCCTTATATTTCAAATCCGATTTGATTCTTGGCTTTATCTACTCTACTGTTGATTCCCTGTAAATTAGTCTTCATATCAGTTAGTGTATCCTTCATTTCTGACTGCTGTTTTGTGTGTGTGTGTGTGTGTGTGTGTGTGTGTGTGTGTGTGGTTGTCAGGTCTCTTTTTATGCTGTTGAATTCTTACTAAGTTCATTGAGCATCCTTATAACCATTGTTTTAAATTCTGCATCTAGTAGATTGCTTGAATCTATTTTGTTTAGTTCTTTGTCTGGAGTTTTGTTCTGTTCTTTCACTTGGGACATATTTCTTTGTGTCTTCATTTTGGCAGCCTCCCTGTATTTGTATCTATGTATTATTTGGAGATGCTATGTCTCCCAGTCTTGGCTTATGTATTAGGTGTCCTGTAGGAGTGGCTGCCACCACCATTGGAGGATCACTTGACAGGGTTCAGGACTTACTTTAGTGGGGCTCTGGTGCCCACTGAGCCTGCCCTTGAGTGTGTCACTGTGGAACTGGTTAGGTGGTGCTTCCATGTTGTCTGAAGCTATCCACCAGGTGTGGCCTCCCAGGAGGCACAGGCCAAGGTCAGCCACTGCCTGTGTTCTACCTAGGGCAGTGATGGCAAGCCTATGACACACATGTCAGAGGTGACACGCAAACTCATTTTTTGGTTGATTTCTCTTTGTTAAATGGCATTTAAATATATAAAATAAATATCAAAAATATAAGTCTTTGTTTTACTATGGTTGCAAATATCAAAAAATTTCTATATGTGACACGGCACCAAAGTTAAGTTAGGGTTTTTCAAAATGTTGACACGCCAAGCTCAAAAGGTTCGCCATCACTGACCTAGGGCTTCCCAGCATAAGCAACAAAGTGATCTATAGATGGATGCTACTTCTGGTGGGCTTGGAGGTGCCCAAGAGAAGAAAAACTTTGAACCAAGGCTTGCGGTCTCTAGTGTCAGGCTGGGGCCACTTAGTGAGAGGTGCAGGGCATGACAAGTCTAGATGCTGCTTGTTTGAGAGATTTTAGGAAAGTCTGAACCATGAGCCAGGACAGGCCATTCAAATGGAAAAGCCACTGGAAACAGTTTGGGTGGGCTTACAAGTTGGGTGGGATGGGGTCTTGGAATCACAAGGGTGGGGCAAACAATGATAGCCAAGTTGATGGAAATTCAGATTTGGCACTTGCCAGGTCTGTGCAGGGAGGCCTCAGCAAAGGAATAGCAGCCTCTGCCAGCACTTTTGTGCCTCCAGCCCTGGCCCTGAAGCCAGACAATCAGTTCCTCCCTGTGTGTCCCTGTGCCCTTCAAGTTTCTGCCCCAGTACTGGAGCTCAGAGGGAATGAGTCTGAGTAGATCTGTGAGTGGGCCCTTTAAGAGGAACTCCAGCAGCCTCTGTCTCACTCAGTCACAATCCCCATGGGTTTTTAGAGCCAGAAGTTGTGGGGACTTCTCTTCCTGGCACTTGAACCCTTGGCTAGGAGCCTGGTGTGGGGCTGGGAGCCCTCACTTCTCAGGGGGTATCTCTGCAATCAAGATAAACCTCCCAATTTTTAGCAGCCACAACATGGGTGTGGGACCAGCCTGTCCTGCGTCTCCAGCCCTCCTACCAGTCTTAATGTAGCTTCTTTTATATACCCTTAATTGTAGTTCTGTTCAGCTAGATTTCAGGGGGTTCTGAATGATGGTTGTTCTGTAGTTTAGCTGTAATTTTGATGTGGTCCAGATCCATTTCTGATGTGTCTCTTAGTTGCCTAATGGTGAGAATTGCTGGAGGCAGTTGTTAAATACCTAGGTGAGTTTTTTGGTGAAGCAGGTTTGGGAAACACCGCACCAGCTTTACCTCCCACCTCCCACTCTGAGTTGCAGCTTCGTGGTTGGGGCTTCCCACGACTCCATCTTCTCCCCCAACCACCTCCAGGCTGTGCTGTCACTCAACTGTGACACAAACCAACCTACTTGGTCCTTCTTCAGCTGGGATTTCTCCAGAGCTAAGCAATTATGCAAAGGTGCAAAGTAAAAAGGGCCTTTTTAATTTATTTTTGAGAATCAAGCTTTATTCCTTGGTAAGCAACTTAAAACGTGAAAAAAACAGAGCTACTGTAGATGTGTGAGAGTAATTGTGTGTGTGTGTGTGCACGTGCTTAAGATAAATTAATTACTCTTCATCCTACAGCCCTTCTTTTCTGCTGCTGGGGTAATATTTGTGCTCTTAGGGCAATTTGGTGACAAGTTTAAAATGCTTTCGGGCCAAGTACATGAGAAGATTATCATCACTTCTGGGGAAATAGCAAGGACACCCAAGGAGAATTCACTACTGGGTCTGAAGGTCCCTTTCATCCCCGAAAAGCAGATAGAAAGTGAGTCAGTCATAGTTCAGTAGCTCCCTTATCTGCAGCCTCATTTTCTGAAGTTTCAGTTACCAGCCATCAACCTTAATCTGAAAATATTAAATTGGAAAATCCAGAAATAAATAATTCATGTGTGTTTTTTAATTGATTTTTGAAAGAGAGAGAGGAGAGAGAAAGGGATTTGCTGATCCAACTCTCCATGCACTCCTGGTTGATTCTTGTATGCACCCTAACTGGGGATTGAACCGACAACCCTGTGACATCAGAACAATGCTCCAACTAACTGAGCCACTCGGCCAGGGCAACTCAGTAAGTTCTCAACTGTGTGCCATTCTGAGTAGCATGATGAAGTCTCACACTGTTTTGCCAGGAATGTGAATCATCTCTTTGCCCAGTGTCTCCTCCATGCACAGATGCTCTTAGTAGTTGTCTTAGTTATCAGATTAACTGTTCGGTATCACAGTGCCTGTGTTCAAGTTGTCTTATTTTAGTTAATAATGCCACATTTACAGAACTTTTATTACAGTACATTCTTACAATTGTTCTATTTTATTATTAGTTACTAGAGGCCCGGTGCACAAAAATTTGTGCACTCAGGGGGGAGCGGGGGTCCCTCAGCCCGGCCTATGCCCTCTAGCAGTCTGGGACCCCTCGGGAGATAACGACCTGCTGTCTTAGGCCTGCTCCCGGGTGGCAGAGGACAGGCCCAATCCCTAGGTGCAGCCCCTGGTTGGGCTCAGAGCAGGGCCTATTGGGGGGTTGCAGCGCCACCCCCTGTTATGCACAGAGCAGGGCCCATCAGGGGTTGGGGGAGCTCCCGCCTGTCACTCACAGAGTAGGGCTGATAGGGGAGTTGGGGCACCCTCCCCTGTCACACACAGAGCAGGGCTGATCAGGGTGTTTGGGCGCTGCCCTGTGTCATGCTGATCCCGGTGCCCGGAGGCCTCTTGGCTCCGCTGATCCCGGTGCTGGGAGGCATATTACCCTTTTACTATATAGGATAGAGGGCTGGTGCATGGGTGGGGGCCAGCTGGTTTGCCCTGAAGGGTGTCCTGGATCAGGGTCGGGGTCTCCACTGGGGTGCCTGGCCAGTCTGGGTGATGGGCTGAGGGCTGTTTTCAGGCTGGGGGTGACTGAAGCTCCCAACCGCTCCTTTTTTTCCTTTTTTTTTTTATTCTGGGCCAGCTTTAGCTTGAGGCTTGGCTCCAGCTCTTAGGCCTCTGCTGCTGAAAGTAGGTTTCTGGCCTTTGCATACAATGTTGCGAATTTGCTGGCTGAAGTCTGGCGGTATTTGTTACAATGTTTGAAACTGCAGGCTCAGAGGCCTGTAGCTGCAGGTGGGGAATGTTGGTTTCCTCCGTCACTGAGGCAAGCAAGCCTCATGTTAGTTTCAAGCTGCCTGGCTGCCGGCCGCCATCTTGGCTGACAGTTAATTTGCATATCTCGCTGATTAGCCAATGAAAAGGGTAGCGGTCGTATGCCAATTACCATGTTTCTCTCTTATTAGTGTAGATTGTTGTTAATCTCCTAATGTGCCTAATGTATGAATTAAACTTTATCATAGGAAACCCATAGTAGAAATAGGGTTCAGTACTATCCATAGTTTCAAGCATCCACAGGGGCTCTTGGAACATATCCCCTCAGATAAGGGTGGACTACTGAACCTAATTTCAAGAAGTTACAATCCGGTGGGGCTCAGGTTGCCAGCTAAAACACATGATGCCCGGTAAAATTGGAATGTCTGATAAGCATACCTCATGCAATAGCTAGATATGCTAAGAAGATGATGAATTGTTTAACTGAAATTCAAATTTAACTAGACATCCTAGTCCCCTCCCCTCAAATGCACCCTTAAATCTAGCAATCCTAAGTGGGACAAGAGGGTGAGTGCCACACAATTACAACACAATCCCAGTGCTGCTTGGGCAATGAGCACTCCTTCAATGGAACTACGAAGGGAGTGGTGTGAGCCTGAAACTGACTGTAAGTGTAAGCACTCCCAACTTATGTTTCACAGCTCATTCACACACATATGTATTTATGTATATACTAGAGGCCCGGTGCACGAAATTCATGCACAGGCAGGGTCCCTAAACTTGGCCAGCAATCAGGGCCTATCTGTGGGTTGTCAGTCACCATCTATGGGGCGAACAGCAGGGCAATCAGGGTCCCCGCTTCCACCCACCTTGGCCTGGTACCACCCACTCGCCGGCCCTACCCCCTGCCACTACCACAGGTCAGTGCACATCTAACTCCCAGTTGGTCAAACTCCCGCCTTGGGGACAATTTGCATGTTAGCCTTTTATTATATAGGATTTGTGCAGAGAACATTTATTGTGTTCCTACCAGGTGCTATCCCTGTGCTAGCCATTGGGCATTTAAAAATTAATAATGATGATTATAAAAATGATAGCTAATATTTATTAACTGTTTAACACAGGCAAGTACTAGGCTAAGCACTTTTGTTGCACTAATTAATTTTATATTTTTTCATAAATGTAGGAGGTGGGTAAAATTATTATCTATTTTACAATTGAGGAAAATAAAATGTAAAGAGGATGTTGACCATCCTAAGAGCCACACAGCTAATAAACAATAGGAGCCAAGACTCAAACCCAGATCTTTCTCTGGAATCTAAATATTGAGCTATTGTTTCCTACTGCATCTCCAGAGTGAGATCTACTGGTACACAGTTCCTGCCCACAAGCAGCTCACTCTCTAGAAGAGGAAGTGGATGTGTAACTACAATTAAATACACAAGGAGAGTATGGTGATGGAAGATGGAAAACGGGTCAATCTCACTGAGTTGGTTTACTGTCCCCTCCCCTGCCCCCTCTCCTCCCCCACTCCCCCCGGGGCAACTGAGGGCAACTGAGTACATTTCCACCTTCTGCTTTTACCACCCAACTTCTCTCAATTCATCCACATATGTGTGTCCTCATGTCTTCCCTTCCCACGGCAGACACGACTAATCGCACATGAAGGAGGTCTTCCCTGCCTAACCTGCATGTACCTCAGAGGCCTTCTCAACACAGCCTTCAGTTTGGCATTATTCATTAGCTTTAGCACGTAAAGTACATATGTATTGTCTGTCAAAGCTAACCTACGAGGATTCGTCTTATAAATGAGGAAGGGGAGGCGTGAGGAGCTGGAATACTGGCCTGAGGTCACACAGTGAGTCGGAGACAGACAGAGGCCTATGAGCCAGGCGTCCTCCTTCCCAATCCAGGATTCTGGCTCCCACCCACAGCCTCCCATTCTCCGCTGGCCCGTGTCATCTGTTGCCAATCAGGGGAGATGATGATAAAAGCAGTTCAAGTAGGCACAACGGGAGAAAGGAAGTAAAATGCCAATTACTGAGTCCCGGCGGCTGGGTGCCTCCTTGCAAGTTGCATGGGGCAACAACTACAAAAAATGGCTTAATTAAAGGCAGACTCTGATGAGAGGTGGGCAGTGTCTCTGAAACTCTTGTTTGCACTTAAGTCCATGGAACACTATGCATTTAAGTCATTGCTGGGCCGTATTTGAATTGAGGAACATTAAATATTTATTCTTTGTCAGTTTCTAGCATGCTGCTCCACTTGACTTTCCTATTTACTCACACCACTCATTTACTTAGTCCACAGCTGCATTTCCAGTTGGATATTTGAAATATCACTCCCAGAAAATTCTTAGGTATTTAAAGAAAACTTAAACTATAAGCAAAGGCCTAGAAGGATAGAAAGTATACACCTGTAAGATAAAGTACAGGCCTAGCCATGGTCATTTAATCCCATACTGTAGTAAGAGGGGCCTTTGGAACCAAAAAGATTGAAGTTTGCACCAAAATTCTGTCCTTGCCACCTATGTGACCTTGGACAAGTTAATTAACCTTCTGATCCTGGTTCCCCATCTCTCTCAGAGATGCAAGGTTGGTGTAAGATGGCAGGGACTGTATTGTGTTTGACATTTACATTTTCTTGCTAAAATATTATCTTTTTGTCTACTTTATGCTAAGGTCATAACAGCTGATAGCTAGTAAGTACTTACTACATTCTAAGCCATATGGGCCTCTTAGTGTGATCCCTGTAGGTGTGTGAGTTTGATTTCCTCACTCAAGTATCCAGGACTCAAGGGCAAGCATCGAGATAGATAGAGAGAGAGAGAGAGAGAGAGAGAGAGAGAGCATTAGGCAATGTGACCTGGCAGGAAGTCACATAGCATCACTTTGGCCACACTCTGCTGGTTGGAGCAGTCACAGCCCACTCTGGGAGAGAATTAGGCTCCACCTTGGATAGAGGAGAGACAAAGTTCTGGGAGAACATGTGGGACAGAATATTGCTGGGACCTTTTAGGGGAAACATAATCTTGCTGTAGAATGTGAGTGTCATGAGGGCAAGACTTGATGTATGTTTTATTTCCTATTTGGCCCCATTGTTTGGGAGGGAACTGACCCCCAGAAGTGCACAGGGAATGTTTGCTGAGAGAATGCCAGTTTGTAAGACCTGTGACTTGTCAAACTCCTTATTTTATGGAAGATAAAACTGAGACCCACCAAACAGAACAGATCTGTGCAAAGGCAAAGCTAGAACTAAACCTGAGATTCCTGCTTCCAGTCTCATGTCCTTTCCATACCCAAACTCTGCCTCTCTCAGGAAAATCCGAGAGTGAAAACCACCGTCACGCAGTGCATGACGATAATGACCAGCTTTGGAGCTCCTGGAAGTAACAACCCTTCTCCCAGCTAAATATCACGACTACAAATTGCTACTTGTTAAGAAACCTGTGTGAGTGCAGGGATATCTGGAAACAAGGGAACGATTATTGCAGAATTGCTCGCCCATGGCTCTAGCCAGTGAGACTGGGATTGTCCCACCTTGTGAGGTGCCAATGAATCAAATGCTGCGATGTTTTGAAAGGACCACTGATTGCCCTCTGAATAAGATTTCAAGTAATTTGGGGCCCAAAAAGCAATCCCACACGGGACTCCTGCTGGACGTGGATGCAGCCCCTGCGCCATATGTTTACAAAGTAATATGAGGCTGGTTGCGGCATTTTACTGCTCTGGTTTCAGAAGATGGCAGTGTTAGGTCATCCAATTAAACTACTTCGTTAGCAGGTTAGCTTGAGGTGCCATTGCACAGAATCTAGAGCTGAAAGAGAATAAACCAAAGGTCAGAGAAAAACCCACAACAGCTTCCAATTAGAATACAGATAAGATGAAAGATAAACAAGATAAAACCTTGGGAGCAACAGCAAACATTGCCACCAAGTTCCCTGGATTCCAACAGCCCCTGCATTGCCTGCTGGCTGCCTGAACTTTGCAAGCTGCTGATCCTCCCTGTCCCATGGTTCCCATAATGGACATACTCATAGCATATGTCCATGCCTTTGTTTGAACATCACAAACATGAACCAATATAAAGCATTTATTTAGGACAGTGCTTGGGACATAACAATTGCTATACAAATGTTAGCTGTGAGCCCTAGCTGGTTTGGCTCAGTGGACAGAGCGTCGGCCTGCAGACTGTAGGTCCCAGGTTCGATTCCAGTCCAGGCCACATGCCAGGGTTGTGGGTTCGATCCCCAGTAGGTGGCGTGCAGGAGGCAGCTGATCAATGATTCTCTCTCATCATTGATGTTTCTATCTCTCTCTCCCTCTCTCTTCCTCTCTGAAATCAATAAAAAATATATTTTTTAAAAATGTTAGCTTTATTATTATGAATCTGAAGAGTTGCTCATTTTCCAGCAAAGAGTTGTTAGCATCAGCTGCCACCTAGCTAGCAGGCGGTAGAGCTGAGACGGAAACTCCAAAGTCCAGAGTTTGTTCTCTAGGTCTTGACATGCTCCACCAAGAAGGTTCATTTTCCCCTTTCCTGGGAGCTGCATTTGCAGTCATCATTCGTTTGAAAGAGCTACCCACAGTGTGGTCCGATAGACCATTTTCCTACAGACACTGCAGACGGGGAGAGGAAAGTGGAACTTCCGAGAACCAGGGTCTGAGGTTCACTGAGCGGGGAAGTTTCCCTGAAGTGAGGCTGTGGGGGAAGTTTCCCTGAAGTGAGGCTGTGGGAAACAGGGTGAGAGGAAGCAGCCTAAGGACAGCCAGACCTGGGAGACAAAAAGCTGGGCACAGGCACGGGCTACCTGCCTGTCTTCAATGAAGGCCAAGGCTCACTCCTCCAGCTCCATCCCTGTGGTGGATGGTTGATGGTCTCCTCTGTGTTTGCCCCTAATCGTCTCTTACTTAGATGGACATAGGCAGACAGAGGGCTCACCTCCTTGCTCAATCCTCCTTTATAGGGAGTAGCTATTGAGTGTTCAAGTGCAACTTCCTGCCTCTTCCCACAGAATAACTTCCAGAGTGAGCAGAAGTCTGAGCTGTCAGATGTGTGTTACTTTCTGCAAAATTGTATTGAGCTCTCATACTTGCTAAGTTTCCACCGTATTCTCGGGACAACCTCATGAAGTAGGTGCTATCACTGCACTCATTTCAATGATGAGGAAACAATGGCTGGAAGAAGGTAAGTAAATGGCTAAAATAACAGGTAGAACAAATCGGAGATTCAGACCAGGTCTGCCTAACTCCAAAGCTCCTGTGATCAAGATTGAGGTGAAACTGTGGCCATAATCCAGACGTCTTACAGTGGCCTACAGTGCCCTGCATGCCCTGGCCCCCACTTCCCTCTCTGACCTCCTCTTCCTCCCTTCCTCATGCCATTCCAGCCACACTGGCCTCCTCATTATTTGAAGATGCCAGGTCCAGCTCTGCCTTAGGCCATTTTTCTAGCTGCTCCCTCAGTCTGCAACATCTGTCCCCCAAAGATTTGCTTGACTCAGTCTCTCAGCTCCAGTCTTCACTCACCTCCGGTGGTTTTGACCTGTTCAATACTAAAACCATCTCCTCCCACTCTGTTCTCAGCTACCTCAATTCTTTTCTTTTTTCCAAACACTTATAACGTTCTTACATACTATATCATTTACTTACTTTCAGGTTTATTGTCTGTTCCCACCCCCCCACCCCCCACAAAATGTAAGTACAGTGAGTGTAGGGATCATTATTTAGTTCACTGATGTATCCCAAGCACCTGTAATAGGACCTGAGGTAGTAGGTGCTCAGTAAATAGTTGTCAGATAGGATTGAATATCCCTTCCCGAGATGCACACACGACTTCTTCAACCTTTCTCTATTCTTTCTTCTTATCCTTAGAAGTTTTCTCGTGCCTGAATGATGTCCTACAAAAATCTTTCTAATATCTCTGAGTATGTATTAATGGAAATTGCATACATTCTATTTACATTTATATACAGAATTTTCCTTCAGTCATTCAGGTTTTACTTCCTTCTTCCCTCCCTCTCTCCCCCTCCTTCCCTTTTTCCCTCCCTACCTCCCTGCTTTCCTTCCTTCAAGATTTCCTGAGGCACCTACCATATGCCTGGCACTCTATCTCTTTCTGGGGATGAGATCATGAAAATTTTACAATCTTTGACCTCTAGGGAATCACTTACTGTCTTACATCAGACTCACCAGAAGGGGACCCCAAGACTAGGATTCATTGGCAAGTGATTTATCCAGTGCTCCCAGGAGAAACGATGGAGGAGTAGGGGACCCAGGAGAGCAGATGGCGTAAAAGCCCATCACAGGGGCCACCGCAGGCAGAACCTCAGCCTCAGGCTGGTCCTACCAGAGAGGACTGGACTCTGAATTACCTCTGGGAGCCTGTTCCCACTGGAAGCAGGAGAGCTGGGCTTTCACACCCACCATCTTGCTTGGTCCTGGTCCTAAGGGTGCCCTGGGGTGAAGTAACCTGCCAGCCACTTCCACTTCTCCACTTGAAGCAAGATTGGTAGCTCCAGGCCAAAGAGCTGTAGGTGTGGCTCACACAGGGGACAAGGGAGGGGCACAGGCAAAGGGGAATTCTAGGAAACCTGGCTGGAGCGCGGACAATGTCCACACCACTTAATTGTCTTTAACATTAAATATAGAACTTCATCACTTTCTATTTGGTTCTATATACTGTCTCCCCCATCTTATCACCCCAGCCCCCCTACCCTGATGTCTTCCAGATTTCTCCCTTCTTCCCTGTAGGTACGTTTATTGAACCTCAGTAATGGACCAAGCACTGTGTCAGGGACTGAAGGAACATCAGCCCTGTCCCCATGGAGATCACAGCCTGCTGCTGTGGACTGAACCATGCATGTGTCTGTTTCATGTATATTTATCACATGAATGGTTGTCACATCGCCCCCATTCAATGACATTTATTTTATTTAATACTTTAACCAATTAGAAAACTTTCTATTTAAAATGTGTTTGATTTTTATCTTTTTAGGTAGCCAGCACCTATTAGGTTGTTTAGAATTCCTCTCAGTTTTTTGTCACCTATGGATTTGTGCAGTAACAAGCCATTAACAAAAGTGTTGACAGAATCATACTGAAGACATGTATCTATATATGGACCTCAAGTTGGCACTAATGCAATTAAATAAAACTTCTGGAAGCATGTGCATAATCTACTCCATCTAACTATACTATTGTCTTACTCATTTCTCTCTCTTTTTTTAAGTTTTATGAAAAATTTTTGGCACACTCATTTGATACAGTTCAGATATGCTACACCTACAAGAAGATCGCAGAGAAAGAAGACCATAATGGGAAGCAGGATATAATATTTGGGAATTTAACAAGTTAATGTACATAAAACACTCAGCATGATGCCTGGCACAGAGCCTTCAGTAAATGTCAGCTACAGCTAGCTGCCACAACTAACAATATTCCCCAGTGCTAGTAATTTATTCATTTTCTACCTTTTCTCTGAAACCTTTGGCTGAATGAGGGAAGTCAAATTCACCAAGCCACTCATTGGCCTCTTAATTTTAACCACCCTGGTGACTAGAAAGACTACACTTAGCTATTTGGCAATATTCATCACGGTGATTGATTGCCTCCTAAGACCTGGGCCTCCCATGGAGCTTCCACCAGGAGCAGTGTCTCCCTGGGATAATCTGTTTCTCTCCATAAGATTGCCATCTTCAGATGATTGGAAGTGCACCTGTGTTCTAAACCAAAGAAGTTTGTTAAAAACTTTACAGTGTGAAACATGTTTGGCTTAAACCCAGGAAAGGACAAAATGGTACACAGAATTTCTCATCAGCTAGAAATGGGTGGTATGTTCAACAGGGCCAAGGGCCATGATCAAATTACCAACCAATATACATGCAACAACACAGTGCCTGGCACACAGTAGATCATCAATAAGTACACATGAAGGCAGGGGAGGATGGGTGGGTGGGTGGGAGGTAATCAACCAAGGACTTGTTTGCATTTATATATGGCCCATGGACACAGACAATGGGGTGGTGAGGGCCTGGGGCAGGGGGTGAGGGTGGGTTGGAGATGGTCAATAAGAGGAAGAAAAGAGACTTAAGACTTAAGACTTTCAACAATAAAGAATTATAAGAAAAATACATGTGGGGAGGATGAAAGAAGGAAGGAAGGAATTAGATTATAATCAAGCCCAAAGTTTCTAATGAGAATAATATTGCAGGTCTTAAACCACTCTAAGTTCTTTAAGGATTAAGGCAGGATATTAATTAATTGCCTAAAATCCCCAATTTACCAGTCTCGTGGCTCTCTCAAGAAAAGAAAATCAGATTAGATCACAAATAATTACCTTAACAATCTTTCTCTAGGGATTTCTCTCCTTCTAATCCATACTACAAATAGCCACCAAATTAATCTTTGAAGTTTAGTCTTTTATGAATTTATTCCTAACACCACCTATCATTTCTTTTTCTCTCCTAGTTTCTCCACTCATTCATCAAGTATTCAGATTAGACAATAACTATAATTCTAGGTAATATTTCCATTTCAATGGGAGTAACTAACTGTTGTGATTTCTATGTCCAAGATAGAAATGTTTCAGAAATGCACTGTTTGATGAGAAAGACAAATTTCCCTCACAAACCATGTACCTTTTCACCTCTCTTTGGATAACAAGTTATTTAAACGCTTAGAATGGTGGTCCCTGCAGCAAATAGCATTATCCAGGGTATTCAGACCCTCCAATGTAATATGGCAGGAAAATCGATTTATGCAGCTACTTTGAAAATAGTACTTGCCTTCCTTCTAGTTATAGAATTTATAGTAAGCCAGGCTTCCTGTGGTTCTGGATGAAGTCCGTATTGTTTCTCTGAGGTATTAATCAATTGTTGTGTGCGGCATTAATTTCCCGGTGTTTATCTCTGCCGCCATCTTCAACTGTTGTGATTTCTATGTCCAAGATAGAAATGTTTCAGAAATGCACTGTTTGATGAGAAAGACAAATTTCCCTCACAAACCATGTTACTCTTTCACTCTCTTTGGATAACAAGTTATTTAAACGCTTAGAATGGTGGTCCCTGCAGCAAATAGCATTATCCAGGGTATTCAGACCCTCCAATGTAATATGGCAGGAAAATCGATTTATGCAGCTACTTTGAAAATAGTACATTTAGACTCAGAAAACTACCTCTTGTGGAAAGCTAAATGTTGCACAACTCTCTTAGAGTAGCTTGATCTATTAAGACCTTATAAAATATTTAGTAATCATTTCCCAGAAAATAGTATTTATACTAATGATAATAACACCTGCCACTTATTGAGTACTTTTATTTGTTTGTCAGTCTCTAAGACAAAGGTTCTATATCTATCAGTTTATTTAATCTTTACTTCTCTATGAAATACTGTTGAAACCCCAATTTCATAGATGAGAAAACTGAAGCTCAGAAATGTTGAGTAATTTTTTAAAAATATATTTTTATTGATTTCAGAGAGGAAGGGAGAGGGAGAGAGAGAGAGATAGAAACATCAATGATGAGAGAGAATCATTGACCTGCTACCTCCTGCACGCCCCACACTGGGAATCAAACCGTGTCCTCCTGGTTCATAGGTTGATTCTCAGCTACTGAGCAATGCCAGCCTAGCAAAATGTTGAGTACTTTGACTAAGGTGAACACATGGCAAGAATGGAATGGGATTCAAAAGAAGTTGTTTGACACTACTTCCTCTCTCTTAACCCCCGCTTTATTGACCCCATCTATTTCTTTAAATAGCAGAGAGTTGGAAGAGAAATAACATGAATATTTCAGTATTCCTTCTTTGAGTTGTTGTATAGACGTGGATAGCCACTGCATCAGACACTGTTGGTCACTCTGATCGATAGATCAATATTTGACTGTTGACAAAGGAGAGGGGAAGGAATGCAATCATTTTTAGCTTTGAACATGAACATGCACTATGCCAAGTGCTTTCCAAAGTTTTTTATCCACACAGCAGCACTGCCCAGCACTGTGCTGGCCACAGAATTAGTATCACTAAAAATGCGTTGAATCAAACAGGCAAACTAATACTTTCAAGTAGGAGCATCAGATGACAAATCTGGGGCGGGGCGAACCCAAAGAGTCCGCTCTTAGTTACTGTCCACAAAATGTGTAGTCAGGAGAGCTGCGAAAATCTTCACAAACATGGATGGTTAAATGGAAAAACAATAGTTAAAAATGTGAATATATGTTTTAGACTAGAGATACAGCTTAAGTTTACCTCTGTAAAGCACCAGGAATAGTGGAAAAAGTGTGTTAGTTAACATGTGAAGGATGAATCAGATCTGTGATGGGCCCAGGGTACATTTTCAGGGATTGCGCGTGAAGGCAGAGTCCGCAGAAGGTGGCTGGAATGAACGCAGGGACATGAGGAGATGAAGGGAGCCCCACTCTCGGGAGAGCATCCCAACATGAACCCAGTGGCAATGGATACAAACTTGAAACACGTTTCCACAGACAGAGCAGATTGCTGACCGTTACACCCACCACCCAATTAACTGCAAAATGCTCCTCCTGCCAGCCCACCAGGGCCCCATCCCCTTTCCAGGGGTCCATATAAAACCAGCGTCGGCAAACACTTGGCTAATGGTCATGCATCCCTTTTACCTTCACTCCATTCTTTTTATTCTTCACGTATTTGACGGTGATGGAGGAGAAAGAGAACCAGAAGCAGCTATCTCCATGTTTCAATTGTCTCATTCCTGGCTAACCGTAGTGTAATAGCAAATAGATACAAAGAGAGCAACTCAGAAAATATTAAAAGCTTTGAAAATCAAACCCAGAAGACCACCTGTTCCCCCATTTTACAGATGAGGAACTGGGGGCTCAGAGAAGGTAAGTAATTACTTGAGTCTTAGTGTGGGCGACAGAGCTAGAAGCTGAGTTCAGTCTCTTCGCTTCCCAAGTGTGTACTCTCAGCTTAATGTAAAGAGGATAACACAGAACACTTTCAAAATAAGTGTTCAATTTAGAATCCAAAACAGATGTTATGGAGAGGTGGTGACGAAAATTAAGCAGCAAGATTGATTTTGGACATTCTGCTTCGGCAACGACTTCAACACTTAAATAGCTGGAGCTCAAACAACAGATTGGGGCATGGGGCTTGTGGAGTGGTATCAACAGATTGTTTCAAGAGCCTCGTTAGCGGAAACTACTGTCTATTTGTAGAGTACTGAAGGTGGAGAGGGGGAAAACCCATTTCACACAATCTGTCATGGTGGTATAGAACTATGTGGATACTTTGGAATCGAAGGTTTAAATTATTTGTACAATTAGTTAAGTCAGAGCTAAGGTAATGTGCCTAACAGAAGAAAAACGTTACCAGCCAGAAACATGCCCTTCTTGGTGGTCATGACTGCCTACAGTCAAAGGAGTCACATGAAGCGAACAAACCGGACACATCATTTGCCACGTCATGAGTCCTGAGGACTATTTTATCTGCATAGGAGCCACAGCAAACACAAAAGGAGCAATAATGCAACAACCCAACCTCACTCAAAGGAGTAAACTTTTATAAAATTCTGGGCAGATTGAAACCCTTTCTAAAAGGAAGACTGAGAAATTGTCAGAGGATGCAGAAAGCTTGGGGGCATGCTGGAAAGATGGGAGGCATAATAACCTAAGGCATTATAGATCCCTAAATTGGATCCTGGAACAGAAGGAGGACATTAATGAAAAAACTTGGAACCCAATAAGGTCTGAAGCTTAGTGAATAACAACATGCCAATGTCAGTCTCTCAGTTTTGACAGTGTGCCATGCTAATATACATTGGGGGGAAATGAGTGAGGGGTACATGGGAACTCTCTGTAACTATATTTGTAACTTTTCTTCTGTTTAAAATGATTGCAAAAATAAAACGTCAATTTAAAATACCTTGTATAGCCAACTGCAATATTTTCCAGCCGTCTCCCAATTCAGCGTTCTCTTCCCCATCACCATAGTAACAGGGTTCCCAGAGAGGAGGCAGAAGCAAGGAGGCAGAGTGACT
>NW_006383017.1:4356771-4366806 GCF_000327345.1 Myotis davidii | reverse complement strand
TTTCTAAGAAAACACTATGTGGGAAGACCCTAACCTTTGATGTAAAGATTTCAAAAGTTAGAAAACTGCCATGGTATCCAACTTAGAGATCAAAACGAAAGACAATTACCAGCCACATTCTAACTCTTCAAGAAAGGAAGAAAGGCACAAAAAGCTCTCACAAATGGGAAAAGCCCTCAAAATATTTAGGACATAGGATGCTGTCTTCTGGGAATTCTATTATTTAACATCAACTAATTCCTTGCTAACTCCCCACTGTGCGCTCACTTTCGTGTGGATATGCATGATTCTTTTCACTTAAAGAGCGATTAACAGCTTTTAGGGAAAGTCTCTATAATAAATTGCTCAACAGAAGTAACTTATTTGCTGAAATATATGTGATTCCCCAAAATGTGAGATAAAACTAAGATGCAAGCTGAATGCAGCTAAATTGAGAAAAGTCTGTAAGTTCTAACATGGTAGACATCCAAATGGACTTTTGGTTTTCAATGTGAAGTGATACAGAATATTCTGTGATTTCTATTGTAATATATATCTTACAATATATATATAATCAATGAACAATATAATTTAAAGACTAAACTGCTCACTTCTTTACCTGCATTCCAAATAATTGAATAAAATAATTTAAAATATTAAATAAATAAAATTTTAAGAAATAAAGGTGGAAAGAGAATAAGAAAGAGAGAAAAGGAGGAAGAAAGGAGGAAAGAGGCAAGGGAGGAAAGCAGGGAGGAAGAGAGGCGAGAGGGGGGAGGGAAGAACAGATTTGTTCAGCTACTTCCAGGGGCCTAATTTAATCCACCAGCATTTCTTCTCCCACTCAAAATGCTTAAACAGTGCTCTTCTTCCAGGAATACTGAGTTTGGGAAACACTCCCACAGTTATATAATGCTTTCTAAGAGGGAAGGAAAATAATAGATTTGTCTACTTTGTCCTTGTTAGGCAGTAACCATTCTACTGGTCTCATTGAAAATGCTATTATGAAGGAGAATGTTAGCAGATAACAGCTCACCTCTTCCTTTTCTTGGATTTATTATTGTTATAAGTTCTAAAGATCAGAAGAATCTCAGTAGCAGTTTTGCTGGCTTCCCACATCGCTGGCCAGGAGCAACATTCAGGCACAATGGTTGTCTTAAATCACCTTCCCTCCCCACCTCTCCTTTTATTATTGATTTTAATTTATTAGATTTAAAAATATATATAAATATAATTTGTACAGTCATGCATTGCTTAACAATGTGGGTACATTCTGAGAAATGCATTGTTAGGCAATTTCGTCCTCATGCAATATTATAACGTGAACTTGTACAAACCTAGATGGTCCGGCCCACTACTACACACTATGCTATATGGTGTAGTCTATTGCTCCAAGGCTACAAACCTATACAGCATGTCACTGTACTGAATACGGTAAGCAACTGTAACACAATGGTAAGGATGTGTATATGAAGTATAGCTAAACACAGGAAACGTACAGTCAAAATACAAAATAAATGGTAAAAATGGTGCACCTGTATAGGGCACTTACCACGAATGGAGCTTTTAGGACTGGAGGTTGCTCTGCGTGAGTCCCTGCGTGAGGGGTGAGTGAAGGTGATGGCCTGGGACGTTGTTGTGCACTATTGTTGACTTTATAAACACTGAGCACTTGTGCTACACTAAGGTTATAAAGAGCACCAGACAAAGCAAGCACAAGAGAAATGATGCAATCAAAAGACATGGTAAACACAAGATGTCTGAGGCTGCTGCTGGTGTAATACACACACGATTTTACAACAAACTTTTTATTTTTGGTAAGTACAAAGAGTATACTTTAAAATAACAATAAAACATATAGTAAAGTTAATAATAAACCACTATCATAGTCATTGATTCTATTTTCAAGTGTTGTAGCACAATAGGTTTGTTTACACAAGCATCACCACAGACACGTGAGTAACATGTTGAGCTAAAATGTTATGACCGCTGCTAAGTTGCTAGGTGATGGGGATTTTTCAGCTCCATTATAATCTTATGGGACCACCATCATGTATGTGATCTGTAGTTGACTGAAAGGTCAGTATGAGGTTCATAACTATAGTTATCATACATGTCAAACAGAAGTTAATAATATTCCCTTCCTCCCAAGCATCCTTCCTACTCAGAAGCTTATTTTTTTCATTTGATGATTATATCATGAACATCCCTCCAGGACAATACATACAGATCTAATTTACTTTATTTTTGTTTATACCTATGTAGCACTTCGTGATATAAATGTGTGTCATCATGTAATCAACCTACTCTCTATCAGTGGACTTTGTTTCTGCTTTTATTTTCCACTATAACAATGTTACAATAAATATCTATAGCCATCTATATCTATTTATATATTAGTTATCTACAATTTTATATAGACATGGATGCTTTATTTCTGTAAGAGAGATACCCTGAAATGAGCTTATTGTCTCAAGAAAGCAACCCACTTTCTAAGCCAGATGTAGAGACAATTACAAGTATCCATTGTTCCTCTTTTAATATTTGCGTCTCCTTGAGAGTCATATGATAACATAAAAAGACAATAACCAAAGTGCATCTTTTACCACAAACACCCTGCACAACATGCAGCCAAGCAAATTCCCCAATTGAGCTTGATGGAAAGAGCTTTTCACAGAGATTTTGTAAACCAAAGTGTGATGGTAACTTCACTAGGCCTTGCTCCACCATCGGCCATTCTTATCACCATGACAACTTCTGAGGAAAAGAGGTTTCTAATAGTACCTTAGTCAGGGTGCTTACCTCCTTCTGGAACTGCTAAGATTTACCCATCACTAATTTTTCCTATTTTGAATAATCATGGACCTTTCTTTTGAGGGGGAGGGGTTGTGGCAGCCTTTGAAACTAGCAGCAGTTGTATAAATAATGAGTTAGGGGCAATACAAATGACAAAGGAAAGCCATCTGATCTGCAGGGTGATGTAGCCCCCTGTGACTTCAAGAAGACTTACTAGGGAAGGAGAAAAAGGTCATTTTCTTAAATCAGAGCATATTTGAGATATTAGATTCCTTGTAATGAACATCAACCCCTTTATGATTATTAATGTTATACCTCAACAGAATCTTTGGCACAGGGATGGCTATGAAAACAGATTAGTCCCCTTTGGTCTTTCCAAATGCCCAGTGAAGAAGAGTTTCTGTTATAAAAGTCCTAGCTAGAATCTCAACTCAGCCACTTCTGCTCAACATAATGGCAACTATTTAGATTAGAACTCAGGAGACCCAGGGAACACTGAGTCATATAAATTTGCCGAACACTGGGCGACATTTAACGCTGGTGGATCTTGATCTGGCATCTAGAAGCATTCTGGAATCTGGAGAAGGCTGTGCATAGATTAAATAGGAGTCCAGAGATGAAATATAATTTTGAAAGGCATTTGGGGATCAGAGGAGCTTAGCTAAAAGGAGATAAGAAGATCTCCTCATCTCAGGACCCCATGCTTTTTATTAACACAAATTGTCCTGAGGCGAGGCAGAGATAAACACTTCAAAGGGTCAGGGTTTGGTTACAGAGGCATTGTCAGAATGGGGAGAATTAGCCTACGGCTGTTCAGGTGTTTGGCCAGTAGGAGGCAATCACATGTAGATTAAGATGCCCTGAGCTGTCTGGCAGCAAACAATCAATTTAAGCATTCTTTTCAGGTTTGGGGAAGTGCCTTTAGCCATTCCCAATAGGTGACACCATATGTGACTCAGTCCTTGTTGAGTCCCCAAGTTCCATCAACCCTTTGATGAAACTCTTGAAATTATGACATGTTGGAATTGGCTTCCGGCATAAACTCTCTGAGTTTGCAGTTCCTTTTTGCAAAATGAGGCTGATACTGCTTCCTGCTCTCATTACCTACTGTGGAAAATGGGATAGCACACCTGGAAGATCACTGAGACCCATAAAGGGTAGAGCTTGAGCACACAGCCTGGAGTCACCCCATCTCTGACTGTGCTGCTCCTCATTACCCACAAGCAATCTTGATCCCGTTACCTGCCCTCGGAGCTCCAGCTTCCAAAAAGAGGATAACAGACCTAATCTTACTACTGATTTAAGCATGAAATGCCACTCCAAGGGGAGAATTCCTTCAAGCTTTCCTCCAAGGCCACTTACGTATTGTCTTCATTCAGTAGCTGCTTTTCTCCCTCTCCCGAGCCCTCTGTTCTTGCTAAGGCCCATTTGTCTTGTCTCTGAAAGATAAATAGAGGCCTCAGGGATAGAACCCGGGCTGCAAAAGAGGGGTGAGAGCCAGCCTGTGGTTTGATTGGAAGCCAAGTGCTCAAGAATCGCAGGGCACTGACACAGGCCACAGCGTGAGCACCACATGAACTGCTCATTGCTCTGCATCTCAGAGCAAACCAAGCGACCAAAGAGCAGCGAGGAGAGCCAGATGTAATTAGAGAAACTTCCTCAATCCACTCCGAGATGCAGTGTGCTGGTTTCGGGGGGACTGAGGAATCAGCAATGTATTCCCCTGCCTTGCCTTTCACTAGCGTCCATGTCATCTTGATTTCTACTTAATTTCCCTCAAATCAGGAAGTAGAGATTGTCTGAATCAGTCACTTCAGAATAAGTATGGAGGCCTTTTTTTTTTTTTTTTTTTTGTCTTGACTGGGGCTGGATTATTCTACCAGCTCTGGGGTGAAGGACAGCTCTGACTTTAGGTTGTATGGCCTGAGGGAGGTCGTTTAACCCTTGTTACATGGTAATAGAGTAGAGAGCTGGGAGTCCCTTCTGGAATTACACAATTTATGGACACTACAAGTAGTAATAGTCAGGATCCAATATTAAACTTCTGTTTTCTGCTTTGTAATTTCCTTCTTTAGGTTTATTAAATACGACAATCTTGTTATCATTGCGTTTTGGAGGGCTTAGAGAAGGCCCTGTGGTTATGCTTGGCGTGGATTAAACGAAGAGGGAAACATATTGCAAGACAATGAAATGAACTAATCCATGATGTGCTAAAAGTGTAGTTCAGACCAAAGAGGGGTGCCATGAAGTCTCCAGGACAGATTTCAGCATGTCCCAGGAATTACCGAGGGAGGTGATCATCGTCTACTGAGTTTGGCTCAGGGTATTGTCTTGTCTGTCTTAAAAAGCTGATCCCGGCCGCAACTGGTTTGGCTCAGTGGATAGAGCGTTGGCCTTTGGACTGAAAGGTCCCAGGTTGATTCCGGTCAAGGGCATGTACCTTGGTTGCGGGCACATCCCCAATAGGGGGTGTGCAGGAGGCAGCTGATAGATGTTTCTCTCTCATCGATGTTTCTAATGTTTCTAACTCTCTATCCCTCTCCCTTCCTCTCTGTAAAAAAATGAATAAAATATATTTTTTAAAAAAAGCTGATCCCACAGTCTGGAGAACTCTGTGTCATGTGAGTTGTGTAATCATAACAGTGACTTCAGCAGCTGCCAGTTCTTGGCTACCAGACACTGTGACAAGGACACCAACGATGATAGAAGGTAAGTGGTCTATACCATTTTAACGCCATTTTATAGGTGAAGATCAGAGGCTCGAGCCACTTATTTGAGGTCCTTCCATAGGTATGTGGTGATGTGGATTTCAGACCCAGGTCTGTATGTCTCCAAAAATGAGGCTTTTCACCGCACAGGCAGTCACCTGGAGGTTATACAACTCAGACTTTTATGTTCAGCCCCACCTTTGCCAGGGATTCCTGCCAACAATGCAGCCAGATCTTCTGCCTGAAAACTCAAAGTGGAACTTGGGAAGCATGGCAATTATGAGCTATTGACTTCTGCCTGCTGTGACTGTAGAGATGCTCAGAGCAGAGTGTAAGGGGAGGGGCATGGAAGGGCGGGGCTGCCCATTTGGTGAGGAAGGACACTGCCCGTAAGGAAGGGCAGCCAGCATGGTGAGGAGGGATGTTCCACTGAAAACAGTCCGTTCCCCCCCACCCCTTGCCGTGTCAAGATTGAAAATGGCATTTAGAGTTCATCTACTATTGCCACCCAGTAGAATTTTCTGTGAGAATAACATTGTTCTGTAATTGCACTAGTCACCTGGGGCTATTGAGCACCTGAAATTTAACTAGTATACTGAAAAACCAAATGTTAACTTAATTTCAATTTAAATGGCCGCCTGCGGCCAGTGACATACTGGAACAGTGTAGCTATTGACCATCCCTCTGCTGTCCAGTATGGTGTGCAAGTCGGGGAGCTAGGTCCTGATCTCCATGACCACACTCCTGAGACATGGTTTAGGCGAGACTCTCCAATCAGGCTGCCTGGGCTGGACATGGATCCTCTATTCACTACTGTGTAACCCCTCTGTGCCTCAGTTTTCTCATCTATAAGTGGATATTAAAAACTGTAACTACTTCATAGGGTTGTTATGAGAATTAAGTTAGTTAGGATTTAAAAAGTACTTCACATAGTGCCAGAACCTAGTAAAAACTGAATAGATTAGTTAAGTGGGCATACATTCATTCAACCAACATTTAATATGCCAGATCCTGTGCTCAGTTAAGTGATATAAGGATGCAGACATGAACTAGATGTATTGATATATTTTCTACCCTCAAGAAGGTGTTTTAAAAAAAAAACCACTGCTGTATCTTTAGGATTTCTTATTTCTTTCACTACCCCAATCCAGTGAATCTAAATAGTATGCATAGATCAGCAGTATGAATCTAAATAGTTTGTATAGATTAGCAATATCTGCTGTGTGTGTGTGTGTGTGTGTGTGTGTGTGTGTGTGTGTGATAGAGAGAGAGAGAGAGAGAGAGAGAGAGAGAGAGAGAGAGAGAGATCTAGCATGGCACCTGGCCCATTGTAGGAACTTGCTAAATCATAGAATTTTTATCTTGTTGAAAGAGATTATGTGATATGCTTAGCTTCCTGGTAGGACAAGCAGGTGGTAGCATGATAGGGTAGCATGATAGCCTTCCTGCTTCTTTTCCTTTGGCCATATTTTAGAGGCTTAATGAAACCTGGAGGTGTGAGGGACCTGAGGGTAGTAGGCACTCCCCCAAATTCAGAAGTCCAGCAAGGGACTTACATTCACCAATTGTTTTGTCTAATCAAGTAATATTAAGTTGTTTTTTCTTTCCCCCCAACATCCCCTGATTTTCCTCTGAAGACCACTTATTTTCCTTAAGAAACCACTCCTTCCTCCTGAAGTTCATGTCCTTCCACGGGCGATCCTGTCTCTGAGGCTGGGTGTGGGATTTTGCCTCATCAGAGCACTGCATGCCCATAGCCATGGCGACTGAATATTAGTGACATCTGGCCCAAGTCAGTCCAGTGAGGTTCAAGTCACAACTTTTGGAGGACTCTTGAGAAGAAAGAGTATTTCTTTCCAAAGGACTTAAACTGAAAGGACACTGTCCAGAGTTGCCAAATGAAGAAGATCTGACCTTGAGTAAAGTCAACACAAGGCGAAGCAGAACTGAAAGGAAAGGAATGGAAGGAGTCTGATGGTTTCTCTTGAGCTCTGGACTGGAGTGCCCAAAGCTCTATCACTGCACATTAGGTGTGTGAGCCAATACATTCCTTTCTGTGCTTAAACCACTCTGAGTTGAGTTTCTGTTCCCTGTAACCACAGGCTGTTTCCTGTGCCCTTTCCTCTGTGCTGAGTGTTTGCTCCCAGGAACTCTGTAGGAGTCGAGGCCAGATGACCTGCACTCTGCTTCCCTCTGAAGCCCTAATCATAACAGAGCAAATGGCAAAACTGCTCACGTGCTCATGGCAGCAATTTTAAGGATGTTCAGTATAGGACTGACCCTAAGAAGGGATTCTAAAAAGGCCTTGCTTATGCAATTTAAATGCTTAAAATAGCTGCAGATTGCGTATGAGAATGCCCGACTGCCTAACCTGGGATGGGGAGGTCAGAGATTCTCAGTGAATGAAAAATAGGCTGACAGCAAAAACAGGCTAAGAACGAAATGCTCTCTGATCCTCGCTGAGCATGAGTCAGGGCTCCACGGGGCAAATAGTGACTTTGCAATTATCTAAGGACTTCTTAAAAATACCTTTAGCAGCACAGGAGGAGAGCTGACCCATTTCTGGGTCTGGAATCAATAGACGAATAAAAGGAACCCTTAAAAATAGCTTTCCTGTCTTAAAATATATTTCCCATTGAGCAGTAACCAGAAAAAAATTTTTATCTGGGCCCTGGCTCATTTTTCTATGGTTGGGCCTAAGCTTTGGTGTTCTGGGTGGTTATTTGCCTGGATACTGTGCACAGGGGCTCCATTCCCGAGTGAAGACACCAGCCCAGGTTCCGCACTCTCTGTGGTGAGCAGCTGTTTCTCCCTCAGGTGGGGAAGCGGGCGAGGCCAGGGAGGCTCTCAGAGGTCACTTTGCCAAGAGGGATGCATCTGGTGTTCACATCCTGTTTCCATCAAACTGCAACCTGGAAGCTAAGAGTAAGAACGCAGGGTCTGAAGTGCTGAGAATGATGACTTGAAGTAGAACTAGGAAGTCCTACGGGAGGGAGGAGTGGCTGCTTAGATGATCCTGGAGCTGAATGGACAGGAGAGGGAGGAAATCAGTCTTCAGAAAAGGGCAGATCCTTCAGATGGTAATTTGTGGACAATGTCCTTTTCCCGGGCTTCAGTACTCCCTGATTCTGACTCCCTCAGAATGACACTGTCATGAAGACATTCTGCTCCCGCCCCCCTCCCCCCCCATAGGCTCTCTTTCCTCCATATGTAGATGAAAATGTCTTTCTTCCTTCCAGGTTCTGTCCAGTACTTCCTGCACAAGTAATAATTTGGGATCTTGCCTCATCTCCTCCATCTATGTGTCGTCAGAATGAACATTCTCTAAGGAGCATCTCTCTAACAGGCACATGGACCATTTGCACCAATTCCTCCTAGGGCATCTGACAAAAATGTGTATTTCAGAAATCTACTACAGACCAAATACATCAAAAACGTGGGGAATGGAGTCCCAAAAGTTCCATCTTTCAGATTGTTTCCAGTCATCCTTTCTGCACACTAAAACTGGAGAGCCATGGCCCAATGGTAAGAGCAATGTTTTATGCAAAGTGGGCCTTCCTATCACCGTACCCCTCCGATCTTCAGGGAAGGCCCCACATGAAGTTGTGGTGCTCAAATATGGTTGAGTGGGGAAGTAAAAAAGAAAGGACAAAAGTAGTGGAAACCTGCATTTTCCTTCCCACCTCATTGCCAAAGCAGTAGTAAGTCCTGTTTCTTCCCAGTTCAGGGGGAGAGACCTTAAAAATTCCAGAAGCCCCAAGCTCCTTCCTAAATTCAACTCAGAGTCACTTTCATGAATGCTGGGGTGAATGCTATTTTATGGACCTGGAGGTTTATCTCTCATGCCTCACAAGATGGCGGTGTGCTCTGAAACTCACTTTATTGCAGACCATAACGTGGGTTTTTGTAATGGGGACAAAGGTGATTTCACAGCCATGCCTTTATTTCTTTTTATCCTCATCTGAGGATATGTTTGCTGATTTTAGAAAGAGAAATGGAGAGAGACATAGATGTCAAAGAAATGTTATCGGTGGGGTGCCTCTCGTGTCCCCATCTGCTACTGGTGGAAGTGGAGTTCTTGTGATATCACAAGGAGTGTTAGGTCTGATCAAATAATGAATCAACACCCCCTCCCCTGGGAAATGACCTTTAGACCACTTCACAACCAGCATTCCCTTTTGCTTAGACCACATTCCATTTGCTAAGACCATTATCTTTCCCTTCCGGTCTTACCCAGGATCCAGACTGGCCCAGGGAATTCCCTGCTGAAAAAGCCCACCTACAGTCCTTTCAAATCTCTGACTCCTTGTCCCTGGGTGCTGGTGTCATTTGGGGGCTCAGCCCATCCAGGTTTCCAGATGACCTAATCAACGTGTAATTATTTACCACTTTCAGCCTGGTGCATACCTCCTTCGGTGACTCTAAAGAAAGGAATTCCCAGAGACTCACACAGGAGGATAAGTGACCTTTATATCCATGAAATTAAACCTCCAGGTTTCCAATGTTGCATTTTCCTCCGTCCCACCATAGGAAAAGTCCAATTGTCTTCAGC
>NW_006383017.1:4353642-4356739 GCF_000327345.1 Myotis davidii | reverse complement strand
GACAAGAAGTAAGGCCACTGCCCAGAGTCTCCATTCATATTAAAACACAGTCCAGTCCAGCACCCTGCCTGCAGAGTCTGCATGGCCCTGGGCCATGTGGCCGCTCAAGGCCTTAGGCTATGACTAGAGGATGGGTGAGTGTGGGTCGCGGAGCAAGAAAGAAGCAAGTAGGCAAGAGCAAAGCAAGAGAGAGATAACTGTGAGGGGATTATAACTTCCAAGATTTCCTACACTTACAGTGCTCCACCGCCTAGCCAATTATCTTTTTTCCCAGGTTGGACGGACAGGCAAGCACCTTCCCTACATCACTCGACTTTACTGCGCAGGCGTCCATCTCCCCTTTTGTTTGATCCCTCCCCCCAGTGATTGGCAGGGAATGGACCAGTGGCTTCCCTGTAGCTTCCTGGTGAAGCAGCCAAGATGACCATGCTTGCAAAGTCCGGTCTTCCCTTTGCTCCCCTCCTACTATCAATACCAATAACTAGTTGATTGTTACGATAACAAAACAACAATGAACAAGTGATCTTAGAACCTCATTTGCCCTCTGGTATACTGAGGTGTCTAAAAAAACAAGTTCAAATCAAGACCCCAGATGCTTTGTTAGAAAAAAAATTAGAGAAAACTTCTAAACCCCTTAGTGTCTACATAGATTAAGCAAACACCTCATAAATGAATGCTGTGTTCATCATCATTATCTCAACAACACTTATCATTATGATCATTACCATTATTCCCCAAAGAGGACAAATTTTAAAGCTTACTAACCTTAGACTTCTCTAAAGCTCACAATAAAAGACAAAATTAAAAATAGAAAAGCAAAGTGGGTTGTGAGTAGATTCAACTGCTCGAGGAAATTTCTACTTAGTTTAATGTTAGCTAGAGAGTGACAGAGTCAGGATTTGAACCCAGGCCCACCTGATTCCAGTATCTGAGCGGATCCTTACATGTACCATTCTGCTTCACATAGTTCTCCCTACCCAGAAAATCCCCTCTGCCCTTCTCCTTTTAGAAAGCTATCACCTTATGACCTCTCTGCCACCATCATGGAGACATAATTCAAAATAGAGATTCTCCCCAGATAACCCTCTTGGATACACTTTCCATGTTTCAGACACTTTGGTCTGTATAGCCCATTGTCAACTGTGCTTTTCTAGTTCTTCATACTATTTCACATCCCAGTTCTAGGTTCCTCCTAGCTGATCCCATAACACCCAAGGCCATAGCTCTATGCTTGGACCTCCCAGAGGACATTATCATTGTCTTTTACTGACTATCTTCCCAACTAGACTGTGAGATCCTTGGGAGCAGGAAACTTGCTTCATTTAACCTGGTGCTTAGGGTCCAATCCAGAAGCTGGTACATAATAACAGTTCAATGTGTGGTTATTAAATCAATGAAAAAAAGAATTAAACTCTAACGTCAAGTTACTTAACAAACATTAGAAGTTCCCATATACCTGCCATAAATGATAAAGTTTATCAGAGCCTACTCACAAAATCTAACTTAAATGGCGAGTGATGCCTGTTGCAATGGTAAAAATGCATTCACATTTCAATAGCAGAACTGAACTGCCGTGAGGGCCTGGAATGCACATTCAGGGAACACACACCAGAACTCTTGGCTCATTGGAAGATTTCACATATAATTTTTGTCATTTAGCATCCCCAGGCTTGAAAATTGGTGCCTGCTGAAAGGAATCTCCCGGATAAGAGAAAATCCCGATTCCCTGCTCTGTTCCAGCAGGGACAGAAGGATTGCAGTTTCATTCCCTGCCAATTTTTAAATTATGAATATTTTGGTATGATTATAAATAAGCAAGACAAGCCGACCAGGGAATAAAATAATCCAGGAACATGAAAACATAGATTATTGTTTTCCTTCCCCTTTCCTCTCAAGTTGATTTGTTTTGCTTTTGCAAAAGAAAATAAGGTCAGGTGGCAGGAAAATTACTTTGGGGAATTGAAATCTACAGAATCATAGCAAAAGGAAATTTGTTCTCTCTGACTCAGTCACACCATCCATGTGCATAACTCTTCTCTGGTGTCCTTAGGATTGCAGACAGACTATTTAATAATTTTAAGCCCTCTTTTAGGTTAAAAAAAATCACCTTGCTTGATCCCCCAAACACCTCTGCAGATGAGGTAAATTCCTTAGGAACCACCTCTTTGAATAATCATAGTAAAATGTAGACAGTTTAAAAATAATTCCTAATTCAGAACAATTAGAGGTGACAGCAGACTTCCTTTTAAGTTTCTGGAGTGAAATAAAAAAGCTTAGCTTTTATGGCATCTTTTGGTAGTAATCTGAAGCATGGGTTTTGTTATGTTAATGAAACACGTTACTATTTGAGGACTCACTATATTTTCCTTTTGTACAAAAGCACTTTCAGAATCCAGACAGATTAGGTTAGGGCAAGACTACCTTTCTTTCCCATCACCATTTTATAAGCAAATCTACCCACATCCACCATATGTTAGTTGAGTTAATGAGAGCAATAAACAAAGAAACCCAGATTAGTGATGAACACAACAGAAAACTTCACTTTGCTCTGAAATCTTCCCTTGTTTTTGTTATTTGAATGTTATTGCTAAACATAAGATGAGAATGCTTTCGTGTGTACTTCCCTTTATGTTCACAGACTTTCTGACTCACCGCTATTCATGATCAAACGCAAATTTCACAAAAGGTTTAATTGCATCTAGACTTTAATAAATATTCTATTTGGGATCTGCAAGTAAGACTATAGGAAGGTGGGGGGATCTTTTTGTTATGCAAATGCAAGCCAGTGGAAGCTCTTTCTGGAAGCTATTTAGCTGAGCCCTCAGAGAGCTATGTTTGAAAGGCCTTTTCTTTCTTTTTTCTCCTAGGAATGTCAACCTCATTACAAGTCTAGTTATAACATCTTTATTTCATGGACATTTGGCAAATCAGTTCTTTTTGAGATGACTTTTGATAAAATATGTAATGATAACTTCATGTATTTTTATAAGCTATCTCAAATGCAGTTCTTTATTCAGGGATGGAAGGTCAAGTTCTTGATAACACAGGATTTTTGCAGAAGTTTCTCCAAGAGGACTTATCTCTCTGCAGAAGGCAA
>NW_006383017.1:4350060-4353201 GCF_000327345.1 Myotis davidii | reverse complement strand
TGGTCACAATTTTAATATTCATCACTTTTAATCACCCAGTTGAAAATGTCAACAAGGAATTGAAGACTCAGTTGCCCTCAATAACTCTGAGTAGGTCATTGAGCCCCGTGATGAAGTTACTCCATGAGTAGTCATTCCTGCCACCTATGACGTCTCCAGAGATTATGCACATGTTTGGGTGGGAAATAAAAATGATGACTGGGTTTTATGGGATTAGTCAGCTGACTGCCTGAAGGCATCATCACACATGTAAGGTTTTCCCTTTTCCTCAGATATTCTGAAGTAATCAAATGGGTAATGGCCACTGCATGGAAAGTGTGCTGTTTTAAGGGTTAACAGTGCAAATGACTTGATGACTCATAGGCGGCTCGTTTTGTTGTGCAGTATAAATAATAATGCAAAGAGAGTTGAGGCCTTATCATTTAGGTCTAGCTTTTTGCAGTCTTTCTGCTGTGAGTTGACTTCCAGTGCATCATTTACTACATTTTCTGTGATAAGTTGATTAAAATGTAGATGGACTTTATCCAATCCAAGGAAAGTCTGTATACTGGTCTTTTTAGGGCATAAAATAACACATTTTCCTCTGCAAGGAAAGTATTTCTATGGCAGTTGATGTGCCTGCTCAGATGTGCTCCATGGGTTCCGCTTAGAGTCCTCGCCAACTCTTCCAGCTTTCCTACTTTGCCCCTTTCCTTCATTTAACTCTCCTCTTTATGCTGATGTACCTTCTCAAAGTATAAAAGTGGACCAAGATATCAGAGTGGGTGAAGAAGGGGTGGGTATTACATCTGAACTGAAAGAACACAAGGCCCACTACTCCCAAGACCTGTGCTGTGCCTCTGATGTTGACTGTCTTGGCTACTGCAGGTGTGTAGTCTTCAGTTGTCTTTCTTTTAAGGGGCAAGAGGTTTGTCACTGGCCTCAGTTAACTGTGTCCTCTTCCCCCCAAAATAGGCCCTCGACTTGTTATTCACAATAAAAGTTTCATAGTAGTTAACTGCATCTCCACTAGCATACCAGAAGCTTACTATGGGCTAGAGTTTATTCTAAGCACATACATGCATTACCTCCTCCAAAGATATTGCTAAAGTAGTGCCAAAAATTCCAAATAAGTACAACTGGTGAAGAGAGATCCGCTCTTGAGGAATAATTACAGGGCCCATCTGGATTCTTGGTTGCAGGACAATTAAGGGTCTGACAGCCTGACCCTCCTGGTGAAAGGTGGTAGCTTGAGTTATGATCTTGTATGGCAGCAATTTTCAACCTTTTAAAATGTCATTGCACATATACATTTTAGTTAATAAAATTCTGCAGCACATCATTTGTTATATTTTTTGCCAATCTAACAACAACAACAAAAAGGTATAATTCTGATTCATTCACACCAGATGGCTATTGTTGTATTGGTTGTTGTCATTTTCTTATCTGACTAAGGGAAAAGAGGTCATTGCCCCTGACTAAATAGTCAGGTGTTGCGTGTTTTAAAAATTCTCATGGCACACCGGTTGAAAATCGCTGCTGTAGGGAGAAATGCAAGCTTCTAGCTCTCTCTGCCAGCCTGCTTTGCTACTCTCTTCTCTCTCCTCCCCTAGAAGAGCGCATAGTAATCAGATTAATCAGGTGATGTTTGCCAGTTGGGGCATGTTTATGAGCGGTCAGGTCACCGTGCAATAAAGTACTCTGGCACCAGGTATATATTTTCGGCTTTCTTTTTCCATGTGGCTGAGCTGAGTGGATTCAGGGCTGGCAATCCTGGGCAGGCCCTTCTAGCTCTCTTTTTGCAGGCATGCCTAAATATACTAACTGTTATTTCCGTTTCCTGTACCTTAGCACTGAGAAGAAAGTGATACAATATCAAGAAATGAATTCTGGATAGGAAAGGCTGAGATTTTGTTTAGATACAAAGCCTAAAATATATGTGTAAGTCTATTTATAAGTCCTGGCCCTGTTGTCCTCATAGTGGCATTGTGATTTTAATCTGCAACTGATCCTTGTATATCTCTCAGGAGCCACATGGATGAAAGAATAAAAAGACAGAGTTACACTGGTTGAAATAAACCAAAACCCCATCATAATACAATCCAAGGTTTTCATAGAAGTCCCTTGCTCCTCACCATAAATTGTTAGGTAGGACCTAAAATGAAAAATAACAGCATGTCAGTATCTTCTTAAATATGCTTTTGAATCAGCTTGGGCTGGAATTTCTAATTGATGATAGAAGAGTAATGGCATTCTTACAAGCACTGGGCTGGAATAGTGGACTCCACTAAGAAGACTCAGTGTCACCCTAAGATGAAGAGGAAGATGAAGAGGTACACTTAGGAGCAGAGCCCAGGCCATAAACTGTGAATTCCCTTTTGCTAGCTTGGTTTGGCATTTAGGTGACTATACCTTGCTTAGAGCATTTCCTCCAATATGTTCACACCTACTGGCCCCGGACTCAGATGGTAGTCTTTTCTGGACCCATCCTTACTTTTCACTTACGTTTCCTTCATTCATCAAGCTTCTCTGGACTTCTTACTCCCACTCACTTTCTTCCTCCAAAAGATTAAGACTCATATTTTTTGAATAACCTAAGTTGAAAGAACTCTCCATTTTCAGTTCCATAAAACTGAAACTTATTCATATGAAATGCTGATTTCATCATCTCCATTTACAATCTGCAGAAATCCTCCCAATCTAAAGCCACCATAGTTTGTGAAAATAAATACAACTGAGACAATCAACCTAGAAAACTATTTTGAGAAGGTGGAGATGTAATGGCAACTTTTACTCAGGTAAGCCAAACTGAAGAATTGGGGTAAGCAAAGCATTTACCTAATATATTATCATGTGAGAATAGCTATTTGGGTATGCATTTCAATGTATACCACATCTAGCTACTCACTTCTATTCAAATAAATTGTGTAGGCAAGAAATTTGGTTACCCTTGTGAATAGTTGATTTTCAAAATTCAAGTTAAATATTTATTGTAAAATACATTGTTTTATTTTTCCTTTTTATCTTTTTAAATTGATTTTTGAGAGCGAGCGCACGTGTGAGAGAGAAACATCAATTTGTTGTTCCACTCATTTATGCATTCACTGGTTGATCCTTGTATGTGCCTTGACCCGAGATCGAACCCCACAACCTTGGCGTGTA
>NW_006383017.1:4344898-4350035 GCF_000327345.1 Myotis davidii | reverse complement strand
TAGGGATGATGTTCTAACCAACGGAGCTATTTTTCCAAGGCTCTTTTATATCTTCTTTACTAGGAAAACCTTAATAAGGTGGTTTTCCAAGACCAATTTCTGTAATTATCATTATTTATCATTCCAAAGCATGTCTTATTGCTTACAGTGAAAGATATTTTTGTGTGACTTGATTTTATTATTTTTAGTTTTATGATTTCCTTTAATTCCAACCTAACCCAATTCCTTTCACATCAGCAAGAATCACCAGATGATAGAGTAATGATGAAGAGAAGATTTCAAAAACAAATAAACCACTTTCTAAGTCCCTGAAAATACTATCTAAAATGAGACAAGATCAATTAAATAAATTAGCAAGTGAACATTGTTTTACTCAAGAATCTATTTCTAGCCGAAACTGGTTTGGCTCAGTGGATGGAGCGTCGGCCTGCGGACTGAAGGGTCCCGGGTTCGATTCCAGTTGGGGGCATGTACCTGGGTTGCGGGCACATCCCCAGGAGATGTGCGGGAGGCGGCTGATCGGTGTTTCTCTCTCATCGATGTTTCTAACTCTCTATCTCTCTCCCTTCCTCTCTGTAAAGAATCGGTGAAGTGTATTTAAAAAAAAAATTTTAAAAAAAAGAATCTATTTCTAGATTATTTGATTTTTTTTAATTTTAAAGTTTTTATTTTTTATCTCCATTCAAATACTTATTATAAGTTCCTCTTCTACTAGCTGAAAAAATATTTAAGCCCAAAATCTGTTGAAACATATTTTTAATATAATCTATTTTAATTTTCATGTCATTCCACAGTAAATACTATTATCCCTTATTTTACATGAGAAATTTATATCTAAGTCATTAAATAATTTTCTCAGAATAACTCTGCTGTTGGGATTGAGAGACCAATAATTTAACCAACATAGGCATACCATAAGGTTCAAATTACCATTTTGGTGCTTGTGAGTTATTTTTTAAATTATAAATAAAATATTGATTGGATGAGATTATTACCCTCTAGATAACATAAACTTTATTGTGAGACTAAAAAAATTTACTTGGCCAAACTCTCTTAATAACAAACACACAAAAACATTAAAATAGGCATTAAACTCAGTTTTATTTCACTGAACCATGTTATATGAGTAACGTAAAGATGTGATTGTTTTTCACCAAAGTGTCTACCAATTTCCAAAGAGTTAGACATCCCCTCATACTTGTGGTCTTTTACATAATTACATCAAACACTTCAGAGGAGAATGGTGATAATCTAGGTCTAGATTAGAAAACCTTGGTCAGCGGTGGGCAAACTACGGCCTGCGGGCCGGATCCGGCCCGTTTGAAATGAATAAAACTAAAAAAAAAGAGACCCTTTTATGTAATGATGTTTACTTTGAATTTATATTAGTTCACATGAACACTCACTCCATCCATGCTTTTGTTCCGGCCCTCCGGTCCAGTTTAAGAACCCATTGTGGCCCTCCCTCGAGTCAAAAAGTTTGCCCACCCCTGGTAGTGTCTTATTTCCATTTCCTCTAGACTTTGCTCCTAGTTGGTGGGATTAAAAAAGCAATGCTATAACTACTACTTTCATGATATGGTCTCCAGATGGCTGACTAAAATTTATTCCATCACCTTGAGGTTATTCAAGTTATTCCAAGCAGAACTGGAGGAGGTGGGGTCAAACATGCAGACATAAAAGAGCTTATTTGAGGATATAAATACTTGTGCATATTGGAATCTTTGGTAGAATTGTATTTTTCTAAAATAAGAATATGGATGTTAACAAAAGGTAGATGTTAAGAGACTTTGAATGTGTTCTGGGGTTATTTTCTTTCCTGTTTATCAGAATTTGAATCTAGGAAAGCCGTATTTCCTGGTTAGATGCCTGAGTCCTGCTTGGTATATATGATCTTCAGCGGTAGAAAAGAGTTATGATAGCTCCAAGAACATTAACTTGTAAATGTAAAAGTATCTTCGAAAGGATATACATTTTAATAGACATCAAATAGACATTAAAAATTATAAAAGTATTTATATTAAAATATGTTAATGTCTATTTGAATATATTAAATATAACATACACTAGCCAAATATAACGTTATATTAAAGAGCATTATATTTGTCTAGTTTATGTTATATCTAATAACCAAAGCAGAGATTTAAGAAGAGCATTATATTTGTCTAAGGGAGCATTAAGAAGAGCATTATATTTGTCTAGTTTATGTTATATTTAATAACCAAAGCAGAGATTTATATGATTAACAAAGGTAGATACAGAGTTTATATTTTAATTAGTTTAATAGGCCCCCCCCCCCCCCGCAAATCTAAAGGAATTTGTAAAAATATAAAACTTGCCCAGTCGGCAGATGTGGCTCAGTGGTTGAGCATCGGCCTATGAACCAGGAGGTCACAGTTCCATTCCCAGTCAGGGCATATGCCTGGGTTGCAGGCTGGATCCCCAGTTAGGGGCATGCAGGAGGCAGCTTATCAATGATTCTCTCTCATCATTGATGTTCTCTCTTTCTCCCCCTCCCTTCCTCTCTGAAATCTATCTATCTATTTATCTAATCACACAACAAAACCTTATTATAGCATTTAAGAAGTTCCAAATGGTTCTGAAGACAGAAGTCATGGTCACTCTCTGTCTAAAAAAAGACATATTTGATAAATGGCCTTTTTCTGACCTTCAAGAGCACCCCTTCCACAAACCATCACATGCTTCCTATCTAACTAAATTCATTTGTGTCTTAAACATGATCCCTCCTTTTGGCCAAATGGGTTATTATTTCAGTTCTTTTTTTTCTTCTTCTTCGTTTCCCCCTTACCTGCCCACACCCCATCTCCATAACACTTTGTACCTCATTTGGTCCCTTGTTCTATCACTATGGCTTTGCAAATCACCTTTCCCATTTGTAATATCTTCCCTTTGCACCATCCATGCATATGGTTCCTTCCTTCAAAATGTAGCTCTCTTCTTTGAGAAATATGTGATTCTGTTTCATTCTCAGTTACTTTGTCCATGCAAGCTTTTAGCAGTGTACTAACTTGGATTTGTTGGTATGTTGCCTTGAAGTATGTGCTGTCAGTTTTTTTCACCTGTTCATGTTGTATCTCCTAAATGAGATTATAGACTCTAAGACAATGTCTTCTAAAAATTGCATCCACCCTAAGTGCCTAGAACAATGTTCACCCCATAAAGAGTGCTGGAAAAAAGTTATTGCTCAATTGTTTGGCTTGCTACATTTTCTGTTCCAGGGAAACCAGTACAACATACTTTGAACATATTTTATGTCTTTAAAATTATTATAACGTGAAGACTGCCAAATTGTAACCATTTCCACGTCACTGGATTATTTATTTTAAATTGGTAGAGAATGAATAATGACCACAAAAGTTATGCCCTTGAAGAGAGTATGGTGGTAACATCAAATATATTACTTAACTTAAAAAACCAAACAGGGTGGTTAGGGTTAAGTCGAAACTTAGGTTTATTTTTAGTTCTCAAAGAGACTAGTGAGGGAGCTTCACTTGAATATCAAAGCCTCTAGCAGACTCGTGAAGCATTTGAAGGTACATAAAGACAGATGTGATGTAAACTTTAAATTCCCACTACACATTTACAACAACTCCCATCAGTACCTACGAATAATTAGATCATTAGAAAATACATAAATATAGCCCTTGGGGTGGAAGGAGGGGGGTGGAGAGAAGTCTCTAGATAGTTTAAGAGCCAAGGGTGGGGAGTGTTGGTTTGTTTTCAATCCATCTGCAGGTCGCTGATTAGATTCAGCACGCTGGCCAGCTCCGCTCTCGGCGGATTTATCGGCCTAAGAGAGGAAGGAGCACGGGGAGGAAGGCACCATCTGCTGCTTTTGAATTAATAGATAACTGGAAGCCAGGGATGAAGACAGTGCGACAGTCATCGCATTAGATGTTGATGCCTACGAGTTTTCTTTTTTTTGCGGGGGGGGACTTTGTCTAATCTCGGGGTCCCCAGGCCTCTCTACCCAGATCCTCCAGCGAGCTAGAAGGGAGAAAGGGCTGAGCAACCAGAAACCCTTCTGTTTCTCTGCTTGGCTCATCACGGCAAGAAAGTGTTCCCAGTTCTTGGAAATGAAGGATGCTCATCATAGCTTTCTTCGGGTTAGGCAAGAGGGGATTCTACTTAAATGAGTTGAGCTGCAAGGCCGTTACACAGACCCGCTCTCCTCTGATCACTGTTATTTTAACGAGAGTGGGCGTATGCAAAGCAAATTGCTGGAGTCCGAGTTTACACAGGTGGGACCCATCCGCTGCCCACGCCCCAGGTGCGAAGAAGACAGGAAAGGAGGTAGACTCTTTACCATACGGCATCTCGCTGGCTTTCTCTTAGTGAGAGCTCTGGATTTAGCCTCCTCGCCAACAAGTCATCACTGGGTAGCCCATTTCTTCCTCCCCCAAGAACTTTTGTCCGCGGGAGGGGGAGAGAGATCGAGGCAGTGAGAGCTGAGGATCAAGGAGGAAATTGTCCACAAAAGGAAGGGGGAGAAGAGGGTAGGTGAGCATTAGGGTCAGTGCTGAAGCTCTGAGACTCTGGGGTCGCGCGCGCTCTCCGCCTCCAGCCCTCTGCAGCCACCCTTTACGCCACGGACACTGGAGAGTTAAGCCAATAAACACGTAAGCGCCGCTCCCTCCCCAATCGGCAAGTTGCCTCTTCGGTTCTTGGCTGCATCGACAGCTTGCAACACTCGGCATCTTTTCTGCAGGCGCCTCCTTCAGCGGCTGCAGATGGCATCCGGCTGCGGGCTCCGGGCTGGCCACTGACTGTCCCCTTTGCCCACCGCGGGCCCACGGACGCACCTCTCTCTTCCCTTCCTCCCCTCGCGCTCCCGGGTTAGAGCGCAGCCCGGGATCGCCGGGCGAAGGAAGCAGTCGCGGCGGCCGAGGCTGAGCTGTAGGGCGCTCGCTCCTTGATTTAGGGAGAAGCGCCCATCCGGGAGAGCCGACCCCCGGCTGCCTCCAGCGCCTCCCATCTTTTGCATCCCAAGCCGGGGCTCCAGGGACCCCCTCTCCAGGCGGCACCATGCTGGACCCTTCGTCCAGCGAAGAGGAATCGGATGAGATCGTGGAGGAGGAGAGCGGCAAGGAGGTGCTGGGCTCGGCCGCGTCCGGCG
>NW_006383017.1:4324176-4344545 GCF_000327345.1 Myotis davidii | reverse complement strand
ACTGCCCGGAGCCCAGCCCCGGCCCGACAGGGCGCCCGGGAAGCGGCGAACTGGAACGGCGCTCTCCCCGTCCCCGAGCCGCACGGGAGGGGCCTCCTGCTGCTTCCCCCGCACTTGATCCCGACCCGGAGAGAGCGGAACCAGCGCAGGCAATTATCGCGGGGTTTGCCCTCCGGGCCTCAGTTTCCCCAACAGTGCGCCCAGCTTGCCTTTTGGGGCGAGCGAGGTGTGGATGGTGGGAGTCTCCCTTGCATTGCGCTCCGACAAGGGAGCACTCGGAAGGCGAAGCTTCCAGTCTCACCGCGGAGGGCACCCACCTCCCTCCCCCGGGTCAGCAGATCGCGACTGGGGTCGCCTAAGGGCCGTGGGGCACCGCTTCCCGGGGTGCCCTCCGATCCCCCGTCTTCTTCCTCACTAACCCCAAAGCAGGCCACCCCCTGTGGTCCTTCTGCCCGGGTCAGGCCCTCTACCTTCCTCCCTGTGACCCTCTTTTCCTCCCAAGGTGACTTCGCCTCGACCTCTGGCTTTCCGAGCCCTCGATGCTCAGCAAAAAGCCTCGCAATTATGAGCTTGAGAAGCTTTCTGTGTCTGGGGCAAGGCTGCGGGGCTGCGGGCCGCCTTTGATGTGAAAAAAGCGCCTGTTTCTATCTGCTGTTCTCCAGCCAGAGAAAGGAGGGGGGTGGCGCCTGCAGGAGGGGGGGCAAGAAGGGAGGGAAGGGGTCAGGACTCAGGTGGCCCGAGTCAGTGAAGAAAGTCGGGGATGTGTTTTGTCTCCTCCCTCCGTGAATGTGCAGCACGTAAGCTTTCAGAGCAGCCAGTGAGGGCCCCGAGGGGCGGTGTGCGAAGCCAGCTCCAGCCCCATCGAGGTTGTGAGACCAGTTTCTTAAAATAGTGGTTTCTGGTTGCTGCCAGTTAACGCTGAATTTTATGTTGCTGTAGTAGAGTCTGAGGTTTTCCTATATTTATCCACCCTTATCTTGAGTGAGCCCCGGTTTCTGTTTGCTTTGCGTACATATGTACACACACCCGGCAGCACTGATGATTTATTTCAGCTAGCTCAAGCTTGCGTTCCAGTTTCATTAAAAATAAAACTCATTTCCTGGTTGAGAAATAGCAGGTGGACTACACACTGCATTCTTCGCCCCCATCACTAGCTCCTTGCTTTTTCCACCTGTATTTTGGACTACAGTAGAGCAAAAGTATCCTCAGAACAAAGTTTCTTGGATATTCTTTTAACATGGGGTGATGGGTCCACACATGGGGCCTGATATTTCAGGTTTCAGTTTGGAATTATTATGGTAACTGTCTTTATAGCAGGGGAAACTCCATCTTTAAAATCTATCCCATTAATAAATCACCAACAACAACCAAAGATGTCCTGGGTATTTGGCAATGAAAACTGTTGTGATTTACAGAAAAAATAAGAAACAAACTTCCCTTTATCAACCAAAAGGCTCTTGGGCTGTCCCTTAAATAGATGCTGACATCAGGACTGGAAGGAGAGAAATCTGTTCTCCCAGAGACCCAGGTCTAAACAGCCCTCAGCCACCTGGGAAAGATTATCAGGAGGCTCGAGTCTTCTCATCTGATTGTACCTTTTATCTGAATCCATTCAAAGCTGTGCTTTTGAGGAGCAATGGGTTTTGTTTTTACACATGACCTTAACATCAGAGAGACCACAAAACGGATTGATAACACTGGTATTTGGTCAAACTATTTTTAGTTATTGCAAGAAATTAGTGCTAATACACATCCTAGCAAAGCTGCCTCAGGACTATTGGCTGACTTAGGAAGCTGGGTATCTATCTTCTTATTACAAGAAAAGCCCAACTTTTCCATTGCTAGAGTCTTTCTGGAATAGGATGTTTTGCCATTTTTTTTCTCCCAGTAGAAAGCTTGGAACTTTGAATGAAATAATAATAATAAAAAAAGGACCCCAGCCAGTGGTGCTCAGTGGTTGAACGTTGACCCATGAACCAGGAGGTCCCCAGTTTGACTCTTGGTCAGGGCACATGCCCATGTTGCAGGCTTGATTCTCCAGTAGGGGACTTAGGGGAGGCAGTTGATTATGTTTCTCTCTCAACCATGTTTCCATCTCTCTATCCTTCTCCCTTTCTCTCTAAAATCAATTAAAAAATATTTAAAATGACCCATCATTGAAAGTAACTAAAAAATTTGCATAATTACTGTGGTAAAATTCCAAGCCAACAGATAAGATTGATGAACTGAAATTAGTCTTGGAGAAATATAAACAAGTTGTAAACTAATTATGAGTTTGTAGTAGCCTGGACATGGATGAACTAGAAATAGCTATGAAGGATGATGTAGAGAAAAAGAATAGAGTGACATGGAGGGAGAAAAAGAAAACTGCCTATGAAAAAGAGTTGCTGAATTGGGAAAAAGAAGAGATCATATCAAATCATCATACTATGTGCCTTCAACTTAGACAGTGTCATATGTCAATTATCTCAATAAAGCTGGGGATAAAAATAAGATCATATTATACTGCATATGATGCACATTGCAAAACCAAAGAGACTATATTTATAATACTGGCAACCACTTTCCAAGCACCTACTATGTGCATGGCACTTCACTTAGATCATATTTAAAAATAGATTGCATTTTTTTAGAAGTTTTAGATTTACTAAAAATTTGAGAAAATTGTACAGAAAGTTCAGATATACCCCTCACCTAGTTTCTTCCCATTTTTGACATCTTTCTGTAATATGGTACATCGGTTACAATAAAGAACCCATATTGATACTTACTATTAACTAAAATATATAGTTTAGTCAGATCTTCTTAGTTTTTACCTAAATTTCCTTTTCTGTTCTTAAGTCATTTTAAATTCTCCTAATAACCCTAACCGCATAAGGGTAACCATCCTCATTTTTAGAAGGGACCATAGACTCAGAGAGGTTTTGTAATTTTCCTAAAGCACTGTGCAATTAGGTGAAAGAGTGGGGACTGAAGCATGGGGCATTCTGATTCCAAATCCTATCTTTTAAATAAGCAACACTGGCCAGATATATTCTAAAGTGAAAAACAGAACCCTGGCATCCTGAGAACATAAGTGTACTTCTTACCCAGGGTTATTTCTGTTTGAGTTGAGAGAGGCCTGCATCCCTTAGGGCATCTATCAAGTCCGGTGGTCCTCTCTGATCCACAGCACAAGTTCCAAGCTTCCAGGGGATGCCTGAAACCATTTATGGTACCAAATCCTACATGCAATTTGTTTTTTCCTATACATACATTCCTATGGTAAAATTTAATATATACATTAGGCACAGTAAAGATTAACCGCAATAAATAAAAATAAAGTAGAACAATTTTAAGTTATGCAAATGGCTTTGGGGTCATTATTAAGTAAAAGTATTACTTGAACGTAAGCACTGTGATACCGTGACTGTCAGTCTGATAACCTAGGCACTACTAAGTGACTAATGGAGCGGTGGCATATACAGCCTGGACACGTCGGACAAGGGGCGATTTACAAGGGATGGAAGGGGGTGGCATGAAATCAACATGCTAACTCAGAAAGGCACACGATTTAAAACATGAATAATTTATTTCTGGAATTTTCCATTTAATATTTTTGGAGCATGGTTGACCACAGGTAGCTAAACTGCAGACAAGGGGGGCATACGTGGGCAATATATACATTTAGGCACTAACCTCATAAAGATACGAAGGAGAGAAATGTGAGCTGATAAATCTGAATGCCAGATTGTTCACAGTCTTTCTATGTGGTTCCAGCTGGAAAAAAAAGTATTTCAGCTCAGAAGACCAACAGGGAAGGAGCAGAGGCCGAAGGTGCCATTGCTGGATAATTCTGATAGTTAGTTACTTCGGTTTTACTTTTACTGGAAAAAAAGAGTTCCTGGGCATTCCAACAATTGTCCCAGTTAAAAGATGAGGCTTTAAGTAGACTATGTGAAAACATAGTGTATTATTTATAGGTGTATTTTTCTGGTACTGCTGTGAATCTAAATATAACGTGTTGGTAGTGATAATTCATGACCAAAATCAAAACCTGACCATCATACAAACATGGCACAGGTACCATGTTTCAGGAGCTCATAAATGATGATCTGAAAGACAGTTCTGTGCTTAGCTTTCTTCTTTTGTCAAAATGGAGAGTGAATACCTAGAAGTTGGCATGGCAAAGTGACACCATATGTTTGTAAATTCTGTAGTGGCGGTGATGGGCGGCTGCCTCCTGTGAAGTAGCTACTATAGATATTACCAAGGGAATGTAAAAGAAGGCACTGTAAGCAGTTGTGTACTGTTTAGATGGACATAACCCACTTTTTAAAAAGTGGATAGGAATTATTTATAATGCCTGGATTACAAATGTCCAAAATGAATATTGTGTGCATGTATAGGTTTGTGTACATGTGTGTCTGTGTGTGTATGTATGTATGTGCTGAGAAAAAGAGGCAACCCTAAAATTGTGCCTGTTCTATATGAACTCCCATATCACTTAGGAGGACTTTCAACCAGGTGAGTAGTAAGTTCAAGCTACTCACTTCCATGTAATTCAACTTATATCTTGCCATGAAAGTATGACTAATGTTGAATCACTGTTAGCCATAGAAATTCATCTTTATTCACTTACTTGACATTGTTAGTTGGTCGTGACTCAAGAGCCTAAACCTTTCATAAAATTTAAGACCTACTGCTAGTTAACTATATATATATATATATATTAGAGGCCTGGTGCATAAAATTTGTGCACTGAGGTGGGGGGATGTTCCTCAGCCCAGCCTGCACCCTCTCCAATCTGGGACCCCTCAGGGGATGTCCGACTGCTGGTTTAGGCATCCCTCTCGCAATCTGAAACTGCTGGCTCCCAACCACTCTCCTGCCTGACTGCCTGATTGCCCCTAACCACTTCTGCCTGCCAGCCTGATCACCCCTAACCACTCCCCTGCCAACCTGATTGATGCCTAACTGCTCCCCTGCCAACCCGATTGCCCCCAACTGCCCTCCCTTGCCAGCTTAGATAGGATATATATATATATATATATATAGTTTTTTTAAAATTAAGTTTATTAGGGTGACATTGGTCAACATGATCATATTGTATTTTAAGTCAATACTAGTGATTCATCCATTCAGATATGTTTTGAGGCATTTGGATTAGCTCCACTACTCAGAATTCTTAAGGGTTGCTTAGTCAGTGCAATATATGATTTGCATTTCAGAAAATAAATATTTTAATTTTGAGAAAATGAAGTAACTATTAAACCAGATTGCTTTTAAAATAATTACATGTTTCTCTCTTCATCAAGGAAAAGATGCATTCTTTAAATATGCTTTTTGGCAACCCTGCCCCGCACACCTCCTTGGTGCAACAGGCAGGAACCGTTATGCACTGGTAGCAGCAGAGGCATTCTGAAGATGCGAAACACTGCAAAAGTAATAAGAGAGGTTCTTGCCTCATTTCACATTTGGAATAGCCATCTGCTTCTCTAAAAACTAGACTGAAGAACAAAGGAAATTAAATATTTTATTCCAGAAGGATTGTACTGTGTAAAGTGGTAAAAGTCAAATGATTTAGAGATCTTTCCCCTCTAAAGGCAAATTTAATCCTATATAATAAAAGCCTAATATGCAAATTGACCAAACAGGGGAACAACTGGTGGAACAACCGGTATGATGCTCACTGACCACCAGGGGGCAGATGCTCACTGCAGGAGCTGCGCCCAGCCAAGGCAGGTGCCAGCGGGGACCCCTCCCCGGCCAGTCGCCCCGCCAGTTGCCCCGCAGATTGGCTCTGATCGCCGGCCAGGCCTAGGGACCCTACCCATGCACGAATTTCATGCATTGGGCCTCTAGTACACAATAATAGGCTAGCCATGAAAATATACTCAGTACTTGTGACTTGGGGGTAGGTGTTTTTACAACTTAAGCTGGAATGACCAGGAGAGTTCTATTAACTTAGAATTAAGTATTAAGTACATGTTTTCCTTGCACTAAGCACTCTCCCAGGCTTGGTGGCTGAACCAGAAGATACCTGTGAGATATGCATCTGAATTGGGAATCTATGTTCTAGTTTGGAAGATAACATATATACATGTCAAATAAGTTGATAATAAGAAAGTGTTTAATGAAGATGCTGATGACAATGCAAAAGTAGTGGAGAGATATGCATGCACACACAGGGTTGGATTTAATAGTAGGAACATATTAATTGAGGAAGTTAGATCTTAAAGAATTTGTATGACTTGTAAGCATAAGGAAGGACAGGTATTCCAGTCTGGAGAAGAGCATGAGATAGCAGAAGTATGGAAAGGAGTCATTGCTTGTGGGACACTATTAGTCTGATTCTTTTAGCTCCAAGTGACAAAAACCTAACTCAAATGGTTAAATCAAGAAGAAAATAATGGGAAGGGGACAGATTTATTAGTGCATGTAATTAGAAAATCCAGTACAAAGGTGACTGCCGGAATGGCTGGATCTAGGAGTTCAAATTACTTCTTCAACAGAATAAGAAAGCTGGCTGATGATGGAAAATGATATATGTTAAAACCTGTGTCTGAGCTCAAACTCTGCAACTTGATTGTAGGCGAGTCATCTTCTGTCTCTGGTGTCATCTGTCATGTAGAATTGAGGGATGGAGAAGCTTCAGATATTATCTAATGTCCCCTCTCTATATAAAAACTGATCATTTTTTTTTTTTTTGGATAATGAGGTTACTTATTACCAAGACTTATAATTTCATTCAAACTTGTATTTGGTATGTTTTTACATTACAAAGTAAGGCAGTGTCTTCAAAGTATCTGAGGGGGGTAGAAATGAAGTTAGAGTTCCCTTTGTCCAACTATCTGAATTTTCAGACAAGGAGATGAGACCTTAAAAGGTTATAAGACCACAGACTAAATGAAAGATTGTAAGCTGTGGCCTGTGGCCTGAAAGTGAACCACAATTGTATTTTGTTTTTATACAATGAATTTTTTTTTATTTTATTGATTTTTTTACAGAGAGGAAGAGGGAGAGAGAGTTAGAAACATCGATGAGAGAGAAACACCGATCAGCTGCCTCCTGCACACTCCCTACTGGGGATGTACCCACAACCAAGGTACATGCCCTTGACTGGAATCGAACCTGGGACCTTTCAGTCTGCAGACTGATGCTCTATCCACTGAGCCAAACCGGTTAGGGCTACAATGAATTTTTTAATTTTTAAAATTAGTTCTTGGAATTTAAAACTATTAAAATATTTCACATTTAAAAAATCTGTGTTTCTGGCTACTCTTATAACTGGAAGATGTAGCAAAGCTGGACCTAAGCTTTTATGAGTTTGCAAAAAGCAATAGAAATAAGATTACCACGACATTACTTAAATAATGCCAAGTTGATCACTTTTAACTAAAACTATGCTTGTTCTAAGAGGGATACCAGATAGATAGATAGATAGATGGATGCTAGGACTATCTGGTTCTTGCCAACAACATCTCTTCTTGCCACTGCTGCAAGATATTGACGGTCTGACCTTGGCACCTATAAGGCATCCAAAAAAAGAAACTGGAATTTGGAACTCTGTGTTCCTGTTTCTGGCAACAGTTTCCATGTTAGGATCAGATTGATCATTTCTGCAGAATCAGAAAGCTTATGGTCAGAATTACTTTGTTATCTTTTCACTTCTCAGTCCAAGCATGTGATAGGATTACTTCTCTGTCAATAGCAGGTGAAGAGAGGGGAATGAGGCTGGTCAGTGGGTTGAGTTCTGATCATTGTTTTTGACAGACGATGGACAGTGAGGAACAGTAGCTAAGAGCAGAGACTGAAACTCAAATGCCTAGGCTTGCTCCTTGGCTATCCTAACTGGCCGTGTGATACTGGCCAGCCTAACCTCTCCAGGACTCAGTTTACTCAATAAAATGGAGATAGTAGTGGTGTCTTCATCACCGGGTACTTGTGAAAATTCAGGAAGATAATACAGTAAAGCTCTTATAGCGATATCTGGCATGCGGTAAATGTTATGTGTTGTTATTGCTAAGCTGGTATGTACAATACTGTTTTATTTTTATTGGTGAAAGGATTAAAAAGTGTAATATAAGTGGCCTACTGACCATAGCAAGCCTTGTGTATTATTGCTGCCATCATTGTAATCATCATGGTTATTGCTATAATAAGCAGACGTACAAGGCAGTGGGTATGATTATGGCATTGTCTATGAACAAATAAGGTAGAAGGTACAATGCACCCCTAATCTTCTTTTGTCAAGACATTTCACTAACTCTGCAGTCTCTGGTGCAAATCCCTGGTCAGTTTTGGGACCTGGAGGCTATGTGACCTTGGACATATTTTCCAATCTCTTCAAGTCTTAGTTTCCCCACGTGTAAAATGGGGGGAAATAATATTGAGTGTCACAAGAGAAAAAGCATGTTAATTGCTTAACAAGTCCTTAATATGGGGTAAATGTTGAGCAAATGTTATCAGCAACAGTTAAAATAGTCTTCTTGCATTTTTGTCCATCAATGCCCCAATGCTATTTTATACTACAATACCTTTTCTCACCTTTTTCACCTGCCTTGCTCTTGTTTGTCCTTTAATTAACTCAGGTATTATCTCCTTCAAAAACCTTACCAAATCTTTATATTGGACTAAAAGTTCCCATAACTCCCTGGTTCATGCCCATGTTACATCCTGGACACTATAATTAACTACCCTTTTGTGTGGATTCATCTCTTCCATGACTGTAACAACCTCAAAGATATGGACCACACTTTATTACTTCTTGATTCCTCATCTTCCAAAACAGTGTCTGGCACATAGTAGGTGCTTGTAAACATTCCAACTGTTTAAACTCTGCTGCTTTATTTCCCAAGGGAGATTCCAGGAGAGGAAGTGAAGGAGTCATAAATACAACCCATCTCTATTAAAGAAAAATGACTTTCTCTGACCGGTTTGGCTCAGTGGATAGAGCATCGGCCTGCGGACTGAAGGTTCCCAGGTTCGATTCCCATCAAGGGCATGTACCTTGGTTGCGGGCACATCCCCCGCAGGGGGTATGCAGGAGGCAGCTGATTGATGTTTCTCTCTCATCGATGCTTCTAACTCTCTATTCCTCTCCCTTCCTCTCTGTAAAAAATCAATAAAAAATATATATTTTAAAAAAAGAAAAATGACTTATTTACTTTTATCAAAACTTCTCAGTGGAAAGCATGAAGGGTGAATAAATTACCAAATGATTTCAAAATTATTTATGTTGCAGGAACATACCATCAATCACTTCCCCTTAGCTTCTTTATACCAACAACTGATAAATTTCTAGATTCATTTAAAAAAAAAAGTCTTCTTTCAAAAACCATAAGCACTTATGAATTTCTTGCAATGGCTGAATCCCAGTTGAACTTGAATCACTATAGTGCATGTTTAAGTGGCCAGCGTTAAGTCAGGAAGAGCCCAGGTGAGAACAGAATCTCTATATTGGAAATATGTCCTTTAGGATGTTTTATTTGCTTTAGTTCTTTATGAAGGAAAAAAAGGCAGTCACAGTATTATATTGAAAGGTGTTTTTAATATTATCAGTCTCAGTGTTGCCAAAGTTATAGAATAGAACCTATAAATTCTATGTATTTAGACGTAATTAAATATGCTGCTTTTCTCTAGTTTTATTCTCTGTAGGGTCTTGGCACTATTTTATCTCTTATAAGCTGTTCTTACGTTGGAGGTCTTTTATGATTGTAGTCAGGATATAAATAAATAATAACTATGGCATACTATATTGGATAGGGGAATAAGAATATGATGGGTGTGAAATACGATTTTGGCAAACATGTGGAGTGGTACAGCGAATCTACTGTACCACTTAGGAAAGCAAATGATAAACATTGAAAATTTTTTGCAAATAATTATGCCTTCTGTTGCCCATGCAGGAAAACAGCCTTTTGGTGTGGATGATAGGCATGGAAGTTGTTTAAGCAAATGAGTTAAAACATAGCTTGAACATCTACTTTGGCGATTTTTCTGACAAGTACAGCAACTGTTGTCTATATGGCAGTGTCATAACATACTCTGTTCAAAACATTTCTTCGGGGCTCTTCCATATTCAATTTTTGTTTGTTACACATCATCGGACAACATTGTTTTGAGCTACTTATACATAGGAGAAACTCACTCAATCCTGTAGGCAGAATATGCAAAGGCACTTTAGACAATCTTACTGACCTCCAAAAACCTATCCATCTGGTTGAGAAGTTGAGGTGCACCAATTTAGATCATACCTTGTACTGTAAGTCAGGGTGCGATGAATGTCTGAATCTTAAATATTGGTGTTCTTCGGGTCTCCATCTTTGGCTCTTGTTATGAGTTGTTTGTGTCCCCTCTGCCCCGCCCCGTTCCAGGTCCATATGTCTAAGTCTTAATATCCTTACTTCAAAATGTGACCTTATATGGAAACAAGTTCTTGGCAGATGTAATTGTTAAAGAAAAGTTTGTTAGGACCCTTATCCATTATGCCTGGAGTCCTTATTGAATAGGAAAATTTAACGTAGACATGCACATAGGGAGAACACCATGGGAAAAAGAAGGCAGACATTGGAGTGACACTTCTACAAGCAAGGGACACCAAAGATGGCCAGAAAACCACCAGAAGCTAAGGGAGAGGATATGGGATATATTCTTCCTCATAGCCTCCAGAAGGAACCAACCCTGCCTACACCTTGCTCTCACATTTCTAGGCTCCAGAACTGTAAGAAAATAAATTGCTGTTGTTAAAATCACCTGGTATGTGGCACTTGGTTACCACAGCCCTAGTAAACCAATACAGCCCTCTTTTCATCTCTATACTGTCAGCAACCTCACCTCTGAACAATGGTGGTAGCTACCAATATTTCTACATTTCCATTCTCAGTGATCTCCAGCACAGGCCTCTCATGAGGCCTCAAACCCATATATTTCGTCATTTACATCAGTGCTGCTGAAGGTGTGATCTCAGAGGGGTCCTAGTCAGTGAACTCTTTCTCATGGGTCTATAAGAAGGTAAGGAACTTGCATTCAAATGCAAATCAACTCTGCTCTCTTCAGGAAAGTCTCCCTATAAAAAATCATCAGTTGAATAGTTTAGTGATGAAGTTGATGTAATTCCCAGCACTCGAACTTTATCTTGGTGAGGACCAATAAAAACAGTTCACAGACTGCACAGGTCTACAGGCTAGTGCCCTGACCCTAGGACACCTCCCCATGGAAGTCTTCAGACCACTCAATAATAGAATTTCTCACCAAGACTCCTGCCCCCTCTCTTTTCTAATTCAGTGAAGACAAACATATTGTCTTATGGTTGTGGAGTACCGTTCTGGTGCTACTATATAAGGAAGGCAGAAATGCCACACTCAACTTCAAACCTTTGCTGTTGCTCATCCTCACCACCAAAGGGTGCACATGTCCTGTTGATGGTCCTGCTGAGAAAATTGTCTTCTCTTTCTCCTCTTCTTCTTCGTCACTGGTGTCCTGCTTTGGATCCTTATGACTATTTACATGGACTTTTGAGATAACCTTCTAACTGTTCTCCCTGCCTCCTTTCTTGACTACATTCCATCTAGTTTCCAGAGTGATCATTCCGAAGCAAAAATTTAATCATGACCTTTCTCTGCTCAGAGTTCTTATGTAGCTTTTAGTTGCATGCACAGGATGAACTCTAAACTCATTTGCATAGTATAATTGTATCCTACTACACCATCCAGCCTCAACTCCTGCAATTCTGTACACAACCTCAGCTTCAGCCCATTAAATCACTTCACATTCCTACACTGTGTATACTGTTTTGTGTGCCTCAGTGTCTTTGCATGTGCTGTTTCTTCTGCTTGAAAAGCCCTTCCTACCTTCCCTTCTATCACTCTCCTAGGTAGACAATGGCACTCATTCATTATAAAGAACAGAACTAAATAGTGAGTATTGGATGTTTACTTAGACAGGTACCATTCTATTCATTCATAAGTCTTAGCTCATTTAATCCTCATAGTAATCCTATAAGATAGGTACTAATCATCTCAATTCTGCAGATAAAAACAAAACAAAACAAGAGGCAAAGCAGTTAAACCTTCCTTGGATATACATTTAGAGCTGGGTTGGGGCCCAGGCAGTCTCAAGCTAGCATGCACTCTTAACCATGTGCTATATTTACTACATTAGGGCATTGAGCACACCTTACTTCATATACTTGTTTCTTTCTTCTGACTCTACAGAGATTTCATTTAGTATCCCCTGGTGACTGATGGATAGCATATCACCTAATAGGTGCTCCAAAAAATAGTTGGTACACAAATTCATGACTATTTAGAGAACAGTAATTTCTCACCATTTAGATATGTTCATTAAGATGATCTTATTTCTTCTTTAAAGCAACATTTTTTAGTAGATAGAGCAGGAACTCTAAAATCATGTTTTGTTACAGACAAAAGTGAGGAGGTCCAGAGAGGTCCCACTGGCTAGACAGAACTACTGAACTTCCACCTGGGCCTCCTAAATGCATGTAAGGCTCCCTACTGTGCAGTCAGGCCCAGATTCACACTAAGTATGGCCAGGCCACTGCTGACTTTTGAAGGTCAGACTCACACTTTCAGAAGGTCCACCTCAGCTCGTAGCAAACATGTACCTCACATCTCACATCCACTATCTTTTTTGTTATGAAAAAATTTGGAATTTTTTTTAATCTTTGGAAACTATTTGTCTACATAACTTGGTTAATAAATGACTATGATATCTGAGGAATCATGGTATATTCACAGGAATCCTTGTGAGCTAAAAAAAGATCTCACCAACTGTTTTCAATTATTACTACTAAATTTAACAATTAGTGAACTTGACATATGTTTTAAAGTCATTTAATTGAACATTTAGTAATTTCAGTTTTCCAATTGTAGTTTTTCATTTGGGAAACAATACATTTTATTTAAGATCTTGGGCTTTTTAGGGCCCTGGGAAGTTTGATGTCGCTAGTCGCCATGCATCTGTTGCTTAAGCCTTTGATGAGGATTGATGGGAGAAGTGGTATTTGAGGTAAGCCTCAAACTGGGAAGATCAAAGGATAAAGATGTGACACATTTTGAGAAGAAAGATACTTTCAAGTATTCAGAGATGAGATCATGCAAAGCAAGTTTGAAGACCTCTGAACAAATACAATTGTGTAAGATTCCAAAATGGGAGATAAAAGAAAAAAGAACAGAGGTTGGTTCCTGATGGTGGATGAACTCCAGAGTAAAAGGGCTGGTGGAAGGGGTGGGGGCTTTATCTTGTAGGCAATAGAGAACGACTGAAGAATTCAGAGAGAGCAGCGACCTGACTAGTGTAGTGTTTGGAGATTGATCCAAGTGAAGTGTGTGGAGAGTATGGAGAAGAGAGAGAAAGAAGGAGCATATCCGTCTCCACATTATGAAAAGGGTCACAAATTATGTTTGAATGTTTTATTCAGCCCAGGTTATCTTTACCATTTTGTGGGGAAATTTGTGGAAAATCTCAGAAAATTAATGCTATATGTAAAAGTGTCTTGAATTACTAGTTCAAAGTCATTTCATTAGAACAATTGTTGATTCTTGTTTTTGTTTTATTATAATATTTTTTATGTATTTGTCATAATGTGTAAGGCATGATTGTTCCTTTCTCTTCTTAAAATCTTAAAAATGCGAAGCACGGTGCCTGCCCTCTAAATTATACTTAATTTCAGTGCCCAAAGTTCTGATGCCTTCCTGTGCAGGTGCAAAAACACTCCTGCATGACATTGTGGAGAACATAATGTTTCTTGGACAAAGATCAGAGAGCCAGACGTGGTGTAATTTCAGAAACGGCACATGTGATTCCATTCCAGGTTCCAGCTGACCTAGAGGATTCATATGGTGCTTAATACGGGCCCAAAAGGGAATGAGCCTCACAGTAAGCCCAGGTTTATACCAAGCTCACAGGAGGACAGAGGACGGAGCCTGGCTGCTGGTATCAGTAAGGAATCTGAGCGATAATTTCAGGGCGTGCCCAGCCAGACCAGAAGAGAAGCTTGGACTTGCCCCTACCACTACAAACTGACGAGGTCTGCATAAAGAACCAGGGCATTGGGTACATTTTTCATCCCTGCCCTTCCTCATTCCTCAAGTAGAAAGATTTTGATCTTAGTGATGATTGGAGAAAAGTTATTGGATCACATTTATTAGTGGTATGAGTCACATCAAAAGGGTAGCATAAGGTTCCCAATAATGTTTCCGTTCTTGCACATCCTTGGGTACCATTATCTTTTCTGTCTTTCATCTGTTAGTAGAAAGGGTAAGATTTGGAGGTGGGCATTCTGGTAGAGAAAGGTTATACACTCCAGCCCAGTCTCCTAAAATTCTAATAATAAACAGGGTTTTTATTTTATTTTCGTCATTGCTAGGTGTGTGTGTAGCTCTCCTGAGAAGATCATCACGCCATCTTTAAGGCCTCAGGACACCACATGACTTACCAGAGGTTGCATTGTATCTGAAGAATAGGTACTATTTGAACACAAGGAGGCAGGAAAATAGGTACTCTAGGGACATCATGAGCAAAGACAGAAGCCACACAAAGCTAGAATAAAGAGCACGTACCAGGCATGAGATTAGAAGGGAGGGCTGGGACCGGTAGTGGTAAACATTGACTATTGCTAGACCTTGTCAGTTGTCCTTTATTTAGGCAGCCGGCAGCCTTTAAAAATGACCAGTACCCCTGTGTACCCCACCGGAAATACCACTGAACTGAGCCATAAGGCCTATCAAAGATAATACAGCTATGGGTGACTGCCAAATGGCAGGGTGATTGGTCTTGCCATTATCTTGAAGTGATGAGTTTTTCTATGAGGCACTTGGAAGATTAAAATTTTTCAAAGAATATTGTTAACACAAGCAAAATGTCTATTTGCAAACGACATGATTTGCTCCAGCATTTTCGCATGGCCAGGTTAGAAACAACTTCCTATGAGCATGGAACAATGGCCCCACATAATCTGCCAGTTTTCCTGTTTACCTGGCAATGGAGAAAAGAAAAGGATCCTTTTCTTCTACTTACTCTCCACAGGCAGCCTCTATACTGCTGTGTATTATGCTTCAGCATTAACAGACCTTCAAAGGGAACAGACACTGGGTAAGATTTGTACTTGTTTTAATTAATCAGAAGTATCTTCCCCAACCCTCCCCAGAAAGCAGCAGTTCTAAACCATTGTCAATCTGTCATTTAGTCCAAAGAGCTTTGCATATTTCCCCCTTCATTTCTATGCACTGAGAGCTCAAAAACTGTCTGTTAGTCAATATTCAGTTGGGAGTTGAGTCGGAAGGCCGTGTTGAGTTCTTATAAAGAGGCATAATGTAGCCACTTGCTCTCGCCTTCATTTGCTTGTGTAGAAAACAAACCATAATTTTTCACTTGTAGGTCTGATCCAACATAAGTTAAACATTATGCCAAGTTAAGTGTGTACTTCCTTATAACCTCATAGTAAATGACAATGTCAGAAAAGAATTTTTGGAAAAGAAAACCAAATTCAACATTATATGTAGTGTATATGCCAAAACTTAGGAGGATTTATGACCTAGAACATTTCCTTCTCTGTTCACAGTAAGAACTCTGCATTTCTGTTTTGTATATCAGCCAAATGCCTTATATAATGCTTTCTCTAATCACTGCCCTTTGACCTATTCTTTTGTTTTCAGCACAATCGATTACTCAAGATTATTTTTGTCACTGAGCTATGGTGTCAGAAGCAAAAATAATTTACTCCTAAGATTTAACAAAGATTTTCTACAAATATGATAGCAACAAAGATATTTAGAGGATGCATTCTTTTTAAAAAATCTGTTTTAAGCTAAATTTACCTGCCTACTTTAAATGCCTTATCTTTGAGAACAACGATCAATATGAGACATTTAAGTTGGATGAAAAGTTATACTTGTTCCATGACCTCAGATTTATATAAGCAACACATAGCATTCAAGTGATGTGGATAATCCCCCAAATTACACTGTAAATTTAACCAATATAGCCAACCAATTGAAATATTCTAATAAATAAAACTTTCAATTGTATCTTGTAAACATATATAGATATAAATTTGTATGTCCTATTTTTAGTGGAAACTATTGGTATCTACCTATTATTTACACCCCAATCCTAAACAGAATTGCAGTTTTTTTAGTTAATCTTCCCCATCCCTAATGTTAGAAATAAATGCAGATTAGTCCAAGCCAATCAACACACAGCATTGTGCTGAATGTGACCCAAGTGGATTCACTCGTACTGAAGGAAAATCCTGTATTATATGATTGGGAGAAAAGTTTTACTCCTCCCCTGATGGACAGGCCAAGGAAGCATGTGCCATCAGTGCTATTGCAGCCATCTTAGAACCATGAGGAGACACAATTTTGGCTGGAGTTGAGATTGAAGAAAGAGAAGTAGTTGAGATTTGGTAATAACTTGAGTTTCTGGTGACTATACTGGGCCATTTTCTTATGTGTAAATCATTTTATGGTAAAGTTTTCTTTCCTTTTTTTTCTATGAGGCTAGCATTACTCAATTTCCAAAACCATATAAAGACACTACAAAAAAAGAGAATTACAGGCCAATATCTCTGATGAACATAGATGCTAAAATCCTCAACAAAATATTAGCAAACAGATCCAGCAATACATTCAAAAGATTAAAAACCATGACCAAGTGGGATTTATTCCAGGGCTGCAAGGCTGGTACAACATTCACGAATCAATAAATGTGATACATCACATAGATTGCAAGACAAAAATCACATGATCATATCAATTGATGCAGAAAGAGCCTTTAATAAAATCCAATGCTCTTTTTTTTTTATAAGAACTCTTAGCAAAGTGGGAATGGAGGGATCATAGCTCAACATAATAAAAGCCATATATGACAAACCTACAGCCAGCATCACACTCAATGGGCAAAAACTAAAACCATTTCCACTAAGAACAGGAACAAGACAGGGATGACTGCTTTCACCACTCTTGTTCAACATAGTACTGAAAACCCTAGCCAGAGTGATCACACAAGAAGAAAAAAGAAGCATCCAAATTGAAAAGGAAGAAGTAAAACTGTCATTATTCACAGATGACATGATATTGTACCTAGAAAACCCTAAAGACTCCACCAAAAATCTACTGGATTTAATAAATGAATTTGGCAACATAGCAGGATACAAAATAAAAACCCAGAAATCAATGGCATTTTTATACACCAATAATGAACTCTCAGAACAAGAAACTAAAAACAAAATTTAATTTACCATTGCAACAAAAATATTAAGATACTTAGGAATAAACTTACCCAAGGAGGTAAAAGACCTGTACTCAGAAAACTACAAGACATTGCTGAAACCGGTTTGGCTCAGTGGATGGAGCGTCGGCCTGCGGACTGAGGGGTCCCGGGTTTGATTCCGGTCAAGGGCATGTACCTGGGTTGCGGGCACATCTCCAGTGGTCATCCAAAAACTTATATAGAACCAAAAAAAAGACCCTTAATAGCTGCAGCAACCTTGAGAAAGAAGAGCAAAATTGGAGGAATCACAATAACAGATATCAAGTTATACTACAAAGCCAGTGTACTCAAAACAGTCTGATAATGGCAGAAGAACAGGACAGGCATACAGATAAATGGAATAGAACAGAGAACCCAAAATGGACTCAAGTCATTATGTTCAATTAATATTTGACAAAGGAAGTAATAGCATACAATGGAGTAAAGACAGTCTCTTCAGTAAATGGTGTTGGGAAAATTAAACAGGTACATGCAAAAAAAAAAAAAGAAAAAGAAAGAAAGAAACTAGATCACCAACTTATACCATACACAAGAATAAACTCAAAATGGACAAAAGAGTTAAATGTAAGTCATGAAACCATAAAAATCTTAGAAGGAACCATAGGAAGCAAAATCTCAGACATCTCTCATAGTAATACATTTACAGATACATCTAGGGCAAAGGAACCTAAGGAGAAAATAAACAAATGGGAGTTCATAAAAATAAAAAGCTTCTGTATAGCAAAAAATACCATCAAGATGAAAAGGGAGGGGGGATGGTGGGAGAGGGGTGATTAACCAAGGACCTCATATGCATATATGCATAACCCATGGACATAGACAATAGAGTGTTGAAGGCCTGGGAAGGGTGGGTCCAAGTGGAGGGGGTCAATGGAAAAAAAACAAAACAAAACACAAAGGGGACATCTGTAATACTTTCAATAATAAAGATACATTTAAAAATATTTTTATTGATTTTTAGAGAGAGAGAATGGGAGAGGGAGAGAGAGAAACATCAATGTAAGAGTGAAGCATTGATGGGCTGCCTCCTGCATGCTCTACTGGGGGATTGAGCTCCCAACTGCGCACGTGCTCTGACCAAGAATTGAATCAGCACCCTTTTGGTATATGAGATGGCCCTCAACCAACTGAGCTACACTGGTCAGGGCTAAGGTAGAATTTTTTTTACTTACATTCAAAATTATTCTACCCAGGCTTTTCAGAATAGGAATTCTGGAACTTGACTTAACTATGTAATTTATTTTGCAAATTTAGATTCAGACATAAGTAGAAATAAGATCTTATTTACTGTGTAAGAATTAAAAAAAACAAAAATAAAAATGAATTTTTTCCTTCTAACTCTATAATTTGACCAAAAAAATTTGTTAATAAGGTATTAATCATGTATTACCACAAGGTTATTTTTTTATTATAACTAAGAGGCTAAAGTGAATTCAATAAAATATTCTTCCTCACTGTCTTAAATTGATTATTTTAAATATTTTTCAATAAACAATATAAAACATGTTTATTACAGAAAAATCAATTAATATGGAAACATATAAAGTAGAATTAAAAGTAACCCCCTAGCACTAACTGGTTTGGCTCAGTGGATAGAGTGTCCACCTGCGGACTGAAGGGTCCCAGGTTCCATTCCGGTCAAGGGCACATGCCCAGAGTTGCGGGCTCTATCCCCAGTAGGGGGTGTGCAGGAGGCAGCCAATCAATGATTCTATCTCATCATTGTGGTTTCTATCTCTCCCTCTCCCTCTCTGAAATCAATAAAAATATATTTTCAAAAAGTAATCCCCTAATCCCACCACCCAAAGACATACACTCTACAAGTAAAATATATTTTTATCTTCATGGATAGATAGATAGATAGATAGATAGATAGATATAGATATATCTATATACATATATAAATATATAAATATGTAGATAGAAAGATCAATATTATATATACTTTTATATGAAAGTAATAATCCTATAAGTATACTTTTATATCCTGCTTCTTTGCACAAAAATAATTTTTTTTCATGTTAGTAAATATAAAAGAATACAAGTCTTCTAAGTGGCTTGTAGCAATTTAGTTTATGAATGTACCATAACTTAACCAGTTGCCTGTTGATTTTTGTTCCTTACCACAGTATGTACTCTATAATGAGCATCTTTGTGTACATATTTTTGTACATGTCTACAAATGTGTATGCCCTTAAATATAAAGAGTATGTTTATTTAAAATTTTGTTACTAATTTCCACAGCGTCTGCTAATAGTTACACTCCCACTAGTGGGACATGAGACTGTCTGGTTCTCTACATTAAACCTAGACATCTTTTTTTGCCCCCAACATTGCCAACCTGTGGGATGGCTTTACAATTTTGTATTGCATTTCCTTTTTTTCATGTTTATTGCCTCTTTTGATTTTTTCTTTTATAAATTTCCTGTTTCTTCCCATCCATTTTCTATGTTAGTGGTATTAGCACTTGGTCATATCTGTATAATTTATGTTCTGTAATTTGTTGTTGGATATTGTTTTCTGTTTGTTATTTTGTTGACCTATATACATTTACCTAGACAAAGTTTCTTAATGCAGTGAAAGCTATCCACTTTCCCCCTTTGTGGCTTATGGGTTTCATGCAATGAAATACCTTTTCCACCCAAAGATTATAAAACTGTCCATACATATTTCTTCATGGTTTCATTTTTACCTTTATATTTTTTATTCATCTGATATTTATAATGGTGTAATGAATGAAGTATGAAAGCAACTTTTCTTTCCAAACAACTAGCCAGTTTTTTCAACATCATAGATTAAATAACCTATTTGTTCTCCAGTTATGTTAAATGTCTCCTGATCAAATATGCTGAATTCTTATTAATAGTTGATTTTATTTTTGAGTTCTGGGTAGAAAGCCATTTACCTAACTTTACCTTTCTGTTCCAAAATTACTATGATTTTATTACTATACATTAAGATAGGTTTTAGGGTATTTTAATAGGGAAGTTTCTTTTATTACCCTTCTTGAGAATATCCCTGATTCTTCTTCCATTTTTTTCTTTGAGGGAAATTTTTTTTAATGATTCTCTCAGTCTAAATTAAAACCTGTT
>NW_006383017.1:4318355-4324123 GCF_000327345.1 Myotis davidii | reverse complement strand
AGGGAAAGCTGGCATTTTTGTGACATTTATGACTATTCCTAAGAACTAAGACTATCTCTGCATTAATTCAAATATTTTTTAATATACCTTAGTTTATTTTTTATCTTCCAACATATATGCTCTAAATATTTATTATTAAATTTATTCCTAAGTAAACTATAACACATTATATGCGTGCCCTTTCCTGCACTAACCAAAACCCCCCATTCTGTTTGCAAAGCATAGGTGCTCAGGGCTAATGGGCTACTTCCTAATCCACCTGGCATTCCGACCGCATCAGCTGAGATGTATGCTCAAGAGTAATTGTGTTTCCCAAACCTGATGAAGCTAGTTTCAGCAGTTATTATAATTTCATAATTTAATATTACATAACTTAATAAGATATGATTGTGAAAGCAAAAATTGTGTTTATGTTAACCAAATTAATTGCTTTGAGAAGATTCAATTACATCTAAAAATGTCTTATTTTGTAGCTGGGCAAAACAGTACAATTTTGATGGGAAAGTAATAAAATCTAAAAATTCTTTGGTCAGATTACTTCACAATTTTTACAAATTTTTACTCCTCTTTAAGCAAATTAAAACTGAAAATTAGAGACCTGTTGCACAAAGAGATTCGTGCATAGGCCTTCCTTCCCCTGGCTGCTGGCACCGGTTTTCCTCCGGCACCCAGGACCCAGGCCTTCACTCCGGTTGCAGTGGAGAAGCCAAGTCTGGAGGCTTCTCCACTCCAACCGCAGACGAGAAGGCAAGCCTCTTCAGTCTTCAGTCTTCAGTCCTCAGTCATCTTCAGTCTTTCGGTGGAGTCTTCAGTCTTCACTCCGCGCCTGAATATGCAAATTAACTGGCATCTTTGTTGGGTTAATTTGTATACTCATCCTGATTGTCTGGTGGGCATAGCAGAGTGACACCAATTTGCATGTTTCTCTTTTATTAGTGTAGATACTATGGATGTTAATGAGGTTGTGGAACTTTAATCAGTGCCAGGGTGTAACCCTACATAAAAAAATCAGAAAATAAATAATTATAAATTTTAAGTAAAATTAGATATTTGTTACCTTGTGTGCTAAGATTCTTTACTTCAACTAATTTTTTTAAAAAATTAACCCACAATAATTGCATTGAGAGGAATTCTACAGTTGTTGTTTTTTGTTGGCATGTACTAGTACAAAAAATATAAACTTAATAATATTTTTTGCTTGTCATTCTAAATAATTTTAAGGTATTTTTCCTGTTTCTTGATCCTGAATTATTTCAAATTAAAATAATTTTCCTTGTTTTCCTACATGTTTACCTAATTTCATTGGCTAACATTGACTTCTCTGTCACTACTATACATGACAAGATAAAATGGTGCGTACACTTTGGTGTACATATATTTTGAAACACTTAAAATCAGGACAATTAATTTTATTAGGGTTTATAGATTTCTTTGAAAATATTAGAACTTATATCTAGTAAAAATTGAGTTTTCCCCAAGAAAGAGAAATCCAGTTTTCATGCGGGGAGATCTGTTTATTGTGAATAGGGCTCATTCTTAAAAAGCTCATACTAGAACAAAAGCTTAATTAAATTCATTTGTATTAAATAAATATTCCCAGTTTTGAAAAGTCAAATAACTAGCATCTCATCTCCATTTAAATTTCACTATTATTCTACGGAAGATTTTTATCATGCATTCACAGGGAAGTATTTTCAGGCTCAGGTAGGAGCTTTGTATTGGGAAGAAGATGTGGAACACCATTTTACTATGACTGCACAATCCTAGACAATCAAACGATGTATTTCATCTTTTGCAAGGTGGACTTTTCCCACCTGTTCATATTTCTCACCCACACCCATGCAGAAAAGCTACATTTAAACTCCTGAGATAGGAGTTAATACTCGTATTGGTTTCCATATTCATTGATAGTTGAGAACACCCAATCCTTATAGGCATTTCCCCAAAATCCCCTTTGTCATTAATGAGTATTCGCCCTCAGAAAGGGATGATTTGAAGCTTGAAATTACACTCTTTGTATTAGAGACTCTAGAATAAAATTCCCTGCACCAGAAAAGAAATGATGAATGTGCCTGCCACCAGGTCCATGGATAGCTTGCTATGACCTTCACAGGGCAAAACTATGAAAGAAATGTACAGAGCAAGACTTATTGCTTTAACAGGGAGATTAGTAATTTCATTCTATAAATCCCAACCAAATAGTTTCTATCTCTAGTTTGCACACTTAAAGAAGTATTGAACTGTGGACTGGAGTTTTTAACAAGTAATTTTTAAAACTTTCTGAGCTGTGATTTTGATATTTTTGTTTATTCCAAATATTTTTTTTGAACAAATGGTCTTGAAAATGCTGAGATACATGACACCAAGAGAGAATTCAACCTTTCCACTTACTTCCTTTGTCACCTGTATTGTAGATGCTGTCTCACAACATTACTATATCCTTGACTACAGACCAAAGTCCTGAAAACAGTGTGACCGAGTGTGATGGTAGAATTGTGTTTTATTTTCTAGAGGTTCCTTTTTCTTTTTAGCCTGCCTATAGAAAAAAGGCGATAAAAGTGGCAGTGATCACTGTGATGTTTTTCTGTTTAATTGGCAGTTCCTTTAGGAATTCAGTTCATTCTGTTTGTGCAAAATTAATATGTCAAGTGTAAGATAAAGCGTTTGAACCACTGCTCAGGCAGACTTCCTAGGGCTTGCAGCTCATTTACATATCACTGGAGAATTGGGGAAAAGATGCTAGAAGATATTATCAATCTGATACCTTTTTTAAAATTTATCTTTATTGTTGAAGATATTACATATGTCCCCTTGTTTCCCCTGTTGACCTCTTCTAGCCTCGCCTCTTCCTTCAGGCCTTCACCACAGTATTGTCTGTCTCCATGGGTTATGCATATCTGCATATACTAGCAAGTTCTTCGGTTAATCTCTTCCCACCCACCGACGTCTGTGTCCATGGGTTATGCATATATGCGTATACTAGTAAGTTCTTCGGTTAATCTCTTCCCACCCACCGGTCCTTACCCTCCTTCCCTCTGAGATTCCTCAGTCTGTTCCATGCTTCTGTGTCTCTGGATCTATTTTGTTCATCAGTATATTTTGTTCTTTAGATTCTACATGAGTGAGGTCATGTGATACTTGTCTTTCTCTGTCAGTCTGATTTCTTTTAAACGTTTTTTTTTTTTAAAAAGGAACAATGGGATATAAAAAATATCAGTAACAGCTCTGATCTGAGTATTTTAAGTTTGTATTTGTTCACTTGATGCTGTGTAGGTATGTGGATAAATACCTAAAATGTGAAATATTAAATATAAAAATGTCATAGGGAAGAGGCCATGATGGTTTATGGCTTGTAAAAACTCCCAGAAGGAGGTGGCTTCTAACCTGGGTCCTGAAATATTCTGGAATTTCAAAAAGTGGAAATTATGATTAGCTTAGGCAAAGTCATGACGTAGAGAAGTGCAGGGAATTTTTGAAGAATTGGGGTGATGTCGTTTGGCTGGGGCATAGGAGTTGCTTCAGGAAATTCAAAGTAAAATGGGGCTAATGAGTTAAATCAGGTGAACCTCAAAACTCAGTGAATTCAGAATTAATATATGGCCAACGAGGATGAGTTACTAAATATTTCAAAATATGGGTAAACTGCTTACTCATATTTTAAAATATTTAAAATATTTTGGCAAACCTATAGAGTGTGGCTGAGGAGGCGAGATTAGAGAAAAAAGGTCAAGTTAAGGAGTAAATGTTAACAATCTGTTGATGGGACCATTATGAATTGAACTTGCCCTGGCAGAAAAAAGAGAAAGAAAGGATGGGGAAGTCTTCTCACAGGCCGCTGATGGGATTTTGTAACTGGAAGTGGTGGGTTGGGAACATTTGGTTATATCAAAAAGCAAAGGCGTTACCAACAAAGCTACGAGACAATGAGGACCCTGCCAGAAGGATCCCGGAGTTACACTCTGGTAGGTCAGAGATGGGCCACAGAAGCATTAGTAAGGACAATAATGGAAACAGTTTGAATCTATTCAATGTATTCAAATTCATACGATTATGATAATATTAGGAAAAATACCCAGTTATTAATTTGTCACTTTTGGAAGATGCTAGAACACCAGTTTTTGTAAAAAACTGATAAATGAAGGTAAAGAAGCATTTATCCTGCCCTTCCTTATGACTATATTTTCGGGCAACCAGAGAAGGGAAAGTTTTTTCTTACAGAGTATTTCAAGTAACATATTGCAACTCCTAATTAATTAACAGGTCTAGGCAATGACCTAAGTGTTGACAAAAAAAGAAGACAAATAACTAGACATTATGTATCTTCTGATAGAAGCACAACACCCTGCTTATGGAGAAGTCTTGCCAGAAAATTGAACTTGAGTCTGATCAGTCATCTACATCTAACTATCAAAGTACAGAAAGTCCAAGTGAGGGAGGACTGTGCCCCATGCCAGATGGGGATGAAATCAGAAGAATTGGGGCTGTCAGAAACTCTTCAGAATAAAATATCAGGTCTCCTTAACCACATAACAAAATTGGAGGAAGAGATAGATGAGAGTAAGAGAAAGGGGAAGGAAGCAGAAGAGGAGGAAATTTTGATAGATTAAAAGAAATTTAAGAAACATATCAACCAATTACATCAATGCTTTAGGGCAGTGGTCGGCAAACTGTGGCTCAGCAAGCTGCAGCTCGCGAGCCACATGTGGCTCTTTGGCCCCTTCAGTGTGGCTCTTCCACAAAATACCGACTTCTGCTCATGGGTCACAAATTTTCAATCGCACTGTACGTGCGTGCACCCACGTGGTATTTTGCAAAAGAGCCACACTGAAGGGACCAAAGAGCCGCATGTGGCTCACGAGCCGCGGTTTGCCGACCACGACTTTAGGGCATCACAGATGAAATGGAGTTTGGAATTTAAATTCTCAAAATCCAGTTAAGATGACAATAACAATCAAGAAAATTGTTAATGTTGATGAAATCAATATTTTTCCTCACAGCTGCATGTTAGGTCATTGAATGCTTACTATGGGCCTCAAAACTTAGAATTACATGTATCACCTCATTTGAGCCTCAAAACGACCCTAGATGTGCATTATCTCTTTTATAGAGTTAACGTATTCGAGTCCCTGAAAGCTTATGCAACTTGCTCATGATCACACATCTGACAAGTTGCAGTTTCTATGTGCACAGCTACATTTTCACTGCCCAACATCTGGACACTCCTATTTGGGGGACATAACAAAAATGTGAGTTTTGGGATATGGGGCTGTCTTCTACACCAAAATCTCAAAAGACCAGACTTCTGACAAGGCCTGAATACCTGGCCTAAGACCAATCTGATGGACATTTCTTTCTGAGCTGAAAAGTGTGGAACAGTTGAAGCAGAGGAATAGGAAGCACTCAGAATGCATTCTCCCCACAGTAATAGCATCCTGTAAACAGTGGGAATAATGGTGTCAGAGTTACAAGCTACCCTGCCTGTGACGGCGAGGGTCCATGACTGTCTCCAACTATGATCTGGCTCTTTTCTCAGGAGCCCAGCATTGGTTTGAGCCTGTTTTCCAAACCCATTCTGCCTTCCTAAAGACCCTGCAGCCTGTCCAATTGTTTCCAGTAAGTTCTTTTCTTGATTAAATTAACAGAATTAGTTTCTCTTATTTTCTTTTCTTTTTTTTTTCTTAAATATGGAACGCTTCCCGAATTTGCGTGTCATCCTTGCGCAGGGGCCATGCTAATCTTCTCTGTATCGTTCCAATTTTAGTATTGTG
>NW_006383017.1:4310244-4317376 GCF_000327345.1 Myotis davidii | reverse complement strand
AGAGCTTCTGTGCTGGATCTCTAGGGCGGTGCTAATCTAGCATTTGCCTGAGGCTATCCGCAAATGGCTCTGCGCAGGGCTTGGGCGGGTCGGGTCCCCGGGGATCTACAGGGTAGGTGGAGGGAGCAGTTATGGCTGCTCTCAGTTCTGTCCCTAGGGGCTTTGCCTCACCGAGTCCCAGCAACCGCTGCAAACCTCAGAGAGAAAGCTGCCTTCAAGTTCCGACCGAAGCCAGACAGTCCCGTTTCTCCCGTTTGAGTCTGGGTCCCTAGGGACTCGCCCGGCTCTGGAGCTCAGAGTCTGAAGCTCCCTCCTGATTGTAAACAACAACTGCGCCCTCCGCGCCGCCAGCCCGCTCCACGCGCGCGCACACCTGAGAATTTCACTTCAGCACTGCGCCTCCTCTGAGTCTGGGTATGATATCCTCTTTACTTCTAGTTGTAGAATTTCCACTCAGCCAGCCCTCCTGTGGTTCTGGATGATGTCCGTTCTGTCTTTTAGGTGTAATTTGAATTGGTTGTTCGAGGCAGCAATCTCTGGCGTTAACCTATGCCGCCATCTTGGTTTCTCGTCCTAGTTTCTCTTATTTTCAATCAAGAACCCTGATTAGTTTGGCCAGAGTTTGACCACATGTTTGTATGAGACTGAGCCTCTGACTTTGCCACATAACTAAATAAGATGAACAGTCAGAGAGCAGTCAGCTATTTTTCCTAGTTTATATATTATACAAAGAATCCGTTTTTTCACTTGCATTAGTATGTTGAATAATCTCCTTGAGATTAATTTTTTTTTATTTCAGAGAGGGAGAGAGAGAGAAACATCAATGATGAGAACCATTGATCAGCTGCCTCTTGCATGCACCCCACTGGGGATCAAGCCTGTACTCCGGGCATGTGCCCTGACAGAGAATCAAATTGTGACCTCCTGGTTCACAGGTTGACACTCAACCACTGAACCACACTGGCCAGGCTCCCTGGAAATTTTTAAGTTTCTAGTTTTAGTCATTAAATTTAGTTCCAAGGTCATGGTAACTATAGATCCTTATGACCTCCTTAAATTTATACTTTAGGTTATTTGCTGTTCCCCTCCAGCTTGGGTGCTGTGTGTCCTTGGCTTTGACAAGCCATTCGGAAGAGGGTGTTGCTCCTTAGTACAGGATAGTGAAAAAGATAAAGTGGAAAGGACAGTGGAATCTTCCCATGAATTGAACATGAAAAAAATCTGAAATAACCCACAGGCACAGGCAATTAGTTATGTCAAAGCAGGTATTATCGGTCTGAATCAGATTTCCTTTGGTCACACATTTTAGCTTGAATTCTTGTTCTCAACAAGATGGTTTTGCTGTTTTATATTTCCCCTTTTATTACAGTTTTGCCAAGTCTAAGACTTCTGTCGTTTGTTAGCCTGGTGAGTTTTATACCTGATGAACCACAGTTGGGCTAATGGATGACAGGCTTGTTAACATTATCAGAAGAGGTCTAACCAGAACTCAGTGGTCTGGTGTTCCCCCTTCTTTCCTAGGCTGTGGAGGTAGAGGCTCAATAAAAGACATTTTAAAAGAGCACCACAACAACAGCCATTCCTATGTAGAAAATGTCTACATTTGGACCTGGGTCACCCAATCCCAATTAAGATTGTATAGAGTTGCCAGGGCCTAGGTTTGGGCCTAAGAGGGGAAAATATGTACAAAGATCAAAGGTAATGGCTTATTTAAAAGGAAAGAGTATTAATATATTCGTATTAATATATTAATAAAAAGAGTATTAATATATTTTTATATTCGTAAGCTCTGATAGAGACTTTTAATTGCCTTATAACATCCATTCTCTTCTTCTTCCTAAAAGCAGGGTCTTAATTTTCAGCTGAGGACAAAATACACTTCCCAGTCTCCTCTTGTAACTGGATATGGCCTTGGACTAAGTTCTGGTCAATCGGATGAAAGCACAGGTTTCTGTGTGATTTCCAGGACATGGCATTAAGAAGGGGCCCTCCCGTCCTCCCCCTTCTTCATGCCTGCTGTCTGGAGAGCAGACATGATGGCTAGAGTTTGAGCAGCCATTTGGGACCATCAGGTGGAAATATTGCTTTGAAAATGGTGGAGCAACAAAATGGAAGTGACTGGGGCTCAGGTGCAGTTGAGTCCAACTATGTACCACTGTTCCCAGCTTTAGTTTGTATGTGTGTGCACACAAGTACACACACATGCACACACACCTGCTATACGTTTACTAGTATGTCACTGTTATTTGGGGTCATTTAATCAATTGTATTTCCATTAGAAATATAAGCATGAGATGTTGTCTGTCTATAATGTAGAAACATCAGATATATCTGTGTCATGGATGGCCATGAGTCTTCATTATTTACTAGAGGCCCGATGCATGAAAATTCGTGCAAGAGTAGGCCTTCCTTCCACTGGCTTCCCTCCGGCACCCGGGACCCAGGCTGCTTCCCTCTTCCGTACACCGGCAGGCACCTGGGACTGGGCTGGCTTCCCTTTGGCCCCAGCTTTGTCAGGAAGGACGTTCAGAATGACATCTGGAAGATGTCCAGTCTAATTAGCATATTACGTTTTTATTATTGGAGATTGATTTTACTAATAATGCAAGATACATGTGGTTTTAGACATAAACAGAATAAGGAAATAATGTAGACTTCTGTTTAATAATCACTGAAATGAATATTTGCATCTAATACAAGAAGATTAATTTACTTTAACTTGAAACAGCATCATTTGTCTCATGGAAAAGATCATTTTGATAGAATTACCTGATAATGTTTTTGCAGTTTAAAAAAATCGGAAATTAATTATCCCATGGAAAATGGATAAAAAACATTTCATTATACCAGAGTGATAGTGACACTAAACTTGATGATTAATTATCTTTTTATTTAAACACATTTGTCATGCATTTTACAAAGTGCCATGCCTTCCGTGGCTAGGAAGAACATGAGTTCTCAACCAGGCTCCTTGGCTACAGCTCAAAGAAACTTTGAAGCAAACTTTGGTTAATTAGTGTGACCTATTGCAGTGCACACATATGTATGCCTAGTCCTGTCCACTATGAAGGGGAGTATAAAATTTTATCATAACTCTAAGCCAAAGCTATGTCTATCAAGTGAGATGGAAGCAATATATCATTATCAGAGGCCATGGGCCATGAGGTATACATTCCCAGCTAGCTCTCTAACTTTCGTTCTTGCCCTTGGGAAAGGCACTTAACTTCCAGAAGCCACAATGTTCTTATCTATGATATGAGTCTCATATCTGCCTTGGTAGAATTTTTATTAAAAATCAGTTAAATGAGATAATCTAGGCAATGCACCTATTGTAATGCAAGGCACATCATTGGCATGCAATAAAAGGCTCTTATGATCATTATTATTTATATGGTGATGATGATTAACTAGATAATTGAGGTGATCATGCAGAAAATTAAACACACAGTCTTGTTGTGAAATAAAAAACAGAATTATCTTGATTGGCTGTATATTGGACAGACTTAAAAAAGATCCTCACCGTGGTTTAAAGTGCAGATTCTGGCACTAGAGTACCTGGGTTCTAATCTCATCCCTACCACTCACCAGCTGTGTGACTTTGGGCAAGGTACTTGACCTCCCTGTGTTTCAGTTTTTCATCTGAAAAATAGGGATGATAGTACTTTATCGGATCCTAGTGAAATTAGATGAGATACTATTTGTGAAGCTCTTGGAACACTGCCTGGGCACTGCGAGGTGCTCTAGTAGTGCCTGCTCTTGTTATTGCCAAGTAGATGTGCCAAGTAGACCTCTGAACATTATGCCCTTTCGACCCAGGATGGACAAGGTCCATGTAGATTTTATCTTCTGTATAAACTATCCTAAATATTTTGCTTTATTTCAAATAGGATTATCTGCTTCTTGGATGTGGTTTCATCTGAGGATATATGATGTCTAAATCTACATTCATGGCTAAAAGTCCATGAATATGAGAACTGTCATGGAAACATTTTTAGTAATGAACAATGGCTTTCATTTAAAGGAAATAAATCATTTTTCTCAACTTTAATTTGTAGGGGGAGAGAATCATTGGGCAGAAGGACATAATATATTGATGTATTTGAGAGAGACCCAGTATAGTTAGCAGACATAGTTTCAAAGCTCCTTCTTAGGGAAGCCCCAGTATTACAAGGGGATGCCACGTGACCATAGGATTTTCTATCTTCTATTCTTCTGAGATGAATTATTTTATGTATTGGAGACCCATGTGCCAACATGAGTGCTTAATAGATAAGGATTTCCTCCTCTCCAATGAGATAATATGGTATTTGTGAGAGAAACTCATACAGATACTTTAATTGCTGTTGTTAATCCTCACCTGAAGATATTTTTTCCATTGATTTTTAGAGAGAATGGAAGAGAGGGAAGGAGGGGGAAAGAGAGAGAAACATCAATGTGAGTGAGAGAGACACATCGATTGGTTGGCTCCCATACATGCCCCGACCCGGCCTGAGGATTGAACCTGCAACCCAGGTATGTGCCCTGGACTGGGAATTGAACCCACAACCCTTTGGTGCATGGACCAAGGCTCTAACCACTGAGAAACACTGACCAAGGAACAAATTCATACAGTGTTTCAATGTGCCAATGTCCTCTGCACATGTCACTCTGAGGATTATACAATGAAAATCTCAGCTAGTGGCTTTCCTTTTGTTTGTTTTGGACGGAAAGTTTTTTTCTTCTTACTTACTCATTAGTTGATAAGTTTTTCTCTCAACATTTTGTGCTGGTTGGTGCCTAATAGTGGATTTAGATGAGACTCAGAGGATATATTTGCTGGCAATAAGGGCTATTAAAGAATAGAATGTGTCACAAGGAGAAATTTCAGAATATCACTTAGTGCCTGGAGATGGGACTGGAGTAAGTAAGGTTCCTTTTGCTCAAAAGTAAGTGGACTTTCAGATAAATGAATGCAAAGACTGCCTGGTGACAGTCAAGATTGGAGACACCAAGATTATTAGCTCTACCAACAGGGCTTCAACTAACTGATTCTACTGTGAGTCCTGACATGGCCAACATATCATAAAGAGTTAACATTAATCCAGAAAATTAGATATGCAAACACAAATGTGCATTATTTGGGACCCAGACTTTTCCAAATACCTTGGGAAATTGTCAGTCCTTAATTTGGACTTTTCAATATTTCCTGAGTCAGTTCTTCTGGTAAGGATGTAAGACTTCATATTAAAGTATAAAAACTTAGTATAAAAAGTATTACTTCCTCAGCTTTGGTTTACCAACCAATTCCAGGGAGCCAGGCTATTAACTATATTAATTGTTTATTTACAATCTGTACACGTGAACGCTACACACTTCTAGGCACACATACACAATACACACACACAAAAACAGGTATTTTGCTTTCCGGAAAGGAGTCTTTAAAGTAGATAGATGAGTAATAGGAAAATTAAGTTTTCACTCATATGATTACAAATATGTTGGTATCTGGCTGTGGTGTTAAACCATGCGTTTCAGAGGTGTGACTGTCTTATTAAGTATTATGGAAAATTATTATACACTGTCTGATCTCTTGGAATTTAATGCCATTTAATAATATTACATTAGATTTATGTGTCTTTCCCACAAAGAAGTCAATGTTTCATAGGCAATTTCATTTTATACTCATTCCCATTGAATTGGATGGAAAATTTAAGGCTGTGAGAGTTTAAATAAGAACTTGTGGGGCTCAGGCTATAAGCTAAAGGCAATAGTAATGCAGATAATTAGTCTTTTGTAGTTTACAAAGTAATCCATGTGCATCATCTAATTTAATCTTTATTAGTGACCTAGTCAGGGCTCACTCAATATATTCTACTCAATTTGCTCCATCTCACTATGTCCCATACTGAGCCCATGATTCCCCCAAACATATCATTAGCTTGTGCTCACTTTCTTAATTTCAGAATCACCACACACCTAGTCACCCAAGCCAGAAATCTCAATGGTTATACTTAAATTCTTCTCCCTTGCATCTCATGTGTAATCTATCTTCAAGTCATTGAGATGTTTCACGTATCTTTCTTCCTGGTAGTATCTCCTCATCTAAGAACCTATTCCATGCTTGGGCCTTTGTTCTGGCCATCCTTGTTTCTCTCTTTGTATATTTCAAAACCCTTCAGTCCCCACTCTCTTCTACCCATTCTTCACACTCACTGCCTGATTCACACCTCCATGGGAACCCTATAATATTCCCTATGGAATAAGTCTTAGCTCCTCTCACCACTTCTCGTCCTTTAGTGTGGACTCTAGTACCATGAATCCACCTCAGTCCTTCACACTTTGCACTGGTGAACTCGTCTCTTGGCCTTTGCTGATACTCTCTGCATATAAGACCTTTGCCATTCTCTTTGCCTAAAATACCACAGCTTTAAGGAAAGCTTTTCAGACATGTTGAAAATCATCTCTTCCTGCAACTGAATTAGCATCTCTCATATATGTCCCCATAAGCCTCTGAATGTAGCTCTGTTGTTGAACTTATCAGATAATTATAATTATCTCTGCTTATTTTGTACTTATCTACCCACCTCAGACCACCAGTTATTCCAGGGGAGGAGCATTATCGTACCTTTATATTTAGAGGGCTTGCCCAGTGCCTAGTACAAAGCAGGCCTTGAATGCTGAGCTATTAGAGCTGAGAGGCATCCCATTTGATATATTGGACATTTGGATGACCAGGTTTCTCAAGTGGCTTGTTCATTCATTTGAGGGCAAGGATTATTCAGGACCCAGGGATAAGCAGTTCCTTCTACATCCAAGATTACGATGATGATGGTGAATGAACACTAACTGTGTCCCAGGCACTTTTCTGAGTGCGTTATAAATGCTAACACATTTAATTATCTTAGCAGCAGTAGTATTAGTATTCCCAGAGAGATTAAGCAACTTTCATAGCAATCACACAGTTGGAAATTAGGAGAGCCGGGATGTGAGCAGAGTCTGTGCCCTTAACCCTTTTGAAAACACACTCTACCAGGTCACAGTCATAGGGTTTTCATAGACTCCCTGAGGACCATCTGAGAACCCCTGGTTTGACAATCCCAGCTGAGCAACCCTAATGTTGGATTTTCCTACTTAGAGTATCTGAAAGCTATTT
>NW_006383017.1:4308288-4310219 GCF_000327345.1 Myotis davidii | reverse complement strand
CCATGACTTTGATCTTTAAATTTATCTTCTAAAACCAACTGTTTTCCCTCCATCACAATTTAAATTGTGCGCCCCGCCTCTGTCCATCCAGGGGCATGTTTCTGAGGCATCTCCAAGTCTCATCATTCCATTTCCTGTTTGTTAGTGAGGACAGTAGTATGTACAGCCAATGAGACCAGCCCCTGGGCGGACCTCCAGGTGCCCCACAGGTATCATGTCTTCTCAAGTCCGCATCGATGCTGGATCTCAGAACCCGCTCCTTGGTTATATACTTAAGGAGCACAAGGATTTCTCACCTGTATCAGAAAGCGACATCTGCTTTCCTGAAAGCTAGTCCATTCATGCAAAGCCAATCCTCTCTGTCCACTTTAGCATGTCCATTTTGGAGGCTGTTTCACTAATGCCTGATGAATCCATCTTTAATCACTGCAGAAGCAAATTCTACAGTTGTTGAGGGCTCATTATGTGACAGGACCTTGACTTCTATGCGTTATGTGGGCCACAGTTTCCCAGCATTTCACAGATGATGAAACTTAGACCCAGAGTGGCTAAGTCTTTTGCCCCAAGTCAACTCAGTTAATAAGTAGTAAAACAGACATTTAAATTTATATTTGACAAAGTCCATACTCTTTGCTCTATAATAGCTTCCTCTGTGTTCTGCTCATGTTAATAAATATTTATTACTTAGTTATATCCTCATATAGTGGCATTGAGTCACAAGATAATTCATTGTGAAACATGATGTAGGGAAGCTCAAACAATAAAAAAAATGCAACAAGTGTAAATAGGTTGGAATATTGAGTAACCCACGCCATGAATCAGGTGCTAGTGCACATTTTGCTTCGGCTATTGCACATTGCTTCTGGAAGATACATCCAGTATGTAAAGCTCCCCAGATTATTCCCAGGTCTGGGCCCTAATTAGCAGCACTCCTGAGGCTCTGACTCCCTGTTGTAACTCCAGTTCTAACTGAAAGAAACTGGCCATACTCTCCACATGTTCCCTGTCAGGCTGGTCTTCACATCAGGGCTGTTATCAGTGCCTTGGCTGGTGGCTGATGCTGTAGTTTCTTTGTCTGTGGCAGGGGATGGGGAGCAGGGGGCCATGCTCTCTCTGTGGGCTGGGAACTGAAATGTGTGAGAGGAAAGAGCCCTAACTTCACAGTCAGATGTGAGTTCTCACCCAGCTCAGTCACATACAAGCTGTGTGATCTTGGGCAAGTTACTGAACTTCACTGAGCTTCCGTTTCACCGTGTGTAATATTATTATTACTGTTGTATTACCTGGAAGAGGAGTTTTAGTATCTTTCAAATACTAAAAAGTGGTGAAAGGCTTCCCCTTGCATGGAAACAAGTTACCTACAAAAATATTTAATAAATTCAGGCTGAGCAGCCGGGTGTCCACATTGGCATAAAGATGGGCAGAGAAATTGAGTACTGTGTACTGTAGAGATCTTGGCATGAACAAATTTGTCCCTGATTCCTTCTTGTATCAAAAGAAGGTTCTAGGATTTGCCTCAAACCGTGGATTTCACTAGTTTCAGGTCCTGCAGAGCTTCTCCACAGCCGTCAGGGCCCAGCTCCAACTCCTGGGTCTGAAAAATGATACTTTCTTATAATCTCACTTTAGCTTCTCTGATTATGCTCCCTAATGTACCTTTTACTTCAGTCCCATTGACAAACGCATGGCTCCAAAGATGCACAGCCTTCCCTATGCCTTTTTGCACATGCTGTTCCCTTTGACTATAATGCCCTTGATATAATATATGTATGCACACCTATGTATTCACAAGTGTACACATATATATGTATGGGCTAACGCCAGCTCCACCATGAACATTCTGGTCACATATTACCTCCTTAAAAAGTCTGCTCCCTAAACCTACTTTCTGGGTGGCCAAAGGGCTTCCTTTTGAGATCCCTTTGAATTCA
>NW_006383017.1:4292737-4308091 GCF_000327345.1 Myotis davidii | reverse complement strand
TCTGAACGAAGGAAGGAAGGAAGGAAGGAAGGAAGGAAGGACTGATATAGGACATTTTTTTGCTTAGTTTTTATTTGTTTATTGGGGTCTGATTTAGGCTGATAATTTAGTAAGTTACTAGAGAGGGGAAATGCCTGATTTATCTTTGATAAATCCCATATATTTAGAGCAGCTATTCTCAAACTTTTACACACTGAATTAACCCAGGATCTGTAAAAGATGCATATACTCTCACCTCAGTACATCTGATAATCTCCCAGGTGATTCCAATGTGCATCCGGGTGAAGAAACACTAGATCAAAAGAGAAAAGGGCACCATTAGCTTTTGATTGAGTCACCTAATGAGTTTGACTCCTCCTCAGGAATATAAAATATTTTCAAAAATAATTTAATGTAGATGGTTTCAGTTTCTTCTTTCTCTTTCATTTCTAATTCCGTTGGGCATGGTCAAGTCTAGGTTTGGGATAGAGCAGCTGAGTGTCCCTGAAATGCTATGAGTGTACCTTGATAAACATCACAGTGAACAGGAGGTGCCCAGCAGTTCCTCCTGTGAAGACCACAGGGCTCAATTTTGCTCCTTCTGCGACTTCCATGTCCCCTGTGAGGTCTGTGCAGCTGCTCTGTCTCATAATAGGACAGCTAATACCAACCTGCATAATTCATGATTACAGGTGTATACTGGTGATGATAAAGGATACTGATGTTTAATTTACATGGCCCGGATTTTCTCTTAAAGAGCCAAGCACAAACAAATCACAGCCTCAGAAATGAAAAGTAACAAGGAGGATGTGTTTGGGTGTCTTTTACAGAGATGATACAGGAAAATTGAATTTCAAGTGATATAAATGCCTGTATCAAAATAGGGTTTTCAAAAATTCTACTCCTGTGGCATTTTACATGGAATTTTCTGGATTAGAGATACCAATCTCCTTACCATTTTCTGATTATGTTAATTTATTGCAAAGAAGCCTATAATATCAGTTCTTTTTGTTTTTATTTCAAGATAGAACTTAATGGAAAAAGAAACTCTACTATCTTGTATATCTTTCTCTATTTCCATGAAACTAAAAAAATGTGCTTCAACTTTCTTTATACAGTTTGAAACCTACATTGTTTCTTATAAAATGGATTTACATTTTGCAAAGATTTAGAAAACTTTGAAATTAAATTATATAAAGATCTCTGCTTCATCAGACTTTATAATTTGTGTTCCAAACAGTGAGCCTTGCTCCTCCAAATATTATCCACTCTTCCAAGCAAATGGAAAATAGAGGTAAAATTCCATATTTGAATTTGATGACAGACTTGATTTGATGCTAATCATTGTTACCCATTACCTGGGCAGCATATTTGTGGAAGTGGATTGTAATTGGGAGAGCATTGCAGTCTCTTGCCTTATTTTCCCACATGTCAGGGATGCCCCTTACCTAAACCTATGTTGTATCATCCTCCATAAGTTGGCTGAACTTACAGTCTAATGTTGATGCTCCCAGGGAAAGCAGATAGATGGAGGAGTAAAAGAAATACGATGATGATATTTATTGTAGTAGTAGAATTTGGTGAGCCCTGACCAGGTCCAGCCCTGTGGTAGCCAACATGCATGAGAACTTGGAGCTACACCTTATAGGGACTCTACACACTACTATCATGACCCAATGTTTCAGTGGGGAAAGCTGAGGCATGGAGGAGGTAGGTGGCCTTTGAAGCTGATTAGGGGTGGAGCCAAGATTTGACAGATGTCTCACCCCAAAGTTGGTGCCTTTAACTCTATGCTTTTGACTCATTTTGTCACTGAAGAAGGAATAACAACCAGTTGACTGAGAGGACCTCAAGAGACCCAGGATCAACTCCGGACTTTCTGGAACCAGTGTGTGGTGGGCATCAGCAATCACTTCTCTGTCCTCTTGTCTATAAAACCAGGGCATCTGCTCAAGGGCATTACACTGCTCTTTAAATCTGAATGGCCCGCTGTTGGATATCCCATCGCCATTAGGTAGGAAATGGCGGTTCTATAGGATGGGGGGTCAATGGAAAGCCAGCAGTGTGCCCCGTTTATGGATGTGGGAGCTTCAGAGATGCCCAGGGCAGGTGCTTTCACACCAGAAGCAGGGTGTTTCCCTCAAGTGGCATTTCTAGGAGTGCCTCTTCAGGTGGGTACCCAACCACACCTTCATGCTGATGAGGAGTCCTCAAAGGCTCAAATGTGTTGGAAACATGACTTTTCTTTTTTAAACTACTCTAGTGATTCTTGTTTCTCCTCACAAATCCCATCAGAGAGAATTTAGAAAATACAAGTAAGCAGAACAGTGAAAATATGAATCATTACTAATTGCATCAGTAAGAGATCATTCAGTGCACCTATTTCTAGTATGCTTTTTTTCTGATCATTATAAACGCACACATATATATTGAAAAGTTAGATTATCCTATACACATGGTTGATAATCTTTTTTTTAAATTACTACTTTTTAATAACTGAAATAGTTTTCTAAACAGCAATCTTATACAGAACCCCAATATTAAACAGATAAAAATGAAAATGATCTTTTCGGGGAAGGGTTGCAGAGGAAGAGGAGTGAGCCCACACTCAGCACCAACTTCTCTTTCTGTCTCCCTTATGCCCTCACAGGGGGATCTCGAGGCACCACAGGCCAAAGCCCAGAACTTAGATAATGGACATCTCCTCCAGGATAAAATTAGTGAAAGGTAGTCGTCCTGGCAAGTGTGGCTCAGTTGGTTGGGTCTCATCCTGTGCACCAAAAGGTTGCCAGTTCAATTCCTGGTCAGGGCACATGCCCGGGTTGTGGGCTTGAGCCCTAAGGGGCGTGCAGGAGGCAGCCAATTGATGTTTCACTCTCACATTGATGTTTCTCTCTCTCCCTCTCCTTCCTCTCTCTCTAAAAATTAACAAAGACATATTTTATTTTAAAAGGTATTAGTGCGCATAATAGTTGAAACTATCATTTGTCCGAAATTTCAGAATAATAAGAAAAATCTGTGCTATGTTCTCCCAGGTTAGAAAAGTAGTCTAGACTCGCCCTAAGCCTAAACCATTAAAGGAGAAATGGGGACAGAAAGTACCGCGTGGTTTTCACATTCTTTTCTAATTGTAGACATACAGACATATGAAAACACTCCCTACCTAGAAGCAGTTTCTCCAAAAATGAACAAGAAGTTGTTGGTTGTGTTGCTTCTTCTAAAGAGGTGGAGGGGCTCTTTCTCTATCCAAGCGCGGATGCATCTGTAGCCCGCGAGAAGCAGATGGCCCCGCTCCCTGCCCTTCAGTTCTGTGACTGTGAGGCTGGAAGAGTTTTCAGCAGTTGCGGGAGTTGGCTTCATCGATCATACAAGCCTTAGTGGCAGCAGCTTGTCCCTTTGCATTTAGGATCTATAGATATGAACTAAGTAAGCTTTGTGCTTTCACATCACAAATGATGATGAGAGACGTGAGGAGAGACAGTCAAACGGATTCTGCCCCCTCTCCATTTCTTAGTCCTATGGGTGACACGGAGCTTCAAGCTGAATTTATGGAGCTAGGTGAAAGCTCTGCTCCAAAGGTGAAATTGATTCTCTAAACGTCCTCTGATAAAATGAAATCACCCTCCTGGTCACATTTTATGCCATCTACGGTAGCAACAGCATCTTTATCTCATGAATGCTTCTAAGACCCAGGCCCAGGGTTTCTGGAATCTGTTCTAACTCTGACATATTACAGTGGGTGTGGCCTTGGGCAAGTCATTTATGCTTTCTGCTCTTCTGAGATCACCTGCTACCTTACTAATCCCTTACAGCTTAACATAAGGCACTTTTTGAAGAGATTTGCATGGATTGGTGGCTCTAACTATAGTGTACACTAGGATCACCTGGAGTATTTTTAAAAATCACTAGTACGAGCAGACCTTCTTTTATTGTGCTTTGCTCTGTTGTGCTTCACAGATGTTGATTTTTATCTTTTATTTTTACAAATTGAAGGCAAGACTTTTCACCAGCAAAAAGGTTAGGCTCTGCTTTATTGCAGTGGTCTGGAACCAGTCCCACAGCACCTCGGAGGTGTGGTGTACCACGCTCCAATGATTCTACAGCACAGCCAGGATTCAGCAGCACCAGCCTGACCAACCCATTCACAATTACACTCCCGTGTTTGCTGTTTTTCTTGTATAACTCTTAACCCAGTAGATCCCCATTTTTTCTTTCTGCAAGTAGCTTGCCTATGAATGAACTACAGGCTTTCTGAGAAGAGACCGATGCGTGCTTCACTTTGCATTGCCCTCATATCTTCACCAGAGGGAATCTGGGTTCAATAATTAGCTCTAAGACTTATTAGCCATGCAATCTTGGACAAGATCCTTAGCTCTTCTGCATCTCTTTCCTTACCTATTTCATGAGTGAGATACAAGTTCCCACGCTGAAGGGTGTTCCTGGGACCCAATGAAATTATCTAGATTAGGTTGTAGCATCTAAAAGGTAGTCAACTCAGATCAGCTGTGCAATAAATGTTTGTTTAATTTAATGCCTTTGGTGTAGTGACTTTTCCTTAGTTGCATCAACCATTTATTCACTCAACTAAAAATTTTTAGCACTTCCTACTGTAACTCTAGGTGTGTGGGATACAGTGGAGACTATGTTCATGGGATTTAGATTCTAGAACAGTGGTTCTCAACCTGTGGGTCGTGACTCCTTAGGGGGTCAAACGACCCTTTCACAGGGGTCACCTAAGACCATTGGAAAACACATATATAACTACATATTGTTTTTGTGATTAATCACTATGCTTTAATTATGTTCAATTTGTAACAATGAAATTGGGGGTCACCACAACATGAGGAACTGTATTAAAGGGTCGCAGATTAGGAAGGTTGAGAACCACTGTTCTAGAAGGTCATATCTGTGACCTTATTTAATTTTTACAAGCTCTTGTGTTTTCTTATGCTTTAATCAAATGAGACTCTGAAGGTAAAGGAGATGAAATGATTTCTCTAAGGCCTCACATCGATTTGGTGATAGAGCCTGCCTGCAATCCAAATTTTAAGACATTTACCCCATGCTCATTCCCAAGGACAAAATCGCCGTCTAACCAGTGACTATGCCAATGTGGCTGTTGTCACAGAAATAACCTTATGTAGGGGATGAATTCGAGGTTGGCCCAAGTGTGACTAGTGACTCACTTTTTAGCTGTGTGAGTTTGGAAATTTTTTTTTTAACCTTTGCATTTCAGTTTCTTCATCTGGAAAATGAGAAGAATAAAATTTATGTCAGAGTTTTTGTGAGGATTAGGTATAAATAGTGTTGCCTAGTGCCTAGCACATGGCATGGAATAGATGTCAGCTATTATGATACTTATGATCATATCTACAGTTAAAAATGAATTGTCTCTGGTTAAAAGCTGTCCAGGACTTTAGAGAAGCTCCATAGCCTGCTACCCTTAAAACGGTGGGTGTTTGTTATTGAGCAAATATCCTGGTTATAATCTTTGAAATGTACATACTTTTATACAATTATGTCTAGGAAATGCACTGCCATTTGTGCATGTGAAGGAATAAATCCTCCCCAGGAAATTGGAACTGTTCCATGGCTGACAGTTGGTAAAGTCCACAACCTGCATGCGCGTATATGAGGATGTTATATATCCATTTACTGAGACTGACTGGATAATAAAAATGTTCTCCTGCATCTACAGCCTGGGCTTGGATGAGAGGACCTCTTGTGTGTGTTTGTGTTCTCCTAATGTAAGAATAATCTAATTGAGTCACCGCAGAACATGGGGAATATTATCTTAGGAGATTCACATTCAGCCCAGCACACCACATCAGTCAGCGTAATAGCTTTAACATCATCAGAAAGGCCATGGATTGAAAGATTTCTTAAATCATGCCTGTGCTGCTATAGACCCAATTTCCTGTCGGGAGACTTTGTTTATGACTGAGTGGAGTTGTGGGGTTTCTAATTAATTTAGCTTCTAGCACTCAGCATAGCCATTATCCCTTCACCTTGTCCTTCCTGTATTTACTCTTCTAGGGAAAAAACAAGCGGGGGGAGGTGACAAAGACAAAAAGCACAAGTATTTTCAGCATTTCTCTCACTTAATGTACCAATTTGGTTGATAAGCATATTCAAGGGGGTGGGGGTGGGAGGGAAGATGGCTAGCAGATGATTAAGATTAAAGTGGCCTGAGAGAAAGCTTTTAACTCAGATGGGGGTAATGTTCTCTTTTATGTTAAGATGATCCTGATTTGTAAAAATGTCAGCACTTTGGTGACTTGCTGTGTGCTAGAATGGAGGGAGAATAATTTTCAAAGATGAGCTCTAGATGGTTCTTTCAACAGGTTTCAAAGATGAGGACCTACTAAGTGCCAGACCTCCACCACAGCCATGGCTTTGTGTGAAGATGCTTATGTTCTCTTGTAATGAAATGATTGCAATAGAATGTGATAGGTTCTTTGAGAGAGCTCAGCACAGGATACTATAGGAGAAAAGAAAGGGGAACCCACCCACCTGGTGGTGGTAGACAAGAGAGGAATGCCATTTCAGTGGAGGAGATGCCCTTGTTTATTGACAACAGGTTGGCTATTGGGCAGAAATAGCTCCTGAAACTTACAATTAAGTGATAGCTGAAAGTCTCCTTCTTGCATGAACTATTATTTGGTCCTATATGAAGATCTGGCAGTCAGAAATGAGTAGAGTACTCTCTTTTTAAAAAAAAATATATATATACTTTATTGATTTTTTACAGAGAGGAAGGGAGAGAGATAGAGAGTTAGAAACATCGATGAGAGAGAAACATCGAGCAGCTGCCTCCTGCACATCTCCTACTGGGGATGTGCCCGCAACCAAGATACATGCCCTTGACCAGAATTGAACCTGTGACCTTTCATTCCGCAGGCCGACGCTCTATCCACTGAGCCAAACCGGTTTTGGCGAGTAGAGTACTCTTTAATGTTGAGTTTGAAGCCTAAAGAGCTAATACCAGCTCCGTGAAGTTTTGACTTGTTCATTATTCTTGGCCCAGAACCCAAGAACCAAGAGTGTCTAGTAAATCATAGGCTCTTGGTAAATAGTCTGTGGATGTGCAGATGTTGTTATTTGAGATTCAAAGTGTTTTCATATTTATCTGTTAATTCAATCTTCATGTGATATGGGTGAATTTATCATTTATCATAAGTACTTTTTTTTATGCTTGGAAACTAAGGTCTCAGAAGTTGAAAACCTGTATAATTTTAAACTATTAGCCATTAGGTCCCTAAGATGATGGGCTGAGGGACACACCCCTACCTCCATGCACAAATTTCATGCACTGGGCCTCTAGTGACTTATAAAAGTGTGACCCCCATCCCAATCTCCGCCACATATCAGTGGCTCTCCATAGGATGTGGGGTTCAACTCCCCCAGAGCACATTTGAAAATGTGGTTGGATGGGGTGTAGTTGTGACAACAACTAGGCAGAGCTCTTGCCATTTAATGGGTGGGAGCCCAGGACTTCACTGGACAGTGATCTGGACAGCCCTACACAATGAAGCAGTGACCTGGACAAAACTTGTAAGTTCTCTCTTTGAGAAACTGTGCTCTAGGGAATTTATTTACCCTCTGTGGACCTCCTTTTCCTCATTTGTGAAATGTTCTACTGAGCTTATGGGATTATAATGATCAAATAAGATAATATATGTGAAAGTGCTTTGTAAGCCCTAAAGCATTGTGTGCGTGGGAAGTGTTAGGATAATTTCTCTAAGTAGCAGAGAGGCAAAGCTCTTTACAGAAAATTCTGAACTGTGTGGCCCCATAATCTCCCTTTTTATTTTAACATGGCTTAATCTGGACCATCTGGGCCCAAAATGGTTGTTTTGATCCATTAAGACCTTTTGGTTCTCTCTATTCTTAGGAAAACCCCTCAGTTTACAAGATGTGTTTATTTTTGATAGTGTCAACTATAGTGATCATTTACCAGTAGCTAATATCAAAGCTATTCAAAATTCGAAAGAATTGTTTCCAGGTCATTTATGAAAAATGCACAATTGGAAAGTCTACATGGTGTGTACAGCATAACTGCAAGGAGTATGAATTTAGTATCCAAAGGCAGCCGGTTTGAGGCCCGACCCCATCACATTCCTACTGGCTATGGGATCTTGGCAAATTAATTCACTTTTCTAATTCTCAGTTATCTATAAAATGGGGGTTTAAATACTTAGCTCATGGGTGTTGTAAGGATTAAATCATGTATCTTTGGCATAATGAGTATGTCCAATGAAAATATATTTTCATCTTTTCAATCCTCAACATTTGCTTGAAAAGTGGCCATCCTGCCTGTTTTCACACCTCACTACTGATGAAAGCATTCATTCCACTTTTAGACTTCTGGTTAGGGACTACATTGTATGTCTGGTCAAGGGGTGGTGAGATTCCTTCGTAAAACTGGAGGAAAAAAATAATAGCTTCCACCTTGCTCTGCAGTACACTGTCTGATCTCTGCTATCAAATTATGTAGTGGAATGTGAGCATGTCACATCAATCCTCTCATCCAAACCACTAACAGCAGATAGGCCGTCAGTTGATGTGTCATTCTTGGCTCCCAACAACAGCTTAGGTGTATTTTTAAATACTCCGTCTGGCAGCTCGGGTTGGGGGTGAGGGGATTAGGGGAGGGTGAGGGGGGGAAACGGAATAGGCAGCAACCAGCAGATCTCATTCTAACAAAGATTCTTTCCCCAGGAAGGAATGGGTTGAGATATGCTGTACCAATATAGCAGAGTGGCCATGTTACCTAGCAACCACACCCAGGGTAGGTGCTAGACGTGCCCACCAATTGCTAGGTTAAGGAGACCCTCCCTCAGAGTGTGACTTCAACGTGAGCAGAAGCATCTGGTCTCAGCAACTCTGAAAGGGTGAGATGATGTGAGAGCCTCTCTTTCAGTTGCTAGGGAGCAACAAGGACTTGAAGGCCCAGAAAGAATGACAGCTAAGGATCTAAGATAGTATGACCCCAGGTTACTCTCCCCAGACCACACTTCCTTCTCTCCTTGCCATGACACCAATTTTTTTGGTACCAGCTTTATTGAAGTATGATTGACAATTAAAGAGCATCTATATTCAGGTTTTATGTACATTCTTTTTAAATGTGTATGATGTGATGACTTGATATCTGTATACACTGTGAACTGGTTACCACAATCAAGTTAATTAACCCGACTAGTTTTTTACCTTTTGTATATATGTGTGGTAAAATAACTATAGCCACCATGCTAGATGTTAGATGTCCAGAACTTATAACTAAAAATTTGTACTCTTTGATCAATATCTACATTTCCCCCATCTCCTAAGATGACACCAATTTTGTATATTTTTTTTATTTTGAGATAATAGTAAATTCACATGCAGTTATGACAATACCGAGAGGTTCTATACACCCCCCATTCCAAAACCACACCCAGCTTCTCCTAACAGGAGCACCTTGCACAGTTATGCTACAATATCTCCACCAGAAAATCAATACAATTCATCAACCTTATTCAAATATCACAAGTGTTACCTGTACTATGATGCCACTTCTAAGGAAAATATAAACTTAGTGTTTAATCCCATTTTAAATGAGTTTTTTATGATAACTCCGATTAATGGAAAACATGCCCAGAACAAAATGGTCTCAGAAAGGTCTCAGTAGTTCCACAGAATTTGTCTATCTGTCTCTCTTGCTCTGTCTTCTACCTCACTGTGTCTTCTGTCACCAGGTTCAGAATTCTTGGCATGGAGTCAAGTGTTATGCCTCAAGGTCACATTAGGATGTCAGATAAGGCTCAGCAGCCCATGTTTCAGTTACTTAAGCCCATGGCCCGCATGTAGTCAGGATGCTGAAGTCTGAATTCTGCGAGGTTAAGAAATTTGAAAATCTGTTTGTCACCCTGGGCTACTACTCTGCTGTTCACGTGCTGAGGGGTTCGGAGTCTGGTCTGTCAGACAGAGCTGCGGTAAAGGAGGGATTTTAACTGCAGGTGTACACATAGGAAGCACCATTACACCTTCATGCCTGGCAAACTGCTTCATTTCTGGGCAATGAAGCTATTTTCTTTAGTCAACAGTGGCCAAATATTGGAGGCTGCATGGGAAGGGTTCAAGGTTAGACGTCTGAACAATTGGAGTTTCAAGTCCCAGTCCCATCATTGACCGGCTATGCAACAAATGACCTCACCTCTCAGCTTTGCTTTCCTCATCCATTGCAAATTGGAGATGGAGATGACAATTTGTCCTCATAAGGCAGTGATGGGGCTTCAATGCTCTAAAGCCGTGGTTCTCAAGCTTGTGCTTTCAAATCACCTGCACGCTTCCAAATCACCTCAAGTCTGATCCCGTAGGTCCTGGGTGAGGCCTGGGAATGTGCATTTCTAACAAGTTTCTAGGTGCTGCTGGTTTGGGGGATCACACTTTGGGGAACCCTGTGATTCCTTTGGGACCCCACTTTGGGAACCCCTAATATAAGGGATGTAACATGCCTAATAACATAGCTGGCCATTGGTATTCACCCAGGGGAAGCTAGTTCCCCTCCAAACCAATAAGGAATGAGATACCCTCCACCCCTGCCCCCCCCAAAAAAAAACCCCTTTAAAATTGAGTTCTTTGAATTTCTTGAAACTGACCCTCTGGTTAATTTGTAAACAAGCAATGTATCTCAAAAGGCTATGAAATTATCAAGCATATTTGACAAGAGTGCACAGCCATTTTTTTTTATATTTCCCTGTTTAGAAGGGCCTTTCCCCCTAAAAGCAAATTTGGGGTTAGGGGCTTCATGCTGGAGGTACGTGCACATGTGTGTGCTGGCATGTGTGTATGCACACACACACACTTCCTGGATATTTATGTGCCAGCCTCACCCAATACATACTGTTTTACCCCGTCAGGGCCCACCCTGCATGCCAGTTTTTGCCATGTGTATGTGGGAGAGAATGTGGGAGAAGGAAGCTGGGAAAACAAGTGTTCTTAGAAGAATTGCAAAGAACCTCTCATTAGAGAGGCAAGTTAAAATACTTCAGTCTCTGGGATATTCTCTAAATACACCAGATTACATCAGTTCTTGATAGAATAAACCGTAGGCTATGGAATTGTCTTCTGAAAAAAAATAGTGATATAATTCACTTGTGCTATGAGTGCCAAAAAAATCACTCTACATGTTATTTTCTTTGCCAGCACTGATGTTTTTTATAAAGAGAGGGAACCCCAGGTGTGAACTGAGAGATTACTTTAATAATCTTCTGCGCCCTGTATCTCCTCACATTGCTTGCAACCCTGGGTCTCTTTTTACTAATTCGTCTTCCAGACTCCTCGCGTGCTCTGACTTCCAGCATCGAAGAGGACACTCTCACAGTCTGTGATAAAACTCAGATTTAGTGTGTGAGACTCAAACTGACGTCCAGATTCTAGGTGCTATTGAACCCATTGCTGCAGCAAATGGTATAACTGACTCCATTTTTAGCAGGTGTTAGCTGTTGAATAGCCATGCATTATACAAACATCAGTAACTTCAGCTTTTTGTCCAATAATTGGCTGGGTTTTGAAATGTCTCTATGAGGATAGACTGTATTTTTCTGAGGTTACAGCAACAGGTACCAAAACACAAGCTGCAAAATGTTTCAGAGTCAGGAGATGTAAATGGCAATGCGAGCTCGGCTTTGGATGTCAGTTTGGATTTGGGTCTTTGTCCGAGTCCTCCTAATCACAGATTATTTCGGGCCATTTCCCCTGGTACATTATGTAATGTCTGCAAAGAGAAGTCGGATGGAGAACAGCGGCACAGCCATGGCCGAGAACCGTGGCAGGGTCACCGCAGGCCATCACTCAGCTTTAAACCTGCCGCCCCCTGAGGGCCAGCAAAGATGGAATTGCCCGATCCCCAGTCGGTTCATTCCTAGGAAAGGCAACCAGCAGAAATTGAAATCGTAATTGCTTTCCTTTATTCAAAGAAATCATGGATGAAACAATTAGTCAGATGGAGGCTCACCTCCTCCAGTGCACTAGAATAAATGTAGTCTTGTTTTCTGATAAGACTGTGGTGCCAGGCAAAGGGATAGGCCTTTAGGGGGTGGAGAAAAGGGACGGCCTTAAAGTGTATTCAAATTTTTAAACTGCAGCTGTGTGTTTTAATCTGGAGGCGCATGTTAATCTTGACCCCTCTTTGACATCTGCTTTTCTACTGGCTACAGGCTCTCTGCCCCCAACCATTTTTCTTACATTATGGATGGGCTTGGAGAGCATTACGCTAAGTGAAATAAGCCCATCAGACGAAGTCAAGTACCATATGATTTTACTCATATGTGGAATCTAACCAACAAAATAAACTAACAAACAAAAGAGAAACATTCATAAATAGAGAACACACTGACAGCTGTTGGGGGCAGGGCTGGTGGATACTGGGTGAAAAGGGGAAGGGATTAAGAAAAAAATTCATAGGCACAAACAACAGTATGGTGATTATAAGAGTAAAAGGAGGGTGGGAAGAGGTAGGGGAGGGTGTAGGGGGATAAATGATGATGGAAGGAGACTTGACTTGGGGGGGGGTGAACATATGATGTAATATACAGATGATGTATTACAGAATTATACACCTGAAACCTGTATGATTTTATTGACTATTGTTACCCCAATAAATTTAATAGCAAGGGAAAAAATAAAAACAAAATAAATAAAATTTTAAAAACCCAGTTAAAAATAGCACTGCACGGAGTCACCGGAAGGGGAAATATAATTAAATGGAACCATTTGTATTTTCCTCAGCGAGGACAAGCTTCAGAAGTGTGCATAACTGTGGAATAGCTGAGTCTGGTTAATTCATCAGAGATGGAGCATTGTATATTTACAATGTTTTTCCAGCCCGTTTGGGATTTTGTACTTACAAGGAGGCTTACAATGTTCATTGATTTGGCAATGCAGCTGAGGGCGAAGTATAGGCTTTTAATCTTAGCAGCACAAGTATGCCTGTGGTTGAAGTTGCATCAGCTGAGTTAGTACAGCTGCAGAAGGCACATACTGTTTTCGCACAAGCTGTCATAGAATTGTCAGCAGCTATTAATTTTTTGAAAAGGTAATAGATATCCCTGGAGAAACCAAGAGAAAGTGGCAGAGTAAGTGGCAGGTCATTCCTCATGTGGTGACAGAACGTAAGCTTTTGTAAGTTTCTTTCTGACTGTCATCAGTCACAGTCTTGGGTTCATTATCTCAACCTTGACACTGGGATTCTTAATCTGCAAACCCAACTTCTTCCCACCATTTTCCTGCCTGAAAACAAAAGTCCCACTAGTCAAGACTGTGTTTCTTAATGTTTCTGTATCAAATGAACAAGCTAATGAGTCAGCTATTATACTGATAGAAATTCATCTATCTTTCCATCTGCCAGTGTATCCAATCCATTCATCCATCCATCCACCTACCCACTCACCAATTTGTTGATTGATTCATTCAACAACAGCCTTCTCAGTCTCATGCTTGGTTCTCAAGACACCAGTTGTGAATAATAAGCACTTATTTCCTACCCTCATGAAGCTTACATTCTAACATGGAAGATGAATTTTAAATAAGGAATTAGGCATTTCAGGGAATCTGCTAAAGAGACTGGCAAAGAAGATATGGTGGGCAGAATTCCAAGTGACATCCAGGGCCACTCATCGTGGTATAATTCTCTCTGTGTTTTGTGTGGGTAGAACCTATGAATGTGAAAAGATACCACTCTTTGCTTATGTTAGATTATGGGGCAAGAGGGATATTGTTCCAGTGGGCCTGATCTAATTACATGAGCCCTTTGAACCAGAGCATTTTCTCCAGCTGGAGAGCAGAAGAGGAAGTCAGAGAGATTTCAGTCCGGGGAGGATTCGATGCTCCATGACTGGCTTGAAGATGGAGGTGGCCATGTGACGAAGGGTGGCCTCTGGGAGCTGAGAGCAGTCCCTGGCTGGTAGTCAGCGGGGATAAACAGGGACCTCTTTTCTTCCTCTCCCTTCCTCTCTGAAATTAATAAAAATGTGTTAAAGAAAAAGTTAGGGTTCTACTCTATAATTTCTTCATACTGATTTGCAGAGCATATTGAACAAGCTATCAGCATAAGGGCCTCAATGTAACCTCAAAAGAAAAGATTCGCAAAGAATTCTACCAAATTATTTCATAAGCCCTGGCCATTTTCTCTTTAAAGGAAACTCCAGATTTGGAAGTTGTTTTGACCCTTGCTTCATGATCCTAGGGTTAAAGGAGCAAAGAATCAGAGTATTTCAGGAGTCAAAAACTTTCTACAAACATAGGCATCTGAAAATGTACCCGTTGATTGGTTCTCTTTCCCGGGATGCTCTACTGCTTTAACACACTAAGAGAAAGATGACATGCAGTTTGCATCTGATATGAAAATGCCGAGTGATGTGGTTTCGCAGAAAGTCATGCAGAGGTCCCTCCCTGTTCCTTAGGAAAGTGGGAAGCAGCTGAGTGGCAATGCCCACCATCCCTGAGCAATAAAGCATCTTTTTCAATACTGTGTACTTGGCCTTTCAAGATATGAGGTTCCGAAGTTAGCCAGAGAGCAAAAAGCAAACAAATTTTGCAGTGTCTATTAAATATTCTCTTATCACAATGTTTAAAAAGGCTCATCAATCAACCTTTGATTTTCCATCTGAGTGGAAGCAGATATTTTAAATCCTCAGGAAGGAAGATGTTCAAATCCTCAGAGGCTCTAGGGACCTTCCCTGTCTTTTGTTTTTATTTCTGGACCGTGGACTATTTTGTGTTATTCTTAGTAGGTCAAGGTTGAGGAAGACCAAGCAAAGTTCAACCCAGATCCTTCGCTTCCTTTGGAGCTCCGGCTGGAACATTTTGCTGAGGAGAAGGCCAAGGACAAACTGAGCTGCCTGCAGCTTCTGGGTCACTAGTAGATTTCCGTTAGCCTCTCACTGCAGACTGTGGAGATTTGAAAGCTGGGGGATTAGCGCAACGTGCTGAGATGTGAAAGGAGTGATGACTATGTGTCAGCTCTGTTCGATGTACTCCAGGAGAAATCGCATTTTAAAAGCTCTCCTGTGTAAAACACGGGGCTTTCTGAATGCCCAGCATCGGGTTCCTGCAGATAGCCGGGTCATCTTTCCCAGCAGTACCAGGAAGGCTTCAGTTAGCCATGCCTGTATTTTATTTATCTTTTTAAAAACATATATATTTTTATTGATTTCAAAGAGGAAGAGAGGAGCGAGAGATAGAAGCATTAATGATGAGAGAGAATTTTTGATCGGCTGCCTCCTGCCAATCCCCTACTAGGGATTGAACCTGCAACCTGGGCATGTGCCCTGACTGGGAATCCAACCATGACCTCTTGGCTTATAGGACAATGCTCAACCACTTACCCACACC
>NW_006383017.1:4277297-4291461 GCF_000327345.1 Myotis davidii | reverse complement strand
CCTCCCGATTGAAAACAACAACCGCGCCCTCCGCCGCCAGCCCGCTCCGCGCACTCCGCACCTCAGAATTTGACTTCAGCACTGCGCCTCCTCTGAGTGTCCGTATGCGTTATTCTTTCATCCTAGTTGTAGGACTTCCACTCAGCCAGCGTTCCTGTGGGTCTGGGTGATGTCTGTTCTGTCTTTTAGTTTCACTTTTGAAGTGGTTGTTCGAGGCAGCAAACTCCGGCGTTAACCTATGCCGCCATCTTGGTTCTCAATCCAGACTCTCTCTTTTAATTTATTTTTTTCAAGTTGCCACCAAGGGAAAAATTTATTCTCTTTTCTCACCCTGGAGTAATGTGCTTGCTCTAAATGACTGCCCTAAGCTGTGAATAGATTTTTTTAAGTTCTCTCATCACATTATTTCGTCCTTTTGGCCATGCCTATATTCCTTATAAATTTGCTAAATGTTCATAGCAGGATAGGCTCTGAAGTCTATCATGTAATTGTTAAATGTATGGCTTTAAAAAAATAGATTCATCTCCCATAGTCACTCTCCATGGGAGCTAGATGGGTGGAGAAAAATTGATCTCTTGTTCTGCTCAAAATGAAAAATGAAATGAGAAATGAACAGTAAATATTTTAACTATTCAAGTTCCACACGTCACCATCACAAGATAAATTTGAAGCTTTCAGAGACAGACGTCAGCTGTTCTGATTCAATCCAAAGAATTAAGTTATGACTAATCTCGCCTTTGTCAGTGAATTTGCCCACCTGAAGAAGAGAGGAGGCCCAGGAGAGAGAAACAGAGTCAGGCAGAAAGGGAGAAAACAAAAGACGCAGATGCACAGAGAGAACATGCCTTTTACGTAAAAGCCACATAAGATGTTTTATTTCCTTAGAGAAATTCAAAAAGCAGAAGCATGAGGCAGCATGAGGTGACCAATATTTAATAGAAACACATGTGGCAGGAGTATATGTCACCAGGCTTCTCTCTTACATATCTAGTTATTATTTTTCTTTTTTTGTTGTTGGTTTTTTATTAAAATTTATCTTTATTGTTTAAAGAATAACAGATGTTGCCCTTTCCCCCTCGCCCTTACTCCACCTATCCCCAGGCCTTCACTCCTATTGTCTGTCCATGGGCTATGCATGTCCTATATAATAAAAAGCTAATATGCTAATGGTCGTGACACCCTGATGCCATAACAACCAATCAGCAGGAGGCTGCATGGGCATGTGCGGTGGGGCAGAGCCACCGCATTGCTCTGGAGACGGGGTGGAAGCGGGGGGTGCCCGGAGGAGGCGGGACCATCTTGTGGTGGGAAGGCGGGGTGAGAGTCTGTAGTGACCCCCTCACCAGTCCTTCGCCACCCACCGCTTGCACTCAGAGCACCCCACTGCCCATCTGCTAGGAGAAGAGTGCAGCGCAACAGGCGGGAGGCTCCCTGCTCTCCTCTGGTGCTGTGACGACGGGGCGGAGCCGCCGCATTGCTCTGGAGATAGGGCAGAAATGGGGAGGTGCCCAGAGGAGGTGGGACCAGGCTGAGGTGACTCGCGGGACTGAGGGTGGGGCTTGAAGCGGCCAGAGAAAGCCAGAGGGGTCATGGGCGGGGCCAGGTGCGGGACGAGCCTCTGGTGGTTACTGAAAATTCTTTGCTCCCGTGCCTGCCTGGCACTTGCACCTGCTGCCAGTGCTAGCCCTGCTCGCGCCCACTGCCAACGCTGGAGCCACCGCTCACTTCGCCACCCACCGCTTGCACTCAGAGCACCCCACTGCCCATCTGCTAGGAGAAGAGTGCAGCGCAACAGGCGGGAGGCTCCCTGCTCTCCTCTGGTGCTGTGACGACGGGGCGGAGCCGCCGCATTGCTCTGGAGATAGGGCAGAAATGGGGAGGTGCCCAGAGGAGGTGGGACCAGGCTGAGGTGACTCGCGGGACTGAGGGTGGGGCTTGAAGCGGCCAGAGAAAGCCAGAGGGGTCATGGGCGGGGCCAGGTGCACTTGAGCTCTGAGTGAAGAGGTTAGGGTGTCAAGGCGGGGCAGCGGGTGGGTGGGGTGTGCATGGGTGGGCGGGGTCACACAATTTTGTGTGTCAGGTTACTATATATATATAAATAAAACCCTAATATGCAAATAGGCCAAACAGTGGAACAACTGAACAGCCAAACAACTGAACAACAGGTCACTGTGACATGTGCTGACCACCAGTGGGTGTGTGAGGAACATGGTGGGCATTGGCCGTGGTGGGATGGTGGAGTAGGTGAACAAGGGCACCAGAACAAGGCAGGACACCAGTTGCTGTCATCGGGACGAGCCTCTGGTGGTTACTGAAAATTCTTTGCTCCCATGCCTGCCTGGCACTTGCACCTGCTGCCAGTGCTAGCCCTGCTCGCGCCCACTGCCAACGCTGGAGCCACCGCTCACTCAGTGTCATCAGTGGGTGCGAGCAGCGGCTGCTGGCTCCCATCACCCTCCAGGGCTTCTCCACCTCCCCCTGCTCCTGAAGGGGTGATAGGGGAGGCAGCCACCACTTGCATCGTTGACGACACTGGCCCCACTCGCACCCACTGCTGGCTCTGGCCCCAATCGCTCTGTGCCGTCATTGGGTATGAGCAGGGCTGGTGCTGTCAGAGCATGGGAGTGGCAGTGGTGAGAGTAGGGCTGCCAGCAGAGAGGGGACCAGGGGCCACGGTGGGAGGGGCCAGGTCTGGGCGTGGAGGATGGGCCGAGACCCGCCCCATGCCTACTGCAGCCTCATGGTCCACAGTTCCTTTCAAGGTGCATAAATTTGTGCACTGGGCTTATAGTATGCATATAAGTTCTTTGGCTAATCTCTTCCCTCTCCCCACCATTCCTTCTGAAATACCTGAGTCTGTTCTATGCTTCAATGTCTCTGGATCTATTTTGTTCATAAGTTCATTTTGTTCATTAGATTCCACATATGAGTGGGCTATGTGATACTTGTCTTTCTCTGACTAGCTTAGTTTGCTTAGTATAATACTCTGTAAATGCTATCAAAGGATAATGAATGTACAGAACATTACACAGATCTTACATGTACACACCTGTTACCGGCTGCATTCAGATCAAGAAACAGATGTTACCTGTCCCTGCAGCCCCCTCCCGATCACTTTCTCCACTGCAGGTCACCACTGTTCTGAGTTCTGGCATCATGGATTCCTTTTGCCTGTTGTTGGACTTTATATAAATGAAGCAAACAGGTGACATCTCCTTGTCTGGCTGGCTTCTGCCGCTTGCTGATTAGTTTGTTAGGTTCATCTGTGTTGTTGCTTGCAGCAGAAGTAGACTTATTTACATTCTGTGTATATTCCATGAACTATGCCACATGTGTTTAGCCATTCTACTGGTAACAGCCATTCAGCTGTTTGCAGTTTGGGACTATTACAATTCACGTTCCCATGATCAACCGAGTGCCAGTATCCCCCACTTTTAGAAAGTTGCATTGTGCCTCTTTGCTTTTATGAAATGTAATGTCCTTTAGTATCTGTTGTTGCTAACTAAAAAAGAAAATCAGAGAGGATTTTGCTTTTATGAAAAAAGGCAGAAATTGAGAATAGCACTCAGTGTTTGTCAGGGAGTCATCATGGAGACAGGGTACCCGCAGCAGCAAGAGTGTCCCTGCTGGGTCCTGCCCAGGAGCTACACTCTGCATCACAGCATTAACGCAGCGTGGCTTTGAACTGTGTCTGTGAGCACCTGTGCTTTATCTGCATTTACTCCGTGCATCCTTTAGCAACATGTGACTTGGGTATCAGAAAAGCCTGAGAGAACTTGTAAGGGCATTACACTTAGCATAAAACTGGGTGGAATTCGGTGTTTCGATCATGGTCTATGAAATAAAGACATTGTGGGTGCACTGAAGGTGCAGGCATCCACCATCCATATTATTTTCACACAGAGAAAAAGAATCTTGACAGCTGCGGAGTTACTATTGGTTCTGCTAATAGCAAAGTGGCCCTGCAGTGGGCAGGCAATTGTTTCTTCACTTTATGCCATTTAGGCTTTGGAAACGTTTCATAGGATTTCACCACCTTTGGGTAGCAAGGGCTGTACATCTCTTTTGGTGAATACATACATACATATTCTTGTATGTTTTTATTGACTTTAGAGAGAGAGGAAAAGAGAGGGAGAGGGAGAGGAAACATCAATCACTAACTCCTTCATGCCCCCTACTGGGGCTGGAGTCCGAAACCCAGGCATATGCCCTGATCAGGAATCAACTGGTGACCTCTTGGTTCATGGGACAACTCTCAACCAAATGTGCAACATCTGCTATTTTTTCACCATTTATCTTAAGAACTATAGTCTTACAAAAATCTAAGCAACAGAAATTTAAGTGTTTTGTTTTTTTTTACTTAAAAAATGTATTAATCTTCACCGGAAGATATGTTTTTATTGATATTTTGAGAGAGAGGAAGGGAGAGGGAGAGAGAGAGAGATATCAATATGAGAGCAAAACATTGATTGGTTGCCTCCCATATGCATCCCAATCGGGGATTGAACCCACAACCTGGGTATGTGCCCTGACCAAGAATCTAGCCCCGAACCTTTTGGTGTCTGGACAACATTTCAACCAACAGAGCCCCGCCAGGGCTAAGTGTTTTTTGTTTTGTTAAACTGTATACTTCAGAAGAGGAACAGAACAATTTTAAAAGGGTTGACTAGCCTTGCTAAGGGATAAAGCAAAAATAATATAGAAGTAAATGCTCGACTGGTATAGTTTAGTGGTTGAGCATCGACCTATGAACTAAGAGGTCACGGTTCAATTCCCCGTCAGGACACATGCCCAGGTTTCTGGCTCTATCCCCAGTGTGGGGTGAGCAGGAGGCAGCCAATCAATGATTTTCTCTCATCTTTGATGTTTCTATCTCTCTTTCTCTCTGTCCTGTATTGTGTAAAATACAGCTTTAGAAGAATCAGGAAAAAAAGTCATATAAATAACATTTTATATTGGTTACATTTTAAAATAATAATATTGCAGATATATTGGATTAAATATATTGTTAAAGTAAATTTTCTCTATTCCTCTTTATTAAGACAGCTACTAGAAAATTTAAATTTACATATGTGGCCCACATTACATTTATGTTGTATTTTTAACCTTCACATCACCAAAAACTAGTGGTTTGGCCCAGAAAATATTGGGTTTTGGTGGGATTAGAGAAGTGAGTTTTTCAAATGTGCTTGCTTTCGAAGTGCTTGCTTTCTACATCTACACACAGATCCATGGCATGTGTGGACTTAGTTTGGTTGCAACTATATTTTGCCTTGTTATTTCATAGTTTTTATCCTAACCTTAGTAGACATTTAGTAAGGGCCAACTGTGTGTAGAGGTAAGAGAGCCGTGTTATATAGTCAGTGCCTCTGGTTGAAAATAAAAGTCCCACGTGTTTGTTTAATTCATTCATTAATTAATTCATTAAATATTTATTAAGATCCTGCTGGCAACAGGCAAAGCATGGGGATTGGTGATAAACAAGGCACAGCTTCTATTGGAAAGGAGCTTAGAGTCCAAGGGAAGAGAAACACAAGAACACAGAATGAGTGTATGGCCAGTAGAGACCCTGGAGGGAGTAGGGCAGCATTATGGACTCTGCCCTGTTTTAGATACTTTTCACCAATAACCTTCTACTCTCCTGTCTCTCCCCCTCCCCAAACAAGCCTGTTTAATTTCTACCAGCAAGTCAGAAAATGTAGAGGGCCACCAACCAAGAGTGAGTGATCTGGGAAGGGGTTCTTACATATAGGTACATAAGCCAGTTGCCTGGAGAACCGTGCCTTTGGGCTGATGCTTTGGGGCACTGCCTCAAATAGAGTGATGGAGAATTCACTCGATCTCTTACACTTTACAAACGAGTTCAACATCAGTTCCCTAAAAGAATGTGTATGTTCTTTCAGAGATGGAGTGGTCACATTTTCTTGCCCCTGTGACTGCCTTGCATAATGCCTATAGGACCATAGAGGCAGCATGTGTGGCTGGAGGCAGCGCACGCCAGTTTTTCTCTCTGCTGCCTTTACGATGAGATTGCGTTCATATCTGAAGCTGAGAGACATGTTTTATGATTGCATCTTACACTGATCTAGAATATCAAAGAAGGCTTTTTGTTGATTCATTTCTAGCAGGAAGGAATTATTTCAAATTTCAGTTTGATGTTTCCAGATTGTTTTCAGCTCTGATTCACACTAGCTGATTAACATTGAGCGTATTAGCTAGAGCCAGCCCTGGGCAAACTATGGCCCGCCGGCCGGATCTGGCCCATTTGAAATGAATAAAACTATTGAAAAAAAAGACCGCACCCTTTTATGTAATGATTTTACTTTGAATTTATATTAGTTCACACAAACACTCCATCCATGCTGAAAAATGGTCTATGTGTGGCTTCTTTCAGGTAAATCCTCATTTTAATAAAAAAGAATTTAATACCTTAACTCAAAGTCCTGTGGTCCTCAAGTAATTTAGCTTGTCAAACATTTATGGAACACCTACTATTGCAAAACACTGAAGCTGATGGAGGGAACAACAAAGAAAGAAGACTTGGATATGTAATACCCTTTGTAATAAAAAAGAAAAAGAAATTCTAAGAAAAAAAAAAAGACCGCAGCCTTTTATGTAATGATGTTTACTTTGAATTTATATTAGTTCACACAAACACTCCATCCATGCTTTTGTTCCGGCCCTCCGGTCCAGTTTAAGAACCCATTGTGGCCCTCGAGTCAAAAAGTTTGCCCACCCCTGAGACGGTCTGGACATCATCACCTCAGAGTTCAAGGTTAACTTACAAATGAAAGGACTTTTAAAAAGAAATTTAAAAAGTGAAGATAGCTTATGGGAACTATGGGACATCAAGCAGAATATCATTTGTATTATAGTGATCCATGAAGGAGAAGAGAGAGAAAAGGGGTCAAAATTATTTGAATAGTGGTTGAAAACTTCTCCAACCTGGAGAAGGAAACAAATGTCCAGATCCAAAAAATTCATAAGGTTCCAAGAAAGTTGAATCCAAAGAAATACACACAGAGGCACATTAAAATGTCAAAAGTAATGATAAAGAGAGAATCTTAAACCAGTAAGAGAAAAATAATCTGTTTCCTCAAGGAAATACCAATGAGACCACTAGCATATTTCTCAACCAAAACTTCACAGACCAAAAGAGGTTGGTGTAATATATTCAAAGTATTGCAAGGAAAAAAACAAAACAAAAAAACAAAACAAAACAAAAAAAACTTCCAACCAAGAATATTCTACTGGCAAGGTTATAATTCAGAATTGGAGATGAGTTTTCTATATAAGTAAAACATAAAGGAGTTCATCATCGCTAAACCAGCCTCACAAGAAATATTCAAGATTATTTAATCTGAAAAGAAAGAGCACTAATTATTAACAGGAAAACATATGAAAGTAAAAGCATCAAAGGTAAAGGTAAATATATAGTAAAGGTAGTGGGTTAATACTTACAAAGCTATTGTGAGGGTTAAAGATAAAAGTAGTCAAAATAACTATAACTGCAATAATTAGTTAAGGGCTACACAACTAAAAAGATGTAAATTGTCACATCAAAATATGAATGGTGTAGGAGGGAGTAAAAATGAAGGGTTTTAGAGTGCATTCAAACTTAACTTGCATTCAACTTAAAATACTGTTATATATGTTGTCTGTGTGAGCCTCATGGTAACCACAAAACAAAATCCTATAGTAGATACACAGATGCTAATGAGAAAGGAATCTAAGCATAATACTATGGAAAGTTATTGAGCCATGAGGGAAGAAAGCAAGGGAAGAAGAAAGTAACAGAGAATAACTACAAACAATAAAATGATAATAAGTAAATGCTCACCAGTAATTAAGTGTAAACAGACTAAAGTCTTTAATTAAAATATATAGAGTGGCTGAATGAATAAAAATATCAAGACCCATGTATATACTGCCTATAAGAGACTCATTTCAGATCAAAGACACACAGGGACTGAAAGTAAAGGAATGGAAAAATGTTTTATGCAAATGTAAACCAATGGTAAGCTAGGGTAGCTAAACCTATATTAGGCAAAATGGCTTTGCATAATGATAGAGGGGTCAATCTAATGGGAAGATACAACATTTGGAAATGTTTGTGTACCCAACATAGGAGCACCTGAATATGTAAAATACTAACATATCTAAAGGAATACTTAATAATAGTAGGGAACTGTAATACCCCAATAAATCAAGAAATCAACTACAAGAAGAAAACCAGAAAAGTCATAATTACATAAAAATTAAACAAAATGCTACCAAACAAACATAGGTCAATGAAGAAATCAAATAAGATATCACAAGAAAAAATATTTTTGTAACCATCTATGGTGGTTCACAATGAATAGACTTATTGTGCTGATTATTTTGCAATATATACATATAAAACTCACTATGAAACTCATAAAATGTTCTGTGTTAATATCTCAATTTTAAAAAGAAGTGTATGTTTTATCTGTGTATATCACATCAATTATCCTCATTTTAGAGAGAAAGTTACTTTCCAACAAAAATCAATTGTTGAACATTTAATAAACATTGGACCTTGCTCTGTATGAAAAATCATGAGTTACCAACTACAGTATGATGCAACTGTTCAATTGCTTGAGCAAAATTACTTGTCATACCTGTGAGAGAGGAAAGAGAGGTGGTCACTGGAGAAGGTTTCAGGGAGAGGTGGGTGAGCCATTCGTCTCAGCTGGGGTTTGAAGGATGGGATAGGATTGAAATAAGTCTCTGTAGTGCAGGGCTTTTAACAGTCACATGGCATATCCCTTTATCTACAAATATTGTTTGTTGTAATTATCCTATATAATAAAAGGCTAATATGCAAATTGTCCCCTTGGGAGTTCGACCACTCTCTATGACGTGCACTGACCACCAGGAGGCGGTGCAGAATGAAGGAAGGCCCTGGCCGGCAGCCAGCAGCCAGGGGAAGGAAGGCCTTGATCGGCCCTGATTGTCAGCCAGGCCTAGGAACCCTACACGTGCACAAATTTTGTGCACCGGGCCTCTAGTTTATTATATACATTAATACAACAGATGTACATCCATACTGCCTCATGCATGCATTTTCTTGAAGCTTTCAGGGTGGACAATGTGTACTTTTGAGAGAGGAAAATGCCACACAGCTAAGTCTTGTGGTGATTATGCCATGCACAGCACCAGAGAAGTATAGGAGAAGGTCATTGTATCAAATTGCCTGGTAAAAGTGGGTGAAATATGCAGAAGAAGGAGAGAGAAATTAGGTAAAAATGCCAAATAGTAAAGATCTTGTGGTGAGTTTGACTTGATTCAAGGGTGCTTTACATCCAGCTCTTTCTGTAATTCCCATCTCTGACTCCTAGCTTTGGTTGGGTCATCAGCCTCTTTGAAAGCTTAATGGAAACTAAAACTCCCCTCTCTCCATCCAAAAAAAATAGATTGTGTGCATTCATATTTCAACATCTACCTTTTTACTTACAATGTCATGGGCTCTAGGTGAAGAAGGGCTGGTACATAAGCAATGTGTAGTAATATAAATACCACACCCCATGTCTGGGTTTGGTTTTTCCTTCTAATTCCTTTGGTTTTCTTACTCAGGATCATTAGAAGTGAAAGGAGAGAAGGGAGCTGGGCTTTCCTGTGTCCCTCCACCCCCAGCACTGTGCTTGACACCCAACCATTCTGGGGCCCTGAGTCCTTCCAATAGCTCTCCGTGGGCACGTTGCATCTCTACCTAAGGTCAGGGCATGGAGTAGAGATTTATGTTTATCCTACTTAGAGATACTTGGATAAAGTAAGACTTGCTGTAATAAAAGACAAAGATGGGCATTGCATAATGATAAAGGGGTCAATCTAATGGGAAGATAGAACATTTGGAAATATTTGTGTACCCAACGTAGGAGGACACCTAAAACTGCACATGAGAAAATGTCATATTGCCTAAAAACTTATGAGAAATAACATCTTGATAACATTGAGATTTTGCAGAAGTTGGTCGAGGAAAATGAGCTTTGGTAGAAAGACTGGCCAATGAGAAAACTCACTGTGGCAAAAAATCTTTGAAGTCATTGTGAATAGAATTGGGTAGATGAAACAAATGCTCATTAAAGTTTTTCTAAAGGAATGAGCTCCCTCCTATGAAAATAATTTTGTTAAAGTAAAAATGAAGATGGAAAAATTAGAGATGATTCACTTGTGCTGAAAAGAAATTTGATTAAGGAATTCAATTGGCTTAATAACATTTACCTGAGAAACTCCAGCCTTGATGAAGATTCTGCAGTGTTGATTTAAATTTGATTAATGTTTGTAATCAAAACATTTGTGGCATTGAAATGGCAGGGTCAACCCGGGGGGCCAAAATGTCTTGTTCCCTGTGAGGTCCATTTTGTACAATAATGCATTGTGAACTCTACTGTCTCTAAGGTGGAAGCATTAATAACTGTTTTAGATATTAAGGTCCATAGAAGTAATTCATAATTTCAAAGTCCTTGATCAAAAACGTGAATGAGCCCAGCTGGTGTAGCTCAGTAATTGGGCATTGACCCATGAACCAGGAGGTCGTGGTTCTATTCTTGGTCAGGGCACATGCCCTAGTTCCAGGCTTGGTCCCCAGTTGGGGGCCTGCAGGAGGCAACCAATGGATGATTCTCTCATCATTGATGTTTCTATTTCCCTCTCCCTCTTCCTTCCTCTCTCTGAAATCAATAAAAACAAATCTTTAAAAAAAGTGAACAATTTTGGACTGCAGTCTTTGCTGTTGCAGTTAAGACTGTAAGTGTTCGAGAAGAAATAATTGTGCTAGAATCTTATTCAGGAAGCGAGCAGATTCCTTGCCTGAGCAAGGACAATTTCTGAATTAGCATCATCTGAATTAGTGCCTTTTCAACTGGAAACAATTCTCTCTAAAATACTTGGTAGTTCTTATTCTTGTTTTCTTTAAATTGCATTTGGTTGCAATTGAGATTAATATTAGTCAAATTTGACTCTATTTTGATTGCTAAATTCAGTAACAGGCTCTGCCTTTTCCTGAATGTGTGGCCTTAAATAAGTTACTTAATCTCTCGAATTTAGTTTCCTCAACCTTAAATGGGAGCACACACACACACACACACACACACACACGGTTATTGTAAGACTCATGAGAGGAAGACTTCAAGTACCTTGTCTTGAAGTAAATGCTCAATAAATTGTAGTCTTTACTATCACCACTTTTACTAGTATTGCACATTTTCCATGCTCACAATGTACTTATCTGCTTGGTTTGATGATTTGTTCTCTGATTTGGTTGAAAAATTTCCAAGATAAGGGTTAGGGTCTGTTCCTTTATTAGCTCCTTTCATTCCTCTGTGTCAGTCTTCAGAATCCTAGTAAAAAACTTAGCTGGCTCACCCGGACTGGCAATTGAGGTATGCTGAAGGAAAGGGTTATTTAAGAAGAGTGGTTACCTTGGCTGGTTGCTCAGTGGTTAGAGCGTCAGCCTGCTGATCAAAGGGTCAAAGGTTCAATTCCAGGTCAAGGGCATGTACCTTGGTTGCAGATTCCCCAGCTCCTGTAGGGGCATGCCGGCTGGTTGCTCAGTGGTTAGAGCGTCAGCCTGCTGATCAAAGGGTCAAAGGTTCAATTCCAGGTCAAGGGCATGTACCTTGGTTGCAGATTCCCCAGCTCCTGTAGGGGCATGCCTGGGAGGCAACCAATCAATGTGTCTCTCACCTCGATATTTCTCTCTCCTCTCCCTTCCACTCTTTCTAGAATCAATGAAAAAAATATCCTCCAAGAAGATTTAAAAAAAGAAGAAGAAGAAGAGTGGGCAGAGTAAGGGAAACCCTTAAGGCATGAACACGCTCCCTGGGCTAGCAACAGCAGGGAGTCCATAGCACCTGTGGCTTGACAGGACAGGAGAGGAGGGCCACCCAGCAGGAGGTGTGGCTTTAGATAAGGAAGCAGCAAACTGCTGAGAGGAAGGGAGCCAGTAAGCAAATATTCCAACCTCCCACTCATCCCATCAGAGGGCTCTCCCTTTGGAGCCTCTCACTAGCTGAGCCCAACAGAAAGCCAGGAGACAAGGACACTGGGTAAGACAGTCTGCAGAAATCAACATTCCTAAATGCAGGGGAAGAGAGGTGAGTGGGTCTGAGAAGTAAACCCAGATGAAGCTACAGAGCCTTCCCTTAGCCCAGGGGATTGATAGAGCTGCTTTCTATGTGACAGGTGCTGATAAATGTTTGTGGAAGGAAAGGAAAGGAAAGCGCTTCATAAAATATCGAAAAATCATCTGTAAATATAAATCGAGAAAGACTTTTCCTAGTAGCATGGAAGTTCTAAGGTAAGGTTTGGAAGCAGACCAACCCAGGTTTGAATCCTGCCTTTACCACTTCCTTTGTGATGAAGGGCAGTGACTAAATAAGTTTAGTTCCGTCATTAGAGAAAGGGACATAAGATTAATATCTACTTCATAGGCTGCTTTTGAGGAGTGAATATGATGTATATAGTATGCCTGGTACAGAAAGAAGTGCTGAAGAAATGTTAGCAAATAAATTATGGTTCTCAACTGGGGGCAGTTTTGATCCCAGAGGACATTCTGCAACATCAAGAGATATTTTTGGTTGTAACAACCAAGGAGGTGCTGTTGGCATCCAGTGGGCAGAAGCCATGGCGCCTACTTGGCCATCTTAGCATGCCCGCCTAGGTTAATCCTCCACAACAAAGAATCATCTGGCCCACAATGCCAGCAGTGCTAAGGTTGAGAAACCCTGGCCTAGAATGTTTCCATCTCACATCTTCATCCTGGTATTAGGGGATACTCATGTTTAAGACCCATGATTACTACTCCTTTTTCACTCTCAGTAAATCTGAGATTTCTGTCCTCCCCTCCCATAAAAAACATGAGGCAATATTACATATATAACACTTCAACACTTTGTGACATTTCCTTCACTATGTTAAAAAATGAATCCATAAATAAGGGAAACAGAAATCACTGTGAGATGTTATAATCCGAGTTACAACTACTCAATATGAAAGCACTTGGGGCAAATACATACTATAGATTTCTAAGGAAGAACAACGCAGAGCTATTTTAGGGGCATTTCAAACCACCAGGGGGCGATATGTTGGAACCTATTGTTGTACCTGCAGCTGTAATCTCTGGTGAGGCCCTAAAGCCACAACTCTTAACAGTCATGGATCTGCAATAGGTCAGTGGAAGTAAACATCAATTTAAATAAGAATCACCCTGAAAATCACTTGGTTGTGTGTTTATCTCTCTCTACCCAGAGCTGTTACCCCTGACAACAGTAGACTTTACTCTTGAGAAAGTTGAGGTTGTTAAAGCGGAATGTCTCTTGACCTCTAGATGGCTCTGGGCATTCACTATTTGCTTCATGTCCTCCAGCCTCACAGGAAGAGTGCTCCTCCCAGTTATCCAATCCGTTTGTTCATTCATCAAATATTTACTCCAGGCCTTGGCCGGGGCAGAACAAGCCTAATGGTCCCTGTCCTTCTGGAGCATGGGGACATTAATCAATTATGCAAACACATTAATAAGGTCTGCTTGTGACCAGGGCTGTGGAAGAAGCTGGGGTGATGATAGAAAACAAAATCTAGTCCTACTTGGGTAGTCTGAATAAGGAAGATCTCTTTGAAGAGGCAACATTTAAGGCCAGGAAAGAAGGAAGAGAGGTATTTCCAACTGCAAGGCAGGGGAAGAGCCCTCTAGGAAAAGGCTAGAATGTGCAGAGGCCCCCGAGGCAGGAAAGAGTTGGATGTGTTCAGGGGATAAACAGTGGGGAGTGAAGTTTCAGTGGTGAGAGGATATGGGACAAAATCAGCTGGAGGAGAGACCAGAGTCAGTGAAGATCTTTGAAGTTATTCTGAAAGGAGTGGGAAAATGGAATTATGTTAAGCTGAGCATCAACTTAATATTTGTTGTTTTTCCTTTATTTTTTTTAAAAAAGTCTGAGTAATGTTATTTTTTCCCCCTTTGTCTATCCTAACATTTTATTTATTTTTTAATTAAATCTTTATTGTTCAGATTATTACATTTGTTCCTCTTTTTTCCTCCCATAACTCCCCTCCTCCCAGTTCCCACCCCACCCACTGTCCTCATCCATAGGTGCACGATTTTTGTCCAGTCTCTTCCCGCATCCCCCTCCCCCTTCCCCCCCCC
>NW_006383017.1:4261067-4277265 GCF_000327345.1 Myotis davidii | reverse complement strand
CATCATGCTTCTCCCGTATGAGTCTGGGTCCCTAGAGACTCACCCAGAACTGGAGCTCAGAGCCTGAGACCCCCTCCCGATTGAAACAGACAACTGCGCCCTCAGCCGCCAGCCCGCTCCACATGCACCTCTGCACCTTAGTATTTCACTTCCACACTGCGCCTCCTCTGAGTCTCGGTATGCTATTCTCTTTCCTTCTAGTTGTGGAATTTCCACTCAGCCAGCCTTCCTGTGGTTCTGGATGATGTCTGTTCCATCTTTTAGTTGTATTTTTGAAGTGGTTGTGCGAGGCAGCAATCTCCGGTGTTTACCTATGCCGCCATCTTCGTTTCTCCCCTGTTATTTTTATTTTATTATTTCTTAATCCTCACCTGAGGACATGCTTAAAGAAAGAGAGAGAGAGAGAGAGAGAGAGGAGAGAGAGAGAGAGAGAGAGAGAATGGTTGCCTTCTATACATGCTCTGACTGGGAATTGAACCACGGTTGCCTTCTATACATGCTCTGACTAGGGATTGAACTCGCAACCTAGGTATGTGCCCTGACCGGAATCAAACAAACAACCTTTGGTGTACAGGATGATGCTCAGCCAACTGAACAACTCCAGCCGGGCAATATATAGCATTTATTGTGCATTTTCTATTAGTACGGGTTGAGAGAACTTAAGTGATGGTAACTCCTTTAATACTCACATCCACCTTGTGAGATAAGTATTATTATACCCACTTTTACAGATGAAAAAAGAGGCACCAGAAGGTTATAAAACCCAAAGTTACATAGCTATGTATCCAGGTTTCTCAACCTCTCAGGTGGGCAGGGGCTAGGGTGTTTAGCAGCAATACTGCCCTCTACCCTCTACATGTCAGTAGCAATTTGCCTCTTTCCCCAGTTGTGACAACTGAAAGTCAAGTGTCTGGCAGCTGTCCTGCGGGTAGGGATAGGAGGATAAAATCATCCTGGTTGAGAATCCCTGCTGAATAGAAAGATAAAAAATTTAAAACCTCTCAAACCCCCTCACCCAGGAATGACTATACTGATGTCTTCCAGGCTCCTTTCTAAGCTTTTTTCTGTGTCTGTTTCAAAATATGGTTCTTGCAAAGATCCACCTCTGAGCAATGGCCCCCTCCTTCCCCAGCTAGTGGGTACTCGACCCCCACTCATCAATCACCCAGCGAGAGTAGTGATATGAAGGTGTGTGGCTGGGCTCTCCTGAGCGTTAAAATAGATCTTGAGCCTAACCGTTTTGGCTCAGTGGATAGAGCTTCAGCCTGCAGATTGAAGGGTCCCAGGTTTGATTCCGGTCAAGGGCATGTACCTTGGTTGCGGGTACATCCCCAGTAGGGGGTGTGGAGGAGGCAGCTGATCAATATTCCTCTCTCATCGATATTTCTAACTCTCTCTCTCCCTTTCTCTCTGTAAAAAAAGTCTATTAAATGTATCTTGAAGGTGGAAGAGTGGAGATGTGCAGGCAGGTTAAGGAGCAGGCCAGTGTTCTCTGCCTCATGCCCTCTCCATCCACGAGGGTTCTTCTTGCTCATCTCAGAAGCCCATTCAGCTCTAGCTGGTACCCTGAGGCAGTGCCACCTCTGAGTCAAAACTAGTGCCTCTTAGCAGTGCAGGGTCCTGGTTGATGATGATGATCTAGTTTGAGGACACAGAAGAGTGTATCCTTCCCTGGATCAGCACCCAGGCCAGAGCGCAGTGGGAAAGGATGGCTGTGGTGTACTTTTGGGGAAAATGACATACCATAATGAGCTTGCTTCAGATTATTGATTTGAAAAATGTGAAGGTGCCTAACATTGTGAGTGTCACTTAATAAATACCCATAAATGTTGGTTTATTCATTCAACACCTGGGATGTCAAGAGGGTGTGTTGAGATCTTTTCATTTCAAAACCTCCCCCTTCACCCAAGGTCTCTAACTCTACCACCTTCAAAGTTCATCAGCCAAAGATTTCCTAACTCATTCATGAAAATGTATTTGGTGTGTATCGTGTGCTAGGCAGCATCGTGGAGTTCACGATATATTAAAGGAGGAAGAAATCAAAGAAGCACATGAGTAAATGTCAAATGACAACTCTGACCACCACTTTGAAGGGGTGCTTGGTACCTGTTATGGGGACTGAGGGGGTTTGATCTAGCCGTGGAGCAGGGGAGTAGAAGTTGCTCCGTGGGTGTGAAGGCTGTTCGTGAAGAATGAGCAGACATGAATTAGGTGAGGAAGGTAGAGACCAAGAATACACTCCAGGTTGAGAGTACTGCATATTCAAAGTCCAGGCAGTCAGGCTGACTACCTCAGGACGCCCAGCAGTGTGTCTTACAGGTGTGCAGGTTTGTGAGTACATACGTACATGTGTGTTTTAATCTGCCATCACAGGCCGCTGCCCACACTGCATAATAGTAGGCTATGATCAAAACTCATGTGTCCTGTGGTTCAGTCAGGTTTAGTTTTCGTGGACATATATTAGTTGCTATGCAGAATTGACTTTTGCTGTTTAGCTCGGCTTTGGAAGGCAAGTTTCCAATCTGAATGTCTGTCTCTATGAAAGCCTTACAGGATAGAAACCATACAATAACCAATCAACACAAACATAGCGAGACAGAGGAATGATGCATACAACATTGTGTCCAAAAAAACAAATAACTATTAAAAAAGGAGACATATATACTACTATTTGTAATACTTTAAACAATAGATAAAATTAAAAACAAAAAACCACAACTAACTATAAAAAGAAAATCAGGACCCAGAAACACCCAGATAGGAAAGATGATTAACACTGGAAGTACTATGACATTGTGGAAAGAACATAAATTTTGAAGTCTGAATTAGCTGTATTCAACCCTCAGCTTCACCTCCTATGGAAGCCTGAACAAATTGCTTGACTAGTCTGAGCCCGTTTTCTTATCTGTAAAATGGGTTAATGACACCTACTTCAGAGGGTCAGTGTGAGAAGTAAAAATGACTTATGAAAATCGCTGGCACATTGTTATGCTCAATAAACTGTAGCTGCCATTACTCTGACTCATAATTTAAAGTTGGTACAGTGGATTTCAATCATTGAACCACAGATTTCACTCAGAGCTTCCTGATGTCCACAGCAAATTGACAGTGTTAATGAAATAAAGGCATAGGAATTCCTCTTAAGACAAAATTGTCTGGGGAGTTAAGCATGAAAGAAATGTTTTACCCAGATCTTCACTGAGGCCTCCCAGAACAACACAGGGACAATATCTTTTACATCATCCCTGTGTAGCAAAGAAATATAAATCCTATGCATTTATTTCTTCTTTAATCTTTCAGAGTAAGCCAAAGAGCAGTTGTTGGCAGGAATTATTTTTAATTCAAAGCTATATATCTGCTATAAAACATTCTTGTATTTTGTGGCATTTAATATGCAGATCATATATTTTTATTTTATTTTATATGCATGCATTTAAATAGTGTTTATAAAGCACTATCTCTCAAACTTCAAGTAAGTCTCAGAGACATGTGATAATGCCATTTTACAGATGAGGAAATTGGGGTTTTAGAGTTCAAGGTTAGTCACAGAGATGGATCCATGATTTGGACCAAGGACCATTTACCGTATTCTGTTCCATCCTGTCTTCTACCCCAGGCTGCCCCCTTCACAAATAGAGCTGGACCGTATGCTCCCGACAGGGAAATAAAGGGCTTTGTATAAAAATAGAATGAAGGAACATTAAAGTGGGAGCTCTTGGCATAAAAGTGTTTTATTACTAAGACATCAAAGAAGAATGTTTTGTAAATGAGTTTTCTGGGAGCAATGTTTTAATCTTTTTGTTGTTTTTTTCTGGTTTATTCCAAACCATTTAACTAAAATGACATAGATAAAAAAGATATCAAGAAACATTCTGGGAGATCATAGCAGCACAATATAGATACCAAATTGAATGACTGTTTTGAACTCTTAGCCTTCAGAGCAAGCAGAAATTTAAAAAAACAACAACACCCGTTTATATTCGCAAGGAATATGCTAACCTGCAATTTGTAACTTAAATGTAATTCTCTATTTAATTAATCAGCTTAACTCATACCCAGTAAATACAGTCAAATTTAACTGGAATTTAAAATATCTTCCAAGTTCATTTAATTTTCCTACATGATTCTTAGTGAGAGTATAATGAGTAACTCATGGTACATGTATTAAAGTAAATAATTAGTGCCTTCTAAGGGAGCAGTACTCCTGAATCATCCAAGGAGTTTCACTTTCGATAAAAACTTTACTATTTGCTTTCAACATTTTTTTTCACTTAAAAGAATGATGATGATGATGATGATGATCAAGAACTATGGAGGGCCTGAGATTTTACTCCACTTGCTTGCTAACAAGCTAACTTGCCAGAGATTCATAACTTGCAGGTGACCCAAACTCTTGTATCCATGAAGAAGGACTTGCCTACTCCTGGCACAGCAGGTGGCATGTGCTTCCTGTTGATACCAGTTCCTCTTGCTCCCCAAGTCTCACGGGGGTGACATGGAGGTGTCCTGGTAGATACTGCATAGTCAGTGGGTCTGTGTCATAGCTGAGGCAGCCTGAGTGTAGGAAACCTCAGACATTGCTACTAGGAAATCTGCCCAACTTTTGTCCTTGAGGGAGACCGCATCTGTATTATCCTCATCAGGAAGCAAATCCTTCCTCCACCCTGCAGAGAAACCCTATCCCCATCTTCCAAAATATAAACATCCTTGAAATGATAGTCAAGAATAAAAGCTGTCACAAGAATTGCACAAACACCACGAGGAGTCACTGCCCAACAACGATGATGGTGCTGCTGCTTGGGGTAACATTTATTGAGCTCCTATTTTTCAGACATTGAGTCAAACCCTTTGTATACATACTCTCATCGGACCCTCCTTACAATCCTAAGAGTAGACAATATTATCCGCATTTAAATAGAAACATAGCGGAGACTCAGAGGGGTTTAGCAACTTTCTCAGGGTCACATATGCAGGAAGTGGCAGACCCAACACTTGAGGGCAGGTTTATTTGACTCCAGAATCTGTGCCCTTATTCCTGACATTATCTCACTACTTAACAAAATATACTTCTACTGAATATTTGTTATAGAGGAAACAAGTTGCTGTATAGAAGTAGAAAGAATTTAGATTGGGTCCTTGAAGGTCTCATCTTTCTTCTCACCAGTATGTCAAGGGAGAGTGCTTCACAGGGGAACTTACTGGGAGAGTAGGTGACAGAGCCCAGATCTGAGTGTGGAAAGTCTGTCCCCAGAGATGGAGCATTTCACAGGCTAACTAGCAGACCCTGGACAGATGAACCCTCAGTCACAAAAGCAAGAGCCCTGAGTCTGGGTAACTAGTCTCCTTATCTGATGCTTTAAACATCCATTTAAGAAATGCGCAGTCTTTCAAAACACAGAGATAAGTGTTGTCATCAAGGGTGTACTAGCTGCGAAGTGCTGCTCTTCTCCTGGGGAATGTGGGCAATTTAGAAGCACATGACTCACATGGGCTGTGCAGAGAGGGACCATTGCAACAGGAGCTGGAAAATGACAAGCAGCCAAAACGGGTGAACAGTTCTAGAGGGTAACGCCAGCCGTGTAGAGACTCGTGGCAGTGAATTCTCCGTCAGCACGTGGAGATTCTGAAATTTTAAGAGCCAGGTCAGATCATTCATTCATTCAACAATCTCTTATAGACCGTCTACTTTGTGTGAGACCTTTGTTCCCGGTCTGCGAAGGCATTAGGGGTGAGATAATTAAATGTTGGACCAAATATAGCAGGCCAATTTTTGAGTTGATAATCTTGTTTGGCCTATGAATGATGTTATAGATATCCAAATGGCCCTTGGCAGAAAAAAGGTTCCCCACCCCTACAGAGGTGCTAGGGAGGGTTTTATGCAGGAGGGTGAAATCTCCAGGGGAGTTGTTAAGTTCTTTAGATTTTTAAAAACAACCTCAGAGCTTTCTTTCCTTGATCTCCTGAAGAGCAGCAGTTTGCACTTGGTCAAATTAAGGGAAGGGGTGATGAAGTCCACGGAGGAATTATATAAGAAGACAAACGCTGTGTTTAAAAGTCATTACATCTTTTTCTGCAGAAGACCTAAAGCAGAGTTTAGGCATGGGTATAATGGCAACTCTTTTTTTTTTATACTGGCATCATTTTCTCAAACTAAGAGATGATTTCACTCTGATTAGAAACCATTTCTGACTCAACTTTAATGACCTGCATAAATATTTTATAACCACTCTGCATCAGCATATTTGAGAATAAGCTAGACTACATAATAAACTTGTATGTGTTAGTGCTGCAGAAAAAAAGTAAAATTTGAGTAAATGTAGGGAATCTATATATATAAAAGCCTAAGTGATTGTAACAACTGGGACTGAGTGACCAGTTGCTATAACGTGCACTGACCATGCTCAACACAGGAGCTGCCCCCTGGTGGTCAGTGCACTCCCACAGCCAACCTCCCGCAGCTGGCCAACCTCCCGTGGTCCCTCCCCCTGGCTGGCTGGCCCTGATCAGCTCTGATTGTGACTTGGCAAGATGGCCTCAATCAGCCCCTGATTGCCAGCCAGGCCTAGAGACCCCACCTGTGCATTAATTTGTGCACTTGGCCTCTAGTGTTGGAATAAAAAGATGTTGACAGAAATTCTTTGGGTCAACAAAACATTGATAGGAAAACACTGGTCCCCATTAATTTAGTTTTAGTAATCACCTACTAATTAAATAAATCCTAGGATATTTCTAAGCAATCTGCAGATGGCTGCTGCTTGGGTTGTGCTAGGGAGTGGCCAAGATGTGAACCTTGGCAAGCTGCTGATAGTGTCAGGCGTGGTCCACTTATCCAGAGATATGGACACACTGAGTCCAGCTGCTACTTGTTTGAGAGATTTTAGGGGAGTCTGAAGCTTGAGCCAGAACAGGCCATTAATATGGAAAAGACCGTGCAAACAGCTTGGGTGGGGTTGCAAATTGGGTGGTGTGGGATCAGCTCTGAGGTGGGTAGGTCCCAGCACTTTTGTCTGGGAGAAAGCTGTCCCTGAGTTCTTGCTCTGATGCCAGAGAATTTAGTTCCGCCCATAGGTCCCTAGATCAGTGGTTCTCAACCTTCTGGCCCTTTAAATACAGTTCCTCATGTTGTGACCCAACCATAAAATTATTTTCGTTGCTACTTCATAACTGTAATGTTGCTACTGTTATGAATCATAATGTAAATATCTGATATGCAGGATGGTCTTAGGCAACCCCTGTGAAAGGGTCGTTCGACCACCAAAGGGGTCGCGACCCACAGGTTGAGAACTGCTTCCCTAGATCCTTTCAAGCTGCTGCCCCAGCACTGGAGCTGAGAGGGAGTGTCTGAGTAAGTCCGTGCACAGGTCCTTTAAGAGGAACTGCCTGTGTCTCCAGCAGCCTCCCTGTCACTCAGCTACAATCCCCACTGAGTTTTATAGCCTGAAGTTATGGGGATTTCTCTTCCTGGTACTGGAACCATGGGCAGTCTATTGTGGGGCTCCTTAGGGAAACCTCCAAGCTGAGATATCCCTCCCGATTAAAAACACACCACATGTGTGAGTGTCAGACCAGCCCCTTCCAAGTCTCTGCTCCTCCTACCAGTATCAATGTGCTTTTTTTCTTTAATTCTCTAATTGTAGGGCTTCCATTCAGCCAGATTTCAGGCAATTTGGAATGATTGTTGTTCTATATTTTAGTTGTAATTTTGATGCAGTTGTGGGAGGATGTGAGTACCACGTTTACCTACATTGCCATCTTGGATCCCCCTATTTAATGATTTTTGAGGAAGAAAGTCATCAAACACACTCATGTATACACACACACACACACACACACACACACACACATTCATGTTTGGGATTGTTTTCATTTTTCCTTTAATTTGCTTTGAGAATTGGATATCCAGACACATATCCATTGAAATTCTCTCAAAACCAGATTAACTCTTCTCAGTGTGAGAGAACCAAGTTTCCTGTAGCAAGGGTCAGGCTGCATCAGGGGAACGAACCCCAGTTATTTGGAGCACTCACTTTCTAGCAGTGGTTTCTGTCGGAACGTCTGTGTTCTGGGTTAATAGTCATGCTGGAAAGGAGAAAGGAGGGTGTTTAATGGGATGGTGTGCTGCATATATTAGCTCAACTGCTGAATTTGTTTTTCCAACCTCTTCCACAATGTTTAACAGTTCATGGGTACATTTGGCAGCACCACTAAACCAGAATTTGCATAATTCAGCTGTGTTGGAGTCTTTCCAAGAAGACTTGGTTATAGACAATACCAATGGAATTCTGCCTCACATAGATAACTCGGCTCTATCGCTAACAGAAACATTGGCTCCCAAAGATGCCAGGATAAAAAGCTACCAAGTAATGTCCTTGTTCCGAGAAAACATATAAGTAGTGATGCTGTAATGTACACTACAAAATTGCTTTTTGTCACTTGGCGTTCACAAGTGCTTGCCACATTTAGTTTGAAAGCTGAGTAAAACTGGGCAGGACTAATTTGTAAGGAAAAGACTACTTCCAAACACTTTTTAGGCTGAAAACCTTTAGTCAGGTTTTTTGGGTTGTTTTTTGTTGTTGTTGTTTTGTCACTTCGCTGAGTAGTTTTTTAAAGGTGCATGTATATTTTTATTTCATTCGCTAGTGTTGTCTTTCTAGCTTGTATTTACTGAGCTACTAAGAACCTGCCACTCCACTGAGTACTATAAATGTTCAATTCATTTCATCTTTACACATCCCTGTGAGGTTGATATTACTATTATTCCCATTTTACAGGTGAAGAGGAAATTTTGCTAGTAGGCAGCAGAGTGGGTAGCTTGGGTCCAGAATCCATGCTCTAAATCTCCACTAACCTCCCCAAATTAGGTTATCAAAGTATTTGTTAAGTAAATGAATTACTGTGTGTTTTAATTGGTCCTGTGGCAGAGGATAAAAATTAAACAATACACTATTATTCCAATACATTGATTACCTTATGCCATTTTACCTAATGAAAAAGGTATCTATGTCCAGAGGCTCTGCCTCTTCCTACATGCTGAGTTTGGTGAGAATGACATTCCTTGAGAAGGTAGCATCCTTTCAGCATGGGGCTCTCGTCTGCTGCATGGTCCATCTGAACAACTGGTCTTCAGAGCTTTGGCAGCTGCATTCTAAGAGCCTTGATAAATAAAACTGCAGCTTGCTGTGTGCTAGACATGTGCTAAGCCCTTAATGTGCATTATCTCAATCTTCACACATGATTTCCGTTTAAAGAGTGGGGAGGCACTCTCAGAGAAGTAGGGTAACTTGCTCCTGGTACATGTTTAGAAAGGGGTGTTGCCAGAACACTTTGACCCACACTCACGCTCCTGTCTTCGTGTTCTACTGCCCAGTGCCCGTGATTGATACTTTCTTTATTTTCCCTGCTGTGCCTAATCCAGTGACTGGCACCATGGACAGATCCTGGTACCTGGCAAGGGAGCAGTTCTAATTAGCTGACTCATTGAAAGATCAGTTGGTTGCTTGATTAACTGATGGGATATAATGGAAAGTTGAACAGCCACAAGAGTCGTGCCTCTCATGTGTTATTTTGCATGTGAATCACCCAGGGATCTCGCCAAAGTGCAGATTCTGGATCAGTAGGCTCCAGGTAGGGAATGAGGTTCCGCATCTCTAACAAGTCCCTAAGTAATTGCTGCTGCTGGTCCATGGACGACACACTTCGCATTGCAAGGCTCTAACCTGAGCTGTCTAATGAGGAAACCACATGTTTCTAGTTATTTTTAAAAATTTAAGTTATTTTAAATTATAGTGACATTCAATATTATATGAGTTTCGGTGTACAGCATAATAGTTAAATATTTATGTAACTTACAATGTGATCCCCCTGTAAGGCTAGTACCCACATGGTTATTACAATACTAGAGGCCCAGTGCGCACACTTCCACTTGCCTCAGCTGGCCGCCCCGCCCATCCCATCACCACCCTTAGCTCTCGCCCTGCCCTCCGCTGCTCATAGCTCTCCGCTGTTAGTACCTCTCTGCTGCTAGTAGCTTGCGCCCCGCCCTCCACAAGAGCCACTACTCATTTGGTCTTGATGCTGTTACGGCATCACAACCACAGGCCTTTTACAATATAGATTATTGACTATACTAGAGGCCCAGTGCACAAAATTTGTGCACTCAGGAGGAGGGGGGGTCTCTCAGCCCAGCCTGTGCCCTCTCTTAGACCAGGAGCCCTCAAGGTATGTCTGACTGCTGGCTCAGGGAGTGGACATAAGCTGGCAGTCGGACATTCTTAGCATGGCTGTGGAGGCAGGAGCGGTTCCTGCCACCATTACTGAGCTCGCCAGCCATGAGCCCAGCTTCTGGCTGAGCAGCGCTCCCCCTGTGGGAATGCACTGACCACCAGGGGGCAGCTCCTGCATTGAGCGTCTGCCTGCTGGTGGTCAGTGCACATCATAGCAAATGGTTGTTCCACCGTTTGGTCGATTTGCATATTAGCCTTTTATTATATAGGATTCCCTTTGCTATACTTTATCTCCCCCAAAGGTGAAGGGATTAAGAAGTACAAATTGACAGGTACAAAGTAGCCCCATGTAGCTATTTAGATTTAAAACAATTAAAATTCAGTTTCTCATTCACATTAGTCACATTTCAAGTGCTAAATGGCCACATGTGGCTCTTGTCCTCATATTAGACAGATAGGTCAGCACTGCCATCAACACGTTGGTTGGACTGTGCTGCTGCGGAAGATGCAGTTACTGTAGAAAAAGAATCTATTATGAGAATCCCAAATACATTCTTATCTTAGTTCTTTGGCCTGCAAAAGAGTATCTTTCCTCATCATCTCTTAGGTTATTGAATATTGCCCAACGGGTACTGAGAAATATATTTATTTTGTTTAGGATTCAGTTCATGTGCTTGAGGAAAAAAAAGTCACTGTTTTTCAAACAGGCAGCCACAGGGTTGTCCTGACTCCAAAAGCAACGTGTTCTTATTGGAATCCGAGCGCCACGAGGTGCGTCTGCAAACCCAGCACTCGCTGGTGCTTTCTAGTCACAACTCTACCCTTTCCCCACACACAGCTGTGTCAGGGACTGAACCTCCGTGGATGCCGAGGGGTCTAAAGGCCATGGTCATTGCCAAACAGAGTAAGGAAATCATTTGATCATCAACAACTTCCTTAAAAATCATCTTGTCCAGTCCTGCCATTGTGCAGGTGGGTAAACAAAGGCTCAAACAGGGATGGAATTTGCCGTTAGGGCTGGTTAGAGCTGCTCTTAAGTGCACGGTGATATTTGCTGAACTGATGTGAATCAAGTCCCCCCCTTCCCACCACCCTACCATCCTCCCCCACCTCCTACCCCCCTCCCTGCCACCACCAACTGGATTATCTGAATGACAGTGAGCAGTGAAAATAATGCTTTTACTTCTGTTTCTTTGCATTCTGTCAAATATATACATGCAGACATTGAAATCAAAACAGATGGTCTGGAATGAAAATGAATAGGGCTATAATATTTGTAAACTAATTTCTTTTTTGTGTCAGTGGTACTATTCATTTTAGGAATTTAGAAAATAGAATAAGAAAAACTTTTAAATCACCTATAGCAAAGCTATTCAGAGATACTACTATACATGTGATGGTTATGTAGCTTTTTATTTTTTTGTGTGTTATTTATAAAAATAGATAATGTACTCTTTTTCATTATCATGAACATTTTCCCAAGTCATTTTATAAGATTGTAAGTCTTTTGCAGTGGCTGACATAATATTCCATTGTATGGTAATATCAAAATGTATCCACTTGAATCACAAATATTTCCTTTTGTTTATCATAAACAACCTTGTGATGAGCATCATTGTAGGAAACATTGACATAACTTTCTGTAGGATAAATCTGTAAAATTAAATTGTTCATTCAAAATTTAAAAAAAGATTTTAAGCCTTCAGTGAAAGTTTTCAAATTTCCCTCCCGAAAGCTTATACTCATGTATCCAAAATAAAACATAAAAGTAAACTCCTTGAGCATATGAGCTATGGCTGTTTCATTCAAGACTCTATCTATAGAGCCCAGAATAGTATCTAAAACATAGTAGAACCTCAATAAATAATTATTAGCCCAGAGCCTGGCATGTAATGATGCTTCATAAATGTTAATTACAAGTATTACTTTCTTTAAAGTTGTTATAATTCTTCTCATTGCACACACAGTCTCAGTGCATGGAAACACTTTTATAGGTTTATTTGGAATTATGTCTGAGAATAAACATAAAACTTCTGAAAAACTCCAACCTATTTCTTTTATACTCTCATGTGGATTGCTTCTTTTGTTGAATATCTCTAAAACACTGAGTTCAGCTGGTTGCTGTCTTTTTTATTTTGTTTTGTTTTTGAAGCCTCTTTCATGATAGCCAGCGTATTTTTCTGGCAGCGTATTTTCCTTGCTGTCACTGGATGTCTGCTCAGGCTCAAAGAATACAATCCCTGGGGCAAATGAGCTCAAGAAAAATACTATTGAGTTTATGAAAAACAAGAAAATGATAACAATCATGCCACCTCCAATATGGTGCTTTGTAGAGTATCTGTTGATTGGCCTCACACAGTCCTCCCCCCTTAGGGGGGTGGATATAATGGGCTTATTAAAAACATTGGCTTTTGGTTGGAAGTTGGAGTCTGCTCTCCTGGTTCTGTGTTTCTCAGTTGTCATAGCAGTGCCTACTTCTCAGGTTGTCAGGAACAGCCCATGAGACAGGGCACATAAAGCTCTTAACACCAAGTCTAGATCAGAGTCACATTCAGGAAGTGGTGGCCACTGATACCAGAGATGCCTCCCTAGCGGCGATGGAGAACGGAATGGACTTGACATTGGCTTCCAAATTCTAAGAGATTAATAGGTTAGATTTTGCTGAGCCAACCACTTGGGGAAATCTTGGCAAATTTTATTGAGCCCATTTTCCACTTGGAGAATATGGGACCCAAAGTTGCATAACAAATGCTTCTGGCATGCCAGGAATCCAGAAAAATGTTGGAACTGGATCTTTAACCAAAGTGTCTCTATTCCTAATGTCAAATTGCCATATGTCTCCATGATCATCTTACTAATGTGCTGGTGATATCATGATCATCAGGTTGCTGACGAAAGCTTGCATAAAATGAGCACTTATTTTTGTCTAGGCAAGTGTGCATTTATATAGTTTGTCATTTACTATCATTTAGTCGTCACAACCACCACCGTATAGGTGCTATTATTCCCAGAAGCTGAGAAAATTTATTAATTTGACCAAGATTACATAGCTGGGAACTATTGGTATAGTTCTATTAATTCTATATGGAACCATAACCTGTGTTTTAACCAACACACTCTGCCCCGTAACACCAACCATCCTGAAGCTAGTGTGCTCTCAGCGGAAATCAGTGAGAACATTGTTTCTGATCATTGAAATGACTGCCAAAGCACCAGGATTGACTATATAGCCAGATCAGATCAATATTAGAATTTCAGTTCTGTTCCCCAACTGCAGTCCTATTTAAGTTCAGTGAAAAATATACTAAACCACTAGCCTTTCAAACCTGAAGTTCTGTGGAATTTATCTTCAAAGGCTTCTTGGGAAAACGTCTGTGTGGAATCCTGCTTTTCTGTGTAAGAAGAGGTTTATTTTGCCCACATTCATTAGCTTTCTGGTTGAGCACGCGCAGCGGCAAGACAGCAGATTATTCAAACAAACAAGTTGTGCTGGCGAGCACAGTAATAACCCCGTGATTTAGGCGAGGCCTGGCTGCGGGAAAGGCTCTAGCAGCAAGGCCTGCCACTGACTCAGGAGCTAGAGCTGGACCGGGTGCACACGCGGTAGCTTTGCAGAAGGATAACACGCAGCTCTGTGGGTCCCCCAGGCCATTCTGACGGGTCTCTAAAACACATGGATTAAAGGCATAAATCCTGGTGAAGCAGACACTGAGAAATGAGTAACTTCCCATGAGTCAGCAACTTCCTGGGTATCCCCACAATAAAGTGCATTCTTATCTCAACTTCCTCCTAACTCTGTTCTCACCTGAGGAAACCGGGGGATACAGATGCTGCATCGTGCAGCTGTACACGCAGAGCCTGAGAGGAAGCTGGAGAAAGGAAGGTGGGGTGACAGGTGCTGGCACTGAACCTCATCTCATTTCTCCCAGGAGCCTCTTTTTTTTTTAATTTGAAAACAAATGAAGGAAGGTAACTAGTAAGGAGAGGTATTGTGTGCTCTGCCCTTCAGTTATTTCAGAGATGAATGTGTGTGGACAAACCATGTCATTCAAACCAGCCATGCCTTTAATAAAACTGCCAAAATAAGTTATGGCATTTCTTACACAACTGTGAGGATCCCACAGTTGGATCCTCACACTGGAGGCTACTTGAATTTTATTATTTAGGATATACAGCAGGGATAGTAGAGACTAGACAGCTGGATTGTATCATGATGATGACAATGACAGGGATGCTAACTGATGATGATGATGATGATGATGATAGTACCTAACATTTTGGTTTACCTACCATTGTGCCAAGGACAGAGCTACAACTTCATACGTTACCTCATTTAGTCCTTGCAACACTTATAATGAAGACACTATTAATATATCTATTTTATAGACTGACAAACTGAGGCTTAGAGAAGCCAAGTTCTTGTCCCAAGGCCACAGAGCTAGGGAGCAATAAATCTAGAGTTCAAACTCAGACAATCTGACTCCAAAATGAAGACCTTTAATGTTCTTGGTCTTCAAATATTTTTGAACACATATCCCATCAATAAAACTTTGTGAGGATACCCCCTCTTTATAGTTATTTATAACTAATACTATACTAATATATTATGTACACAATAATATATATAAAGTATAAATTTAAAAGAATGAACCACACTCTGCATAATAATATAATAAAACCAAACAGATGAAATAATGTTTGTTTTTATTATATTTATCAATGAAAGAAAAGTATTTTTGATCTCATAAAAGTAATTATAATTAATATTTTGATGTCAGGAGTATGTATAAATATGCTTCAGTAGTTTTGAAAAATTTTAATATTTTATGGAATAATAATGCAAAGGCCCAGTTTTGAGTTTTTTTCATTATTTGACCATGACTGAAGTAGATGCTTTAGAAAGGTCTTTAGGTCCAAATGGGAGGTAGGTGTCATTGGCTGCACTTTTTTTTTCTTTAACATATTTCGTTGATCTTTCACAGAGAGGAAGGGAGAGGGATAGAGAGTTAGAAACATCGATGAAAGAGAATCATCAATCAGCTGCCTCTTGCACACCTCCTACTGGGGATGTGCCCACAACCAAGGTACATGCCCTTGACTGGAATCGAACCCCGGGACCCTTCAGTCTGCAGGCTGACGCTCTATCCACTGAGCCAAACTGGTTAGGTCTGGCTGCATTTTTAAATCAAGATTTGTGTGTTTTGGTTCCACCTATCTGTTATGCAGAGGTTTTTGTTGAAATCCAGCTAGTAAGTTGCTGTCTTTCCCAATGACAATCTATTGTTATTTAATAAATATTGGGTCTTTATATCTTTTAAGAATTTGTGCAAAACTTACCAATACTCTTTGTTCAGAACCTCTAAAAGCTGACTAATCAGTTTTATAACATTGTTTCCAACATTTTAAAGATATTTCATAGGTACATCAAGTTTATGGACTCACCCTGACATCACACAATAAAAGAGTCATTTCCAAAAACAGTTCTGCTTTCAAATTTCTCTCTCTCCACTGAAGTAAAAAAAAAAAAGTTTATCTTCATGTTCTAGCTGCTTGGTATTATATGGCTGACCAGTGTGATGGCTTCAAACCATCATTAGCATACATCTCAAGACAGTATGCGAGAAAGGGCGTGTTCAGGGTTGGTGATGATTAACCATATTTCAAATATTTTCCTCATAATCTTACATTAAGAAGAAGCTCATCTTTGTTTTTACCTTGTAATGTGGCTGATGAGGAGTAAAGCAGAAGTGTTGATTCAGCCGTTTTCCTACTCACTTGTGCTTGTCTTATGGTCATGAACTTAACCTCCGGAGGCAGGGAAGGGAGGTGAAAGCTGACAGGCCACTGATGGCAGCACAGTGCATTCTTTTCTTGCATTTTCTTAGTTTGGAGAATGGCCAGAGATCTCCCCATTAGGAACTGGGTGGATCCTGCAGTTCTTTAAGAAGACTACCTTGCTATCAACCAGAAAAACA
>NW_006383017.1:4254753-4257726 GCF_000327345.1 Myotis davidii | reverse complement strand
TACTGGGGATGTGCCCACAACCAAGGTACATGCCCTTGACTGGAATCGAACCCCGGGACCCTTCAGTCTGCAGGCTGACGCTCTATCCACTGAGCCAAACTGGTTAGGTCTGGCTGCATTTTTAAATCAAGATTTGTGTGTTTTGGTTCCACCTATCTGTTATGCAGAGGTTTTTGTTGAAATCCAGCTAGTAAGTTGCTGTCTTTCCCAATGACAATCTATTGTTATTTAATAAATATTGGGTCTTTATATCTTTTAAGAATTTGTGCAAAACTTACCAATACTCTTTGTTCAGAACCTCTAAAAGCTGACTAATCAGTTTTATAACATTGTTTCCAACATTTTAAAGATATTTCATAGGTACATCAAGTTTATGGACTCACCCTGACATCACACAATAAAAGAGTCATTTCCAAAAACAGTTCTGCTTTCAAATTTCTCTCTCTCCACTGAAGTAAAAAAAAAAAAGTTTATCTTCATGTTCTAGCTGCTTGGTATTATATGGCTGACCAGTGTGATGGCTTCAAACCATCATTAGCATACATCTCAAGACAGTATGCGAGAAAGGGCGTGTTCAGGGTTGGTGATGATTAACCATATTTCAAATATTTTCCTCATAATCTTACATTAAGAAGAAGCTCATCTTTGTTTTTACCTTGTAATGTGGCTGATGAGGAGTAAAGCAGAAGTGTTGATTCAGCCGTTTTCCTACTCACTTGTGCTTGTCTTATGGTCATGAACTTAACCTCCGGAGGCAGGGAAGGGAGGTGAAAGCTGACAGGTCTCTGATGGCAGCACAGTGCATTCTTTTCTTGCATTTTCTTAGTTTGGAGAATGGCCAGAGATCTCCCCATTAGGAACTGGGTGGATCCTGCAGTTCTTTAAGAAGACTACCTTGCTATCAACCAGAAAAAAAAATTGCTGGATAGCAAAAGCAAGGCTCAAGGTGTATGACATTTTAAAACCCAGTTTTTCAAAATGTTCAAAAACAGTATAAGCAAATGAAACTCATGGTGGTAGGAAGCTGGATCTCAACCATGTCATGGTGGGAAAGTTAAATTGCTTTAACTAACCCTGGTCATTGACATTCCCTGCCCCTGCTCCAACCACCAGAGTTAGAGCATGCACTAACTTAAAAAAAAGAAACCTGTTTCTAACTTATGAAAATATCAAAGGCATATGTATAAGTAGAGAGGTTAGTGTAATAAACCCTCATGTACCCAACACCCAGCTTGTTAATTGTTACTTCATGGTCATGAAGTTCCCCAGGCTTCCCTACTGAATTATATAAAAGGAAATCCCAGACATATTATTGTATCCATAAACATTTTAGTATGAATCTTAAAATATAAGAACCTGTTTTTAAATATAACCTATGGTACCATTACTATACCTGCTACATTAACAATGTCTCCTAATATCAACTACCAAGTCAGTTTTCAACTTCCCTGAAAGTCTCACACATATTTTGTAGTTTGCTCATTGAAATAAGATTCCAGAAAATGGAATTACATTGTAATTGACTGATATAGCACTTTTTTTGTTTGTTTGTTTTTGGGTTTTTTTTTGTTTGTTTGTTTGTTTTGTTGTTTGTTCACCTGTTTGGTTTTGCCTTCAACATTTTGTAGAAGATCCCCGGTCTCAGAGAGTTTCCATATTCTTCATTTTGCTGATTGCTCCCTGTTGGAATTATTTCACATGGTCCTCTGCATTCCCATAAAATGGTAACATGATCCAGTGGATTATCACATTAAGATTTGACTCTTTTACCAGAATACCTCAGAGGTACTATTTGTATAAGTTTCCTCCATCAATTTTTTCTTTACTCTGAGAGACAGAACATACAGGAAAGACAAAAAAAGAATACTTGATACTTACTCTTTATTTACATGATCAAAATAATAGGTTGGTTTCTTAGCATCCTTGGAAGGTGACCAATTACATTTTTTGTTCTGTTCTGTCTTATGTATTTTAGTACTGTTTTGCTTTAAACATATGTGACATCACATCCTGTCTAGTCATAAGATTCCAGAAAATGGAATTACATTGTAATTAACTGATACAGCACTTTTTTTGTTTGTTTGTTTTTGTTGTTTGTTCACGTGTTTGGTTTTGCCTCCAACATTTTGTAGAAGATGATACTTACTCTTTATTTACATGATCAAAATAATGGGTTGGTTTCTTAGCATCCTTGGAAGGTCACCAATTACATTTTTTGTTCTGTTCTGTTTTGTGTATTTTAGTACTGTTGTGCTTTAAACATATGTGACATCACATCCTGTCTAGTCATTATTTCTATCGAATCTCAAATCACCTATGGCCAGTGTGAGCCTTCTCTAACTGGCTTCTGAGTCCTTTTAACAAGAGCCCATAAGTCTTTGATGGCTTCCTTAATTTCTGGTAAGACAAGGTTCATTGTGTACATTTCATGCCTTGGACAGGGAATCAGCTGAGGAACCCTCATTGGTTTTCATGGGAAATGGTATTTATAGATCTCAACTCGAAACCATTTTATTTTAAGCGTTGACTTATTCCCCATTTAAAAAACAAAGTTGATCATTGAACAACACAGGGATTGGGGCACCAGAACCTCTGAGCAGTTGAAAATTCACATATAACTTTTGATTCCCTCAAAACTTAACTACTAATAGCCTGCTGGTGACTGGAAGCCTTACTGATAACATAAATAGTAGATTAACACACATTTTATATGTTACATGTTTTATAGGCTGTACTTTTATAATAAAGTAAGGCAAAGAAAAGAAAGTGTTATTAAGAAACTCATAAGGAAGAGAAAATCCATCTACAGGCTTTGTACATAGAGCCATGCAGTTCAAATCTGTGTTGTTCAAAGGTAAACTATAAAAATGTGTGTGTGTGTGTGTGTGTGTGTATTTCTCTCCCTTTCTCTTAGATTAATGGTACCATATTTGCACACATTTCTCTGACTCATTTTTTTCAATTAATAATATG
>NW_006383017.1:4169795-4254729 GCF_000327345.1 Myotis davidii | reverse complement strand
ACTGGGGATGTGCCCACAACCCAGGTACATGCCCTTGACCGGAATCGAACCCGGGACCTTTCGGTCCGCAGGCCGACGCTCTATCCACTGAGCCAAACAGGTTTCGGCAGATTAACACATATTTTATATGTTACATGTATTATGGGCTGTATTCTTATAATAAAGTAAGGCGAAGAAAAGAAAGTGTTATTAAGAAACTCATAAGGAAGAGAAAATCCATCTACAGGCTTTGTACATATAAGATATTCTGGATGGGGTGGCAGATGACATTATTAATAAGATAATAGTCTAGATTATATTCAAAACTTTTGGAATAAAATACTTAAATACCAGACAGTTTCTGAGGCCGTTTTTCCTCTTGTCTAGGGTTTGGCCCCCAGGCGTAACATAGTATCTCTGCAGTGCACCCAGGCCTCAAACTGGCCACTTTGGTCGTCTCTGTTCAAGGAAAGCCATACATTTTGTTGTTTGTTTTCTTTCTGAAACCATAGGAATATTCTGGATGGGGTGGCAGATGACATTATTAAAAAGATAATAGTCTAGATTATATTCAAAACTGTTGGAATAAAATACTTAAATACCAGACACTTTCTGAGGCCGTTTTTCCTCTTGTCTTGGGTTTGGCCCTCAGGTAACATAGTATCTCTGCTCTTTAAATGTGCATGTCCTTCTAGAGCAGTGGTTCTCAACCTTCCTAATGCTGCGACCCTTTAATACAGTTCCTCATGTTGTGGTGACCCCAATTTCATTGTTACAAATTAAACATAATTAAAGCATAGCGATTAATCACAAAAACAATATGTAATTCTATATGTGTTTTCTGATGGTCTTAGGCGACCCCTGTGAAAGGATTGTTCGACCCCCAAAGGGGTAGCGACCCACAGGTTGAGAGCTGCTGTTCTAGAGAGAGAAATTTAGCCATCCTTTATGGCCAAACTTGGCCCATGAAGGCATTTTTCCTTTGTTGACTACATGGAAACTTGTGAGTCAGAATTTACTGTTCTTTTATTATACACTAAGAAACGGACATGAACGTGTGCCATCCATTGGGCATCCTGAGGGTCAACTAGAATAGTGGCTCCAAAAGGGGAAGTTTTTCTGCTTTTTTAAAATGTGCGACCCACAGGTTGAGAGCCACTGTTCTGGAGAGAGAAATTTCGCCATCCTTTATGGCCAAACTTGGCCCATGAAGACATTTTTCCGTTGTTGACTACATGGAAACTTGTGAGTCAGAATTTACCTGTTCTTTTATTATACACTAAGAAATGGACATGAACGCGTGCCATCCATTGGGCATCCTGAGGGTCAAATAGAATAGTGGCTCCAAAAGGGCAAGGTTTTCTGCTCTTTTGAAATCACTGTTGAATCCTCAGTGCCTAGAACAGTGATTGATACGTAGTGGTGCTCAATTAATAACTGAATGAATGAATACCTCCTGCCTTTGGATATCCTCTCCTTTCTCCAAAGATTTCCAACTAGTTCTAGAATGACACTTCTCTTCTTCCCTGCCCTCATCACCAGGCCAGATCTTTCAATAGAGTCTTTTTTTCTCCTGCCTTTGGATATCCTCTCCTTTCTCCAACGATTTCCAACTAGTTCTAGAATGATGCTTCTCTTCTTCCCTGCCCTCACCATCAGGCCAGATCTTTCAATAGAGCCTATGTCAGCTTAGTGCCAGCAGGTGTGGTGTGGGTGCTTAGAGCATTCGGGTATGAATGACTAGAAATAGATATTTAGATTTTTAAAAGAGCTTCTTAGAACTAAAAAATCTCAATTAAATTGTGAGGGTTCTGGGGATCAAAAGGAGATGAAGAGTTTTAGTGAAGTGGAGGATGTATAACCTTCTCTGGTCTCTTCTTGTTAATTTTGAAAATCAAAGAGAGCAGTCTTCCTAAAGGTGGTCTCTGAGATACAGAGACTTGGAATCCCAGCCTCTGCATCCCCTTCCCTCTCGTGGTCTACTTGGCTTTGGGTCCCAGCTGCCATGGGGTGCCCTCGCTCACTCCGCAGCCATCTGCTTCCCACACAAATGCAGCATGTCCTGGCTCCTAGCAGTAGTTTCCCCTGAAGTCTGGTCCTCTGTGCCCTCTCCATGGAACTGACCTTGCTCTTTCCAGAAGCCTTGTCCTGCATGGCCCCCTTTCTATTTCTGTTCCAGGCTTCTCGGCTGCCCACGCTTGTTGTCAAGTGTGTCATTGTCCCTTCATCCTGGTCTGTCAGAGGCCCAGGAGGCCAAACCAGCACATCTGCTCTTCTCTGGGCTTCCACACCCAACTTCACAGCTGCTTGCTCTTTGAAAGAAGCAGGCCTGTGTAGAAATGGCTTCTCTTCTTCTAAATGGGAGTGTGTCAATGGGGTGCCTGTCCTCACACACCCCCAAATTTCTCCTGCCCACAGATTCACTGCTCTTGTGTTTGGCAGCAGCCAACTCAGCAAGGGCTGATGGCTTTGTCTGCTGTGAGTCCTCAGAGCAGTAAACACTGCTGAGAGGGACTGTGGAGTCCCCCTCCTGGTTATGTGCTATGTGAGTGCAGTAGTGTGTCCTCTCTCCCCCAGGAAAACACATCTGCTACAATGCAAGGTTCCCTGTCTCCAAAATGCCTCCTTTATATCAGTAGCCAGAGTCCCAGATCATGAAGCAAATTGGACCCTATTAAGCATCAATCAACTTTTTCTTTTCATAAATGTAGAAACTGAGTCCTGGAGAGAGTGATCAGGACTAACCCTCACTGGGTAGCACCTAACTGCCAAGTCCTATGGTAGCCTTTATATATTATAAAAGCATGTTTTCCAAGTTCAGAACATGGCTCGCATGCAAATACACACTGAGCATTTATCAGCGATTTCTTTAACTCACTGTTGAAAGTACCAGCAGGAGGGAATAGCTGGTTCAAAGAGCACTAGAGGATACGGGATTTATGAAGTCAGCCAGCAAAGGAATGCTAAAATAAGTCTGTTAAGTTATATGCAGAACTGGATACTGTCCTACAGGCCAATCGAGCAGTAGCTTCTTGGGTTATCTTTTTCTACCAGATGGAAGTCATTTGCAACTTATCAATATTCTATACGTTAACCTCTAGGTTCACAGAGTCTGGACCCTCGTCAATAGAAACAAGTCAAACAAACTGAGAGTTCTTCTGAGAATGAGGTGACCTCTGCGTAGGTATGGTAGACAATGCCCTGCACAAAAACAAAGACAGTGACAGTCATCTTTTATCTTTATTTCCAAGTTTCAGGTATTTTTTTCTTAATAAATACCCAATTTAATCTCCAAGAATTTGAGGTGTAAATATCAGCATCTCCATTAGGCAAGCAAACTGAGAGGACAGAGGTAAAAGGCCCAATCACACAGCTCCACGGGGCGCGAGCCAGGGGGAGCACCTGGTTCATCTTCGTTCCCCACCAGGGATTTTTAAAATTCTGTAACCCGTTGTATCTGACGGTATCCATTTACCTAACAGATATTGAATAAAGAACTCCTCTGTACCAGGCCCTGTGCTAGTGCACAAAACCGAGTGGAACAAACTCAGTCCTGCCTTCATAGGCACATGACGGTAGGGAGGGTGCATGTTCACAGATGACTTCAGGGGTGCTGAGAATCACAAATCCAACAGCCACAGGAGTAGAGAGCCATAGCTGGTGCTCAAAGGCAGATTCCTGGAGAAGGCGACACTTCACTTGAGTTTAGTATTAAAATTGGGATGGGCGATGGGAGGTAAAGCAGTTCAGGTAATACACTGCTGCATTGAGACAGAGTTTGTAGCTGGATGAATGCCTCCCAGTTTAAAAGTCTACATTTTAAAGACATGAGATCTAGTTGTTCAACCTTTATCAGAACATCGACGAGCTTCCCCAGGAGGAAATTCAAAGCCAACAGTTTGTTTATCATGCTCAGAGAGGATAATGCACTGCTCCTTATCTCCACTGATCAGGCATTTCTAAGATTAGAAAATACCAAATTTCGTACACAGAATCTCTAGTTTTCTAATGATTTAAAAATGTAGAGTTGGTTTTTTAAAAGTAAAGACATTCAGCTTCTGCTACCCTATTTTTTTTTTTTCAATTAGCAAGAGCTTTTATAACAGATTTTAAATTTTTTTCTAAAGAAGCTCTTCCTAAAATGTGGTAGATATGTGGGGATGATCATACTTACTATTTTAATGATAGTTAGTACATAAAGCCTATGATTTCACAGATGTCATTGCTTAAGAAACTTCCAGCTTTTAAAAAAACCATGTTATTTGAAATGTATTGAAGGCAAAATATAAAGGAAATAGTAGTACATTGGGATATGGAAAGGGCGTACTCATGACGATGTTACGTGAATTGTTGAATTGGGGGAAACCATGTTCCAAAGAGCAGTCCAGGGTCACAGGCGATCAGCAGTCCCACCTGTAATACTTTGCCCCTCAACTTTCATTTCCGAATTAGTCAGTCATGCTTTTCCAGAAAGAGGGCTTTCAAATTGATTTTTATTTGCTTAAGCCAAATGAATAAAACTCACTTAAAACACCTTTTTCAGAATAGGTTATGTAAATGGATGTAATGTAGAAGGTGAGAAGAATTTTATGTAATTAAGTGATATTTGGTTAACATGATACAATTTCTAAATTTTCCCAGAAGCACAACTTCATTTAGGGTAGAACATATTTTAATCTAATTGTAGCAAGAGGAGATTTTAATTATTAAAATTTTAATGGACTAATATCAATTTTTGATAACCTTAAAGGAAAGGAAACTACATAAGCATTGTTCTCAAACTTAAGGCTTTTAAAAAAACTTGTGGACTTCACATTTTTGACAGCATTCTATAGTGAAGAAGAGCTTAAAAAACTGCTTTTCTCAAATAATGATTTCTTTTTTAAAAAAAGAAAAGGCATAGCTCATATTATTTGGTTGTAATACATAATGCTGACTTATACTTTAGAGAAGGACTTTATTTATGTGTATAATTGGAGCATCTCCTTATACCGCACAACAATTTATATTACTGATTGCCTATGCCTACCATGCTCCCATTTCAGATTCATTCCCTTGGGACAAACACCGCTTCCCCCTCTTCTATAATACAGTTGCTGCTGTGATAGGAGGCATATTAACCAATAAAAACCTTAGTAAGTATGCTTTCTTTCTTGTCTAGAGAAAGCCACATATATCCATTAGGCAAGAATTTGGCGGCAAGTAAGAGAAAACACTTGAACAAATGACTTGAACAAACAGTGATCCATATTTTCTCACTAATGAGAAGGCCAGAGATGGGTGTTTACAGACATGTGTTCAGCTCCTCAAATATGTAAGGACCAAGATCCCATGATGCTCTTGGCCTTTCCTTTGTGGTCACACACTGGACCCCAGAGATCTAGACAATGTAGCTGCATTCTCAGCAGAAGGAGGGGCAGCAGGAAGGACAAGGGTTATACCAGCAGACATGTTTGTTGTAGGAGAATTCCAAAAGTTTCTCTAAAAAACCCTCGACAGCTTTCTGCCTCTGCCGCTTGGCTACTCATAGATGCATAGGCGATGGGAAAGAAGCTGCCTTCTCAGCCTCTATAATGGGAGGGCCTAAGAAGAAGGGGGTCAAAAATGCCACATAAGAGTAAGTGCAAAAGACTAAATAAAGGAGTAAAAGGAGCGTTGAAAGAAGGTAAAATATTAATGAAAGTGAAAAGGAAAAATTAAGTCATAACAAAAATCTTCTTGTTATTTTTACTAATTGTGTCCTAACTCTGTTCCGTAGACAGTGCTATGTACCTTACATAAATCATCTCCTCTAGTCCTCATGGACACCCTATGAGGTAGATGAGAGTAGCTCCTAAGTACAGGGAAGGAAACCAGAGTTAACTGCTTGCCCAAGGACTTGTATTAAAGACACACTTTGGCCTGAGCTGTCCCTGCTTCCCCATCACCTCTCCTGGGACCGGCACTGCAAACATGCAGTTGTCTTCACTATGGGTTGGTCCTATTTCAAGCTGCTCCAGATGCTGCAGTTAATGGCAAACTGCCTGCAGTTCAGTGAGACTTTCCGGGCCTTGCCTAATGGGCGGGTTGAACCACGAACGCCTGAGTAGACCTAGCAAACGCTGCGGCAGCTCTTCCTTCTGCAATGGTTACCTTTCATTTGTTCCGGTTTTCTGCTCCTGGGACTCGTTAGTTCAATTCTGAGTTCTGATCTGAGGCTCCGTGGTTTCTATACATATTGAATCCTTGTAAATGGACTTGTATTTCAGGAGGTTCTATTTGTAAACAGCTCGTAGAAGCCCGGTTATCTTCTTAGCGTTGTGCTGTCAGCTACTCCGGGCCAATTATCTGTGAGTATCCATGTAAGGTCACCTTCAGGGTTCAAGCTTGTCTAGGTCAGTTAACTTTTACCTGGAGATAAATTCTATCCCAGAATTATGTTCTTAGACTGATTATTTATGGGAGCTCCTAGGAGAGATTTCCATTCCCTCATGCAGTCAGCAGAAGTGTGGTAAGGAATCAAAGAGAGCATGTGATCTCTGACTATACTATAAGGAAGTTGAGGACTTAAGATTGTACCTTGATGATTTTATATTTCCAGAACCTAACACTGTGCCTGGTGTATATTAAACACAATAAATTTATGTATTCATTCAACAAATATTAGTTTACAGGCCATTATGTGCTAGATACTAGAAGCCTAGCAGTAACCTAAAAGACATAGTTCTTGAACATGTGAAATATATGCTCTTACAGGGAGACATGTAATGAAAAGTAAGCACAATTTTAAAATAAAGAACAAAGGCCCAAATGCCCATCAATTGGAGGGCAGATACATTTTTAGAGTCATACAATGGAATACTGCTCAGTATGAGGATGAACAATTGTTGCCACCCCCAACCACATGGCAGAATCTGATAATGCATGACTGCATAAACATCAAGTTCAAAAATAGGCGAGACGAACCTATGATGCTAGAAGTCAGGCTACTGGGCACCTTTGGAGAGGGGCAATGACCTTGGAGACATGCAGGAGCTTCAGGGGTCCAGCTTATGTTCTTTATGTTAAAGAAGAGCTGGTTCCATGGGAAAATTTACTTTGTGAAAATTCCTCAAACTCTGTGTTATGACATATATTTTTGAAATCATGTTATAATTCAGTTGACTAAATTGATATTAGAGAAAAGTGCTGACTATGATCATGGCTGTGAAGGCAATGCCTAGGGTCCAGGGCAACGTGATAGGGATTAGCATGGGGGGCACTCCTGTAGACAGGATGCTCAGGGAAGACCTTCCTGGGAGATGCTGGGTAACTGAGCCCCAAGAGTGAGAGGGTAGCAGCCATGGGGAGAGGCAGGTGAAGAGCATCCCAGGCAAGTGCAAGGGCACTCAGGCAAGCAAGGTTGGGGAACACTTGAGAATAGAAAAAAGCCAGTTTGGCTGAAGCAGACTAAGTGGAGAGCAGAGTGGGACGAGACAAAGCCAGGAGCCAGCAGAGGCCACATCATGTGGGGCCACGGGGCCCTTATCACTTGACTCTTCTTTGGTGCCAGGCAGTGTACTATGATCCTAAGTACATCATCTCATTTCCTGGTCTAATAACTCCCATTTTATACAGGAGGAAGCAAGGCTTAGGGAAAGCAGCTTGCCAAGGACACCCAGCTTGGAAGTGTGTGGTATCCCCAGAACTTGAATCCATATCCCTTTGAACACAGGCCTGTGTTCTCCTGACCCTGCCTCCGAGCACTGGTGTCTAGATAGCTACTTCCCAGCATGGTCCATGTACCTTTAAGGTTGTGAAAAAAGCACTGATTAAGTTGCACACTTCACCTGGGAAGGAGCACATGGGCTAGATTTTGAAAATACAAATAGAATTGAACACAGGCATGCTTTCTTGAGGGAACAGTATGTGCAAAGACTCAAAGATGGGAATTAATCATGACAACAGTTAGTGTTTATTGAGATTTCATGTTGTTCCTGGTTCTGCAATACAATATTTTACTTATCTGGGTTAACCTCACAACAAGTCCTGTGAAGTCAGTATTGGCCCCATTTTACAGATGGAAAAACTGAGGTGTGGAGAGGTTAGTTTGCCCAGTGAACCACAGCTAGTGAGGTGACTACATAAACTGCGCTTGTTTAATCAGTGGTGAGAAAAGTAGGGAACGTGGACAGTTAGGTATCCAAACCTAGACATGGACAGAGATCTGCCTCTAGAGTCCGTGGCCCCACCTCTCCCTCTGAGAGCTTGAGGTGTCCAGGGAAGTGGGGGATATTTGTGGGGCTTCATGATAGGCGCTCTTGAACCTGACTGAAATGATATTGCTGAAGGTCCCCTCTTTTTGAGACTTTTATGTACTGCGACTCTCCCTTCTGAATTTTCAAAACATACTTTTGTGCAGTTTTTACCTGCTTTTTCCTCTCCTCTAGACAACAAGTTCCCTTAGGACAATCCCTTATGGCTTTGATTCCGCTGGGCCTGGCCAGTGAGATCAGAGATTGAGTGTGTTTTGATGATCATTAAACCCCCAGGGCCCAGCAGGTGATAGGCGCTCTGTAAATATTTCTTGAAAAATGATCACTTTGCTTATCGAACAAAAGGTTAGAGTGAGAATGGATTTGTTCTGAGTGAACCATCAATCGTCATCATTCAGAGGGTGTGCACTTAATTTTATTTCCATTGCTTAAGTATTTAGGAAAGCAAGGTTTATTGGTTTCCCTTCCCTCTCCTGCCCCATCACCCCATTCCATCTCACCCCCCAAATCACATGAAATTTATATTGACCTAGTCTTGGGAGGAATTCTGAGCAAGAAATTCTGTGAGGCACCTTAGTTGGTACTACACAGTAAAGATTTATGATCTAAGCCGATTAAAGCTGGCCTGCTTAAAAGAAATTCATGGTAGGGTGTCACTTTTATGAGCAAAACAACTTCTGTCCAATATTTCAGTTTAAATGGTTTAAAGTACATACAAAATAACTATGAGTTTTCCATCCAGCTCCAATATTCCTGGTGAGGACACAAAAGCTCAAGTAGCTGAGAAGTGAGTCCATTCTGTGCCGCTGGCCTGTGCTGTCTGGTACGGTAGCCACTAGCACATATGATACTGACCACTCGCAAGGTGGTTATTCTGCCCGGGATGTTCTGTCAGTGGCACATACACAGACTGCAGACATTGCATAGAAACAGAATGTACGCTAGCTCATTAATAATTTGTATAATGATTTTGGATATACCAGGTTCAATAAAGTATATTAAAATTCATTTCAACTGTTTCTTTTTACTTTTTAAAATGTGACTACAAGAAAATATAAAATTATACATGTGGCTAACAAATATGACTCTGATAAAAGCCTAACTCCTGGCCAGCTCAGTGGTTAAGCATTGACCTATGAACCAGGAGGTCACATTTCGAATCCTGGTCAGGGTACATGCTTGGGTTGTGGGCTCGATCCCCAGTGTGGGTCATGCGAGAGGCAGCCAATCAATGATTCTCTCTCATCATCATCGATGTTTCTAGCTCTCCTTCCCCTTCTTCCTTCCTCTTTGAAATCAAGGAGTTAGGCTTGATTTCATTTATATGAGTTTAAAGATGAAAGCATTTTCAGTTGATATAGAAACTCATAATTTTTAAAAAGACCTCACATTATGTCATTGAATAGCTATTAGAATTATCACCATTTTCCAGTGGAAGGTTATCTGCTTCCTAAGTGAGAAGACTGAGGAGGAAATGACACTTATTTATTTGAGCCCAGCCTCTTTCAGAAAGGCATTTCACTCTCTGGCCAAGTCAGAGAACAGAAGTGGCTTTTCCAAGACGACACGGAGGTGGGTAGAACGGGGACTGGAATTGTCCTCCTCCTTCTATGAAACAGCAGTTCTCAGACAGTATCCCGTTCTTGTTATGAAGTGCAACTTTATAAACAATGGTGGAAAGAGCAAAGTTTTTAGCTGACTTTTTTATGTAAATTGGAGCTAATGAAAGGATATTGAAAAGAATTTATCTTTTGTGCACTTCATTCACTTATTTATTTAACGAGCACTTCATTTAGTGCCTGTCATGTGTAAAGCATAAGTTGGCCCTGGGGAAACATTGCTTAACAAAATAGTAAGACAAGACAGATCATCTAACAAATTCAGCCATAACTGACAAGTATTATGGACACATAATATATTTAAGTTAAAGGTGTACAATGTAATGATTTGATACGTGTATATTTTGTAAAATGATTATCACATTAAGATTAATTAACATCTCCATCCCCTGACATAATTACCATTTAGTATATTATCTATAATCACCATGCTGTGTATTAGATCCCTAGAGCTTGTTAATCTTTTACTGGATGTTATACCCTTTGACAATATCTCCCCATTTCCTTTACCCCGACCCCAGCTCCTGGCAAATATCACTCCCCTCTGCTTCTCTGAGTCCAGCTTTTTGGTTTTTTGTTTGTTTGTTTTGTTGTTGTGGTGTGTGTGTGTGTGTGTTTTGTTAATCCTTGCCCAAGGATATTTTCCCATTGATTTTTAGGGAAAGTGGAAGAGAGAGGAAAAGACAGAGAGAAACATTGATGTGAGAGCAACATATCGATTGGTTGCCTCTTGCATTAGCCCTTGATTGGGGCACCAAGTTACATGCCCTTGACCTGAATCAAACCCAGGACCCTTTGGTCCGCAGGCCGACGCTCTATCCACTGAGCCAAACCGGCTAGGGCTGAGTCCAGCTTTTACTAGTTTCTACATGTAAATGGTATCATCCTGTATTTCCTATTCTCTGGCGTTTTTTAACTTAGCATAAGGTCCTCAAGTTTCATCCAAGTTGTGGAAGCAGCAGGATTCCCTTCCTTCTCGTGGCTGAATAACATTGACTTGTATATATAACCACATCTTCTTTATGTATTCATCTGTCGACGGACACTTAAGTTGTTTCCATATCCTGACCATTGTGAGTAATGCTGCACTGAACATAGGGCTGCCACAATCTCTTTTTGGAACTGAGACCCATTTTCATTTACTTTGGCTATAGACCCAGATGTGGGATTGCTGGACCATGTGGTAGTTCTATTTTTAATTTTCGAGGAGCCACCATGCTGTTTTCCATCGTGGCGGCACCACCAGCAGCACACAGGAGTTCCCTTTTCTCCACATGCAGGACAACACTTGTTATTTCTTGCCTTTTTAATACTAGCCATTCTAACAGGTGTGAGGTGATATCCTCTGGTGGTCTCGATTTACACTTCCCAGACAATGTTGAATACCTTGTCAAGTAACCATTAGCTATTTGTATGTCTTCTTTGGAAAAATGTTTATTTAGAGTCCTCCTCATTTTTAAACCTGATTGTTTTTACTATACAGTGTATGAGTTCCTTATGTATTTTAGATAATAACTCCTTATCAGATAGTTTGCAAATATTTTCTCTCATTCCATAAGCTGCCTTTTCATGTGGCTGGTGGTGTGGTTTCTTTTGCTGTGCAGAAGCTTTTTTAAAAAAGTTGAACATGTAAAGGCTTTGCATTTATTTAAAATTTATTTTTAATTTTTACTGACATATAATATGACAAGTAATACTACATTAGTTTCATGTGTACGACATAGTGATTCAATGTTTATATACCTTACAAAATGATCACCTCAATAAGTTTAGTAAACATCTGTCACCATATATAGTTATTATGATATTATAGACTCTGTTTCCTAAGCTGTGGATTACATTCCTGTGACTTATTTTGTAACTGGAGTCTTATACTTCTTAATATATCCCTTCCCTTTTTCCAGCCATCCCTCCAATCTCCTTCCCTCTGACAAACATTAGTTTGTTCTTTGTATCTGTGAGTTTGTTTCTGTTTTGTTTTGTTTATCCATTTGTTTTGTTTTTTTCGATTCCATATATAAGTGAAATTATACAGTGTCTATCTTTCTCAATCTGACTTATTTCACTTAGCACAATACCTTCTAGGTCCATCAGTGATGTTGCCTTTTAATTGGATTCCTTTCTCTTCAGATTTTGTGGATTTTTATTTAGTTTTGGTTATGGTTAATAAGGTTCATATACATCCATCTATATCTATAGCAGTCTACTTAAAGCTGATAGGCATGTAAGTTCAATTGCATCCCCAAAGCACTACATTTTTCTCCCCCTCCACTCTTTATGTTTTTGATGGCATGTTTTATATCTTTTTGTTTTGTGTATCCCATGATTATTTATTGTAGTTATAGCTAATTTTGCTACTATTGTCTTTTAACCTTCATATTAGTTTCTTAAGTGGTTAATTCACTGTGATTATTATATATTAGAGGCCTGGTGCATGAAATTTGTGCATGGGGAGGGAGTCCCTCAGCCCGACCTGCACCCTCTTATAATCCGGGACCTCTAGGGGGATGTCTGACTGCCAGTTTAGGTCTGATTATTCCTGTGGGATCAGGCCTAATCTGGCAATCGGACATCCCTCTCGCAATCTGGGACCGCTGGCTCCTAACCACTTATCTGCCTGCCTGCCTCATCGCCCCTAACTCCTCTGCCTGCCTGCCTGATCACCCCTAACCACTCACCTGCCTCCCTGATCACCCCTAACTGCTCGCCTGCCTGCCTGACTGCCCCTAATCACTTTGTCTGTCTGCCTGATCACCCCTAACTGCCTCTGCCTTGGCCCCCACCACTGCAGCTTCACCCAGAAGGATGTTTGGAATGATATCCAGGAGGTTGTTCGGCTATCCAGTCTAATTAATGTATTATGCTTTTATTATAGATTTGCCTTTATCAGTGAGATTTCCCCCCCTTTTCTGTATTTTTTTTTTTTTTATGTCTGGTTATGGCCCCTTTTTTCCTTGGATAAAGAAGATCATTTAACATTTCTTGTAAAGCCAGCTTAATGATTTGGAACTCCTTTAGTTTTTACTTGTCTGGGACACTCTCCTTCAATCTGAATGATAACCTTGCTGAATAAAATATTCTAGGTTGTAAATTCCTTTCAGCACTATCAACCACCACTCCCTTCTGATAAATCAGCTGATAGCCTTAAAGGGTTTCCCTTATATGTGACTTGTTTCATTCTTGCTGCCTTTAAGACGGTCTCTTTATCCTTAACATTTGCCATTTTAATCACAATATGCCTTGGTGTGGGTCTCTTTAGGTTCATCTTCTTTGGAAATTTCTGTGCTTCCTAGACCAGGATATTTGTTCCCTTTCCCAGATTATAAAAGTTTTCAAACATTATTTGTTCAACTATTCTTTCTACCCCTTTCTCTTTCTCTTCTCTTCCTGGAATCCCTATTATGTGAAATATTAGGGCATGTGATGTTATCCTAGAGATCTCTTATACTATCCTCATTTTTTTAAAATTCTCTTTTTATTTTCCTGTTCTGATTGGGTGATCCCCACTAATCTGTCTTCAAGGTCGCAAATTCTTCCATATTAACTAATCTGCTATTGATTCTTTTTAATCTATTCTCCATTTTAGATGTTGTTTTCTTTTGATTAGTTCTTTATTACATTTTTTGTCTCTTTGTATTCTTCTATGTACTCTCAAGTTTTTTGAACACTCTTATGACCATTTCTTTGAATTCTTTATTACTTATCTCCTTTGCATTGGGGTTTTTTTCTCTGGACTTCTTTCTTGTTTCTTCATTTGGGGCATATTCTTCCATCTCCCTATTGTTTGAGTTTCTCTGATGTGGCCAAAATAGCTGAGAAAGTGGTCCTGAAAAAGTGGTCTCTGTGTAGGCTCTGATTTGGACAGTTTGGGCAAGGTGGATAGTTGGAATGGGTGCTGGAGGTGCCTGATATGACCTCGGGTCTGAAGGAGTGGGTTCCAGGTGGGGCAACCTAGAGTGTTTTGCGTCTTTTCCCTTCTAATCTGGGTGGGGCTACCTGATGTAGAGGGGGCTGCTAGGTGTGCTCTTAGCATGCCCTGTTGCTTTAACTGTCTGTGTGATCAGGCAGTGTCTGGGCATGGCTACTTTTTTAGCTCAATGTTCCACCAGCTTTGTCTTCTCTGGGTGGGACAGGTCTGTTCTGTGTGCATGGCTGTACTTCACTAGTCCTGTCCCCTCTCTAGGGAGTACAGCTCCTCATGTACTCAGTCACGCCCCTCATTCAACATGGCCATCCTTGCCTGTGTGCCCTGTGGCTTTAATTGTCCACAGTCAGAGCATGGCCTGGGTCCACTACTGCATACCTGCTTCTCAGTGCCCTACTAGCTCTGCCCTTTCTCCCCAGGGGCAGCCTTGTGTGTGCACAGCAACACCCCACTTACTCCACAGAGGGCACCCCTCAGTGTGGGTACCACAAGGTTGTGCTAGCTCCACACTTTCTTTGGGCAGGAAAGCTCCGCATGGCACACAGCAGTGCCCACTACCTCAGCACTTGCTCTGGATGAGGAAGCCTGCAGCTGTGCACCACAGCATTGTGTTAGTGCTCCACTTTTTTCAGGTCGGGGAGCCCCTTGTGTGTGCATCTCAGTGTGTGCTATAGTGCCCCCTTATTTCTGCTTGTTCTGGTTCCAAGAGGGGTGGCTGGGGACATGCCACAGTGCTCTGCCAATCAGCCAACGAAGCTGGAGGGACTCCCACCCACTGTCCACATTCAGAAAAAATGTAAATAATGGTGCGCACCAGTCCCTCTTGTTCTGGGTTGTTCCCTCAGCTCCTGGAGAGCTTTCATGGTTTCCTGACCTTCTCTATGCAGTCCCTCTCTCTTGCTTGTTGTGCAGAAGCTGTTTGATTGGCTCATAGTTGTCTGTCAGGAAAAATTGCTCAAAATATAGGCATATGTTTAACATGGTCTTGTGAGAGGGTGAGCTCAGCACCACCTACACCACCATTTTGGACCCACCTCCTATGTTGTCGCTTTTTAGTTAGATGTAGTTCCACTTGTTTGTTTTTCCCTTTTGTTCCTTGTGTTTTCCTTGTCAGAAAACCACTAACAAGACAATGTTAAGAAGCTTTTTTCCTGTTTTCTTCCAGTAGTTTTCCAGGTTTGGGGGGATTAATTAATTAAGTCTTTAATCTATTTTGCGTTAATTTTTGCGAGTGGTTAAGATAGGGACCCAATTTTATTCTTCTGCATGTGAATATTCAGTTTTTACAAACCATTTATTGAAGAGACCATCTTTTATCCATTGAGTATTCTGGCTCCCTTTTCAAATATTAGTTGACCATATATGCGTGGGTTTACCTCTGGGCTCTCAGTGCGGTTCCGTTGGGTTACGTGTCTGTTTTAATGCCAGCATTATGCTTTTTGGCCACTATCGCTTTGTAAAACAGGGCATTTCAGACCACCCGAGGTGCCTGTGCAGTGGTGTGGAACAGCCATCTCTAAAACAAACAAACAGCCCTGATTTGCAGCGGTTGCCAGTTTCCATGCTGTAATTACTCCCACCTTGGCTGATCTCTAGCTTCCAATAACATGTCACTGAATGTGGAGTTGAGGAGAGACATGGGGTAGTACCCCATATATATCATCTCTACAATACACACCATACATGTAAATAACCCCAAAAGTACAGATCGTAGTAAAATGTGATAACATAATACAAAAGCAATGAATGTTGAGTATGTATTAACTTTGACTTTAATATGTTTATTTAACTGTAGCTTATATTAATGTTTAGAAATGGCTGTGTTTAACAACTGCCTCACAAAATTCCTGCAAACTTAGCATTCAGCTCCCACAGGCCTGTGCAGGCCGGCTCTGGCCCACCAACGGGCCTGCATCTTCAGTGTAAAGAACCATGATCCTTGGGTGGAACAAGTGCTCACTCTGCCTCTCCCTCTGTTTCTTCCAGATCAGCAAACAGCAGCTGCAGACCGTCAAAGACCGCTTTCAGGCTTTCCTCAACGGGGAAACCCAGATCGTGGCTGACGAGGCCTTCATGAACGCCGTGCAGAGTTACTATGAGGTAAGGCACCGTGAGGAAGGATGGCGGGGCTGCTCAGGCCTGCAGCCCAGGCTCAGTGGGAGCAGCCTTGGCCTTCCATGGGACCACTGCTCCTGAGGCAAAGCGGTGGGTGAGTGGTTACAGGGTTAAGGAATAATTGTATTTTATTTGGGGAGAACTGTAAAAGAAGCAACTGTTTACCAGCTGATTTTTATACCCAGCCCTGTGCTGAGTGCTGTACATGCAGTTTCTTGCTTAATCCTTATAGCAGTCTTCAGAGTTAGGTCCTGATATTATTTCCATTTTACTGATGAAGAGACTGAGGTTCAGAGAGGCCATGTCAATTACTCAAGGTCACACTCTTTAAATGCCACAGCTATAACTTGAAGTGAGTCAGGAGCCTGTTCCCTCCAGGTACAGCCTTTCTGAAGGATGTTGACATCTCCTAAGGACAGTGCATTCACTATCTTACTCTCCTCACTATTAAGATGGTGCTGTGAGTTCTTTTAGCAAGTTAGAACACCATCCAAAATGTACCACTATTCTCAGGAGAAAACCTAGAAGTGAGAGACTATATCTTGTGTATATATTACAAGTAATTTTTCACCTTTAAACTAAAGTAAGTGATTTATTTATTAGTAAAGAGAATTTGGAATTCCACTAGTACTTGTTTTTAGCATAAAATATTTATTTACTTGTAAATTTAAGAATGGCAGTTGTCAGTGGTTACAAGGGGACGAATGGAAGATGTTGGTCAAGGTTACAGACTTTCGGTTTTCAGATGAGTAAGTTCTGAGGAACTAGTGTACAGCATGATGGCTGAGGTAATGACACTATTATACACTTGACATTTGCTGAGAGAGTAGATCTTAAAGAAAAAGAAAATGTTAACTGAGGTGATGGGTAAGTATGTTAATTAGCTAGATCATGGTAATCATTTCACTATATATGTACATAAAATAATCACATTGTAACCTAAAAAAATCATGTGTACAATTTAAATATATATAATTTACTTTAAATTTTGTAATTATTCTTAATGTGAATAATTGGATATTGTGAATATTGGCTATCATTGGTACACCATTAATGGCAAGTGGACATGCCATGCCTTCCTATTGGCAATGTTTAACTGACATAAACATTTTCAAAAATATTATTTGGTCAATGAAAGACATTTTACTTTATATTAATCTATTTCATATGATCCAAATATTCTCTGTGTTTGGAATCCTGTGCCTGAAATGTCTTACCCATTGTCAAGACTAGCTTAAAAGCATTAGAAACTATCCACTAAGCATGGAAAAACTTATGGGATATTGTTATATGCAATTCAAAGTAATAACAATAAACGCTAAAATAAGTGTAAGGAAATCCAACAAACTGAATTTTTCACAATGGATTACTTTCTTTTTAAAATTATTAGGGAACAAATTATTTCAGATCAGAAACGTTGGTGCTCTTCCTTCCACTCCTACTAGAGCACGTGACTCCTCCTTTCACGGGGAGTGGAGCAAGACCACAATTAGACCCTGGGAAAACATTATTGATTAGCTTGCCAATTAGTTTTTCATAGGAAACAGCCTTTATGATATGATATTTGCTGGCCACAGACTCATTTTACATGTCATTTCCTCAGTGAAATTTCTATGCGAATCTGTTTTAGAAGTTGGGTTTATTTTTATACTTGTCAAATTTAAGTTTCACCTTTACATTTTATAAGCAGTGTCAATTATTGGCAATAAGGGCCAAACTTATTGCTTTACCTGATGTGATGGAATTTTTCGGTTGCATTTAATGGAAAGTGGAAATGAGATTTGGAATCACGATGAGGGTCTGGCAGTAAATAACTTGAATACATTTTACAAAATTTCTGTCTAGAAACTGCCAGGAAATGAAATGAATCCCTCCCCCCACCCCCGCCCTACACACACACACCCTTTCTTCAAGTTCTGAAAGCCAGTTCTGACTCACACACACACACACACACACACACCCTTTCTTCAAGTCCTGAAAGCCAGTTCTGATCAGACAGAACCTTATTGATAGTTCATGTTTAAAGTCATTCACCAGTTTATAAATTCGAGAATGCTCATCTTAATTAGAAAGCTCATTTGACTAATGACATAAATGAAAAGAAAGTGTCATTTCTATCCATTAATTAAATTTGAAAATTAGAAGTCATCAGCATGCTAACAAGCCTCTGTCAATTACCATTATATCTACAGTGACCCTATATTTTCTTCTGTACTGGCCAGTTTGTTTGAAATCACTTTTTTTTTTTAGTCTGATGAGAATCTAGGCTTGGAGAAATTACTGACTGTTTTATGTTGAGATTTGGGTGACAGGAATAAGGTGAGGTGTGAATTGTTCACCACAATGTAAAGTTTGAAAGCCTTTGGGTCACGTTTCCTGGGACCCCCTGCAGCACAGACCCCCAGGCAGGGGCCAGGGCCTGTCCGCTCCCCTTCTCCCTCCCCTTTCCCTTTAGGCTCTTGGTGACGGAAAAGCTAACGTCTCTTCCTCTGCCCTAATCTGAAATGCAATTACTTTTCTGTCAGTGTCTGTCTTGGTCATGAGTCTTTGGATTACAGATGACAGACACCAACTTCAAACGGCTTCAAATGAGCTTATCTGCTCCAGCCTCTTGAAGGCCCAGGAGGCCTGGCTTAGCTGTGGCTCCGTCCTGAGATGCAAAGGTGCAGCAGCACGAGCGTCCTCCTCCACACACTCGGCTTTGCTCTCATCCGTCAGCTTCCTGCTTAGGCAGGTTCGTTCCCTGCAGTCCCAGGAGCACAGAGAACCTCTTTACTGAGAGTCCCAGCAAGAGGCCAGGTGACTTGGATGGAGTGACATGGGTCAGGTGTTTTTTCTGAAGCTGATCACAGTAGAAGGGGGTGGAGCAGACCTGGACGCAGGCCTAGGACACACAGCACCTCTGAGCCCGATGCAGGCTCAGTCCCAGCAGAGCCATCTGTATTGAAAATGCAATGGTTTCCCAATGAGAAATGAGGGTGACTTTTACCAGGAGAGGGGGAATGAATGCTCGTCCAAAAAAACTTCACATATATTCTCTTTCTAAATGCTCTCTCAAACACACACACACTTTCTCACACACATATACTCTCACTCACATACACACACACTCACACACACTCACTCACAACGCATTCTCATATATACACTCTCACTCTTATACACACTCTCTGACACACATTCTCACATACACACACACACACACACTTTCTCACACACATATACTCTCACTCACATACACACACACTCACACACACTCACTCTCACACACATACACTCACACACACTCACACACATACACTCACTCTCACTCACACACATACACTCACACACACTCACATGCACACTCACACATACATGCACACATACTCACACGCACACTCTCACACACTCAATCACTCACACACCCTCTCACACACACTCTCACACACACTCACATACACAAATATACACTAGCATACACTCACTCTCACTCACACACATACACTCACGCACACTCACTCACATGCACACTCACACACACTCACATACACAAATATACACTGACGCATTCTCATATATACACTCTCACTCTTATACACACTCTCTGACACACATTCTCACATACACACACACACACTCACTCACACACATTCACACACACACTCACTCACACACACATACTCTCTCTCACACGTACCCCAGCCACCATATCGCCTCTCCAGTTTACCAAGGTAATTTCATTAAGAAAAAATCTTTACTCAAAAAGTCCTGAGATTATTGCACTAGGCAAAGTCAAAGTCAGCGTCAGGCGTTGGCCTGGTGGTGCTAAAGAATAATGGTTCATCACACACTAGAGGAGTAAAGGCAGTTTCCACATGTGCCCATAAGCCCAGCGTGGCCCCGGCTGGCCAGCACTAACCGGCAAGCTGGGAGGCCTGGGCGTGAGCGGGGCCAGGAGAGGAGGAGGCACAGTTCTCTGAGGCTCTCCAGAGCATGTCGGCCTACTTTATCCTTTCCTGGTGGCCCTGACTGCCAAAGCCGATCACACAGCACAGCAGGTTAATCCTTAATCTCTTCCATTAGGGCTTTGAGGGCTGGCACTCTGAGATCTGCCCAGCAGCCCCAGCCACAGCCACAGCCACAGCCCTAAGACACCAGAGAGCCACCCATTCCTCCAGGGCCCCCATGTCTTTTCTAACCCTCAGCTCCAGCTGCACTGACACCACCCACCTCCTTGGTTCCTTCACACGCTGGGCCTGGCCTCAGAGAAGAGAGGCGGTGGAAGAGCTTTACAAAGCCGTCTCATTCAGATCCCACCTGGAAGGAAACGTGGGGTGTGGTGGGAAGTGAGGGTGGAGATCGGTGGAGCACCACAGCTGACATCGGGCGGGCGTCAGCCATGCCACTGCCCTGGCTTCTGCTTGTTGTATCTTCTTTTTAGCCGATCTCCTCTAGCAAAGGCCTGGGTAGCGTTTGTCAAACTGCCTTTGAATGTGTATCACAGAATTCTCCAGTTGCTAGCAGCAGAAACGAACTGCGGTTAAATTAAGCCTTAATAATAATAACAACAAGAACAAGTGTTCGTTGTTTTTGCTGTTAAAAGAAATAACCAAGCATAAGAAAAAATGGAACCGGAGCAGACTGACCTTAGGAAGCCAGGCACAGAACATAACAGGTGCCCTGTCACTGGTATGAATCTACTCCGACCCCATTCCATCCGGTGGCACCCCACACTGAATCTGAACCCCACCATCTACCACAGATCATGGCCCCAGATGTGCATCTGAAGTTTGCACCAGGATCCCTTAATTTTTGGTGAGGGATCTCTTTAAGATCCAAAGGTGCATTTTATTTTAGAAATTAACATTCATCATGCCTCAACAAAGGTAAATTTTGTATTTTTTCCATGTAGAAAGACTTGTTTTAAGTAATTATGGAAGTAAAGCATGCCAATTATAAAACTAGACAGTGTAAGAAAAAACCTAAAAGAAAATGGCTAGAAAAATACTTGTAATTCCATCATCCTAAACAATTACTATTAAATTGGGGTATATATCTCTTCAGATATTTTTATATGTTTGTGCACATACCAATAGCTATTTAATTTCTGTATTAAGATATAAATTACTATGATATATTAATAATCCACTTGTTTATTAGCACAGTAGTTTTCAATCTCCTTTCTACCTCTGCAAAAATCACACATATGACACCCTCATCAGTAGAAGGTTTTATTACCTATGATGTTCTTGACCTAAGGTCATGCTCCTATCCTCCTAGCCCACCTCACCCCTACCATTGAAATCTCCAGGTTAACAACAGATCATGGACATCTTAGCTGCCAGTGGGAAAAATAGCTTATTTCATGGCTGCATGGTAATCTGTTAAAAAACAATAGGTAACTTTAGTTACATTCTTACAGCAGACACCATGCTCACCGGTTGACACTCATTGTCTGGTTGAATTCTTTCCCAAGTCCTACCAGGTCGGTAGCTATGATTCCCATTTGAGAGTTAAGGAAACTGAAGGCCCCAACGATTAGGCTACTTGCTTAGGAGCAAAGCTAGCAACTGGTAGAGTCAGGATTTGAACTCAAGTCCTCTAACTAGAACCTGCTCCTCTTGTTATGCAGCCGTTCCCTAGTAGTAAGCAGGTTGTTGTGTGTGTATAGACCTTGTTTACTTTAACATCTAGGTCTTTTTGCTCTTTATTTTGGATGATGTGCTTTTGTAGAGCAGGGAAGGGTCTGTCTTGGTTCCTCAGCCTGTCGGCAAGGAAGTGGGCGCTGGGCCAGCTTTGCCCCACATCAGGTACAGTCATTACAGTACCAGTGTGCTTGTCGGTTTCTAAAACAACCTTGATGTTGCTTGGCTCTGGCGAGGGAGGGAGGGACTGATGGATGAGGGCGAGTCACTGAATTGATTGCCCTTCACCATTCCATATTTATTTGTTCATCTTCTGTCTCCCATTATGACCTCTCTGGAAGCTGGCAGAGAGGAGGGAGGATTTATGGATGTGCCGCATAGAACTGTGCCTGGGGCTGAAGTCCCGTGGAACAGCCGAAAACAAAACAAAATGAAAACACCAGGTAGCACTCCCAGTACAAATGAGCATCTATGGTGGTTTAGAGACACAAGCACATCGGTGCTCAGCGGCTGTACTCAAGACAGGGCGAGGCTGGCCCGGGCTCACGTCCCTTCTGATGGACTGAGAAGCCAAGACAGAGGATGTGCCTGGGAAATTAGTTTTCTGCTGCCACCCCTCTGCCCCTGGCTGTCTCGCATTTCATCTTCGCTGTCTCCTCAATCTTCAGCCTCCTTCTTCACACTCTTGACCTTCCACTCATCTCCCCTCCTTCCCGGCCTGGCCATCATATCTCACCTCTGGACAGATGGAGCCCTCTACTTTCCAAAGTCCTTTCAGAAAGTTTTATCCTCATCCAAGAAGGCTGGCTGCATGAACCCTGTGTGACAGGGAAGGAGAATGGGGTTCATAGAGGTTAAGTGACACATATTTATTGAGTGGCCACAGGGATGAAGGAAGGGACTTTGCCAAGCCGATAATGTGTGCAGGATCCAGGCATCACCACCAATTATGGCTGCCAGCTGGGGCCATTTCCTTCCACTGTTAGCAGGTCCCCCAGATAGCTAGCTTCAGTCCATTGTTGCAGGGACCAATATATTGTGCTCACTGGTTTCACCTTTACCTTCCTGCCCCATCCAGATAGGCTCTCAATAGGGTCTCTGTTTCGAGAAGTCTGCTTTGTTCTTATTCATTCACTCATTCCCGTAGTACTGACTGTGTGCTAGACACTGTCTTAGACACTTGAAGAAAAAAAATAGGAAAAAGCAGTTACAACTCCTGCCTTCCTCACACTCTAACCAAGAGTCACAAAGACAGATGACAAATGGCAACTATGGAAGGGTTTGGGGGCCAGGAAGATGGTGCTGAGGGCTTATGACTGGCCCAGTTTTATGGGACCCTGGTATGAACTGATGAAGAGGAGAGTGTGACTTCCTTGTTCATTGTTTCCAAGTCACCTCTCATGCTCATTAGAGCTGAAACAAAGAATTAACCCCAGGCCCTTTGTGTCCAGGTGACCTCTATTGCCAGTCTCCTGGAGTTCTACAAAGCTTCCTGCCAGTTCCCTTGGCCCCTTTCAGGTCTGTTTTCCACATTAAAGACAGAAAATGTGAACTTGATTTTATGTCTTAGCTTAAAACCTCCAATGGCCTCTCAGTGCCCTTCAAATGAAGACCAACATACTGAATGGGGCCTCCCATGCTTGTGGCCACCTGACCCCTTCCTGCCCATCTTACATCGGTCATCCCTGCACCCCTCACAGCCAGAGCCACCCTGGATTCTTCTGTCCTCACACTTGGGGTCTTTACACATATTGTTCCCTGTCTCTGAAATACTATCTCACCCTCACTTCACTTAACACCTTTCACATGTCATTTCCAGGAAGCCTTTCCTAACCACACACTAGAACAGACTCCTGGGTTTAGGCCGGACCCCTGTACTTTCCCTGATAACACTTGTCCCAGCTTGTAACGCTCTTTGGGTGGGATGATTAAGATGATGCCATGGAGGCTTGCGGGCTGGGTCTGCATCTGTCTTGCTCACCATCGTATCCCTGGTACCTGGCACAGTGCTTCCCACCTTCTGAGTGCTCAAAGAAAGAAGACCAGGTTCATAAAGAAGAGTGTAGCTATCACAGCTGGAAGGACAAACCCCCAAATAATATAGTTCAACTCCCTCAGTGTACAGATTAGAAACGGGAGATTCAGAGAGGGGAGGTGACTCACCCAATGTCACACAGCAAGCTAGTGGCAGACCTGGCCTGGGACCGTGGTTTACAGCTCCTGCCTCCCCACAACATTTCTCTCTTTGCCTCAAAATTTGTAAGGTCTTTGAGATCTAGATCTAAAACCAAGACACTGTGTGTTAGCTGGAGAAACCATCTGTATTAACCATTACAGAGTTTCAGGTGAATTCTTCAGCTCTTTACGGGTTATAAGGCCTACAGACTCATCTGAATATTTTTTCTAAAGTTGATTTTTAAATGAACTCTAAGGTCTCAGCTGAGGACCAGTTCTGAGGTGCAGACAAGTGGTCCACGGCCTCTAGCCCATGAAGCAAGCCTGCAGCCCTCCTTTCTAAGTGAGAGCAGGGAGTCACACACAGTGAGCACAGGCCCCCTGGCTGACAGCTCGCCACCAAGGGAGCCCTGGTGATGAAGCAGCAGCGACGAAACGCGCTCCAAGCTATGCCAACGTGTGGCCAACAAGGGTGATTCCTGAACCCAGATGAGGAGCGAACGTTTGTTCTGCCTCTGACAAGGCACGTATGCTCCCCTAAAGGGTGACCAGGACACAGTTCACAGACGTCAGGATGTGTTCCCCCACTCCCCCGCTCACCCCATGTGGATAGGAAGCAGCCGTTTCTCCACCTTGTCTACACCCCAGAACCATGTGGCTGTGCTGGGCCCTGGAATGAGAGCAAACTGATCTTAATGAATGTCTTAGTCCCAAGACCCAGGCAGCACCAACAGAACAGCCAGGGTTCCCCACCAGGCAGGGGAGCCCCTTAGGGAAGGAAGGAACCACAAGGCCGTGCATTTATAGTCAACCAGTGTGAGTTACCAAAGCAAGTCCCTTCCCCTCCCTGGAGTCTCAGTTTTCTGTCTGCAAAATGGACTCAATGTAATACCTGCTTTCTATGTGCACTTGCTCTCAAAGTGCCCGGTTCCGTACTGGGGACACATGACATTGGGGGAACAAGAAGGACACAGTCCTTGCACACGAGGCGTTTACATTTTGGCAAGGGAGACGGACATTAAATACAGATTTGCTTAATACTTATTCCATTTCAACTGTGATCAGGGCCACTGAGAGGCTAAAATGAGATGTAAGCAGTGGTTAACATTTAAGTGCTATGTGGGGACATCGGGCCAATTGCTGTACATATTATTATAACAACAACCACAAACCATTAGGCATTAATATGAGCTATTTTTAAAAGTGCTTATCATATATTAACTCATTTAATCATCATTTTAAATATATTTTATTGATTTTTTACAGAGAGGAAGGGAGAGAGATAGAGAATCAGAAACATCGATGAGAGAGAAACATCAACCAGCTGCCTCCTGCACATCTCCTACTGGGGATGTGCCCGCAACCCATGTACATGCCCTTGACCGGAATCGAACTTGGGACCTTTCAGTCCACAGGCCGACACTCTATCCACTGAGCCAAACCGGTTTTGGCATCCTCATTTTAAAATACCTGTGATGTAGGAGAACTATTATCCCCAATTTAGAGATGAGAAAACTGAAGTACAAGAGATTAACTTGCTGAAAGAAACATAGCCACTAAATAGCAGAGAAAGAACCCAGGCATCCTGGACTCAGAGTCTATATGCCTTATGCTGCCTCCCAGAATGTCACTGTCTCACTGATCCTTGCTAAATACTGTTAAGTACTGTTGTTATTCTCATTTTCCACATTTGGACCCCAAGCCAAACATGTGACTTCTGAGTTTGCACAGCTGAGAGATGGTGGGGCTGTAACCACACGGGCCTCCTGTGACGCCTGTGAGCTGGTCTCCAGGACAGACTTTCTGATGTCTTTCCTGGCCCTGTTCTCGCTCAGGTGTTCCTGAAGAGCGACCGTGTGGCCCGCATGGTGCAGAGTGGGGGCTGCTCCGCCAACGACTCTCGGGAGGTCTTCAAGAAGCACATCGAGAAGAGGGTGCGCAGCCTCCCCGAGATCGATGGCCTCAGCAAGGAGACGGTGCTGAGCTCCTGGATGGCCAAGTTCGATGCCATCTACCGTGGGGAAGAGGACCCCAGGAAGCAGCAGGCCCGGATGACTGCCAGCGCAGCCTCTGAGCTGATTCTGAGCAAAGAGCAACTCTACGAGATGTTCCAGAACATTCTCGGGATCAAGAAGTTTGAACATCAGCTCCTGTACAACGCCTGCCAGGTAAGCTGCCTATCACCTGGGCGCAGAGTGGTGAGTAAGCAGGGCCACGTGATGATTTCCGTGTGCTCTAGACACCATTGCCTTCTTGGGCTATTTCTTGGTTAAAAAAAAACAACACAACAATTAAAAATTATATTTTACAACTGCATTGGCAAAAGTTGAATGTAATTCAGGCTATACCAGGATAGGATGGTTTTCTTCTGATTTTAAAAGGAATTAAAACATTTTGTGAGCCCCTAGAAGTCTCATGGGCCTTAGGTACTATGCTTAATGCATCTAAGGGTGAATCAGCCCTATGAGTAAGACCTAGCTCCCATGTGTCAGAAATTCAACAAGATCAAATTAATTGATTTTTAAGAAAGGATTGTTTTGCTTTTAAAACAGTCCTCTTGAGGAGCTTGTACTTCCTCAGCTAGGGAGACAATGGACCTCCCGCCTGGTCATCAAGAGTAATTATTTGCAATAGAAAGCTTCCAGAGGCCTGAGGATGCCAGGCCCCTGTGGTAGTTACATCAGTAATCTCTGCGTGGATCTGAAGGGGCTAGCTGAGGCTCTGCTTGGGCCCAGCTCAAAATGGGCTTCTGTTTTCTCTGGATCGGGGGTTGGGGGAGTGAGGTACTTACCCTAGATCTTATTTCCTGCAAACCTCTCCATTATATTCCTGCATTCATACAACCAATATTTATTGAGTGGCAGCTTTGCAATCTCTGCAGATTTTAGTGCTTGGCACTTGGGAGCGTTTGTTAAATGCACACGTCCAAGCCCCAGCCCTGGAAATGCTGCTTCTGCATTCTCAGAGCAGGGCCATGGAATCTGCATTCTAAACACAAGCCCCCCTCCCTGGTTATTTTGCTGCCCTCTCCTTCTGAGAACCATTAGAGAAACTGAGCCATGGCCTGGTTCACCTGCGCCAACGCTGCCCCTAAGGTAGGTTAAATGGGGACTAGCGTATTGGCTAAGATTTGTGCCTTGCGCAGAATCAGACAGACCTTGGTAAATCTTAATATGACCCCCTCACTAGCTTATGACTTCCGGGAGATAGTTAACCTCCCCACATATGAGCTTGGGATGGAATTATTATAAGGAATCAATGTGTATAAAGCCCAGAGCAGCACGGGGCACTTTATAAATGGTAGTGGTTACATTATATTGTAGTTCACCGGAAGAGACAAAAAGTCAATGCAGTATCAGAACAGTGCCACAGATGATTGACATAAGAGCTACACGATGTTGAGGCTTACTTTTTTTTTTTTTTGCCTCCATGGCTACCTCCTAGTTCAAGGCACCAACATCTCTTGCCTGGACAACCACAGTGTCTACCCAACTGGTAATACTGCCTCCTCCCTTGCCCATGGTAATGCACCCACCAAACACAGCTGGAGTGAGCTTCTGGATCATGCCAGCCCTGTCCCAAAACCTTCCAGTGGCATCCTATCACCCGTAGAAGGAACCCGAACACCTCTCTAAGGCTTGAGACAGTACATGAGCCAGGGCTGCTCACACCACTTTCCCCACATGCTTACTCACGGGTCTTCCCATTTCCCTAGCATTTCACATCATCTGGGCCTTTGCATTTGCTCTCCCCTCAGCTTACAATGCTCTTGCCAACACCTTTGCACACTGGCACAGCTTAAATGCCAACTCCTCCAAGAGGCCTTCAAAGGCCACCCATCTAAAGTTCTCCCTTGCCTCACACCTCACCGAATCACTCCATCCCATACACCGGTCCTATTTCCATCATCGCCTTTACTACTATTTTCCATTTCTTATTCATCCATTTTTGCCTGTTTATTATCTGTTTTCCTCTCTCTGCTCATTTTTTCACCAGACAGTTAGCCTCATTCACCTTTTCATTGTTTGCTAATATTTTCAGTACATGAAACAATTCTTGCACATAGTAAGTGATCAATAATTGCCTACTGAATTAGTAAATGGATGACAGCAGATTATTTTAACTGGTAAATAAGGTCTTGTTATCTGTCCGATGGCTCACCCAGAACTTTCTGGGTATGTTAGTAGTAGGAATCTATTTAGCATTTCATAATATAATATGTATATTACATTTAAAGATTTTCTGACATCCTGTTTTCTTTACGGAGATAATCAAGTGCTCCTAACCCTGACAGGCAAACAGCTATCCTAGGGATTAACTTTTCTTCTAATTGCAACAGTGTATTATGGGTGTTTTCTGTTCATGCTCAAATGTCAGCATCATTGGAATGGATCCATTGCCATGCCATTTCTTATCTCAGTATTTTTGAACTTGTTGAATAGGGCTATGTGGGTAGACCATAGTTTGTTGTGTTCTCCTAAAAATGAATTAATTTGACTCATATTTTCAAAATCTTTCCCATGAGTTAGAAAAAAATACAGTAAAAACTAATGGTCTCTATCCCAAGAATAATGATTGTCTTTAGCTAAAAGAGAATTGCGAGAAACGCACAGTACTTCTTGGGACAGGAATACTTAAGGCATTTAGTACTATATTCTAGTCTCACACCTAAGTCTGATTATTACTTCAGGGCTTCACATCACTAGAAATTAAGATAAAGGACATATGCAGGTAATTCACACAAAAATAAATGAATTCTAAATATCTGATTAATTGTATGTTCCATGTCTTTAATAATCTGAGTTATGTAAGTATATTGGCAAATAATACAAGTATTTTAAAAGAAAGATAACAGTGGTAGTGATAACGCATTGCAAATGTTTTAGAAATAGATATTCTCATCACTGACTACTGGAATAATTTATTATTTTAACCTTTTTGTAGAGTAATCTGTTAATTTTCAGCAAAGCACATTTGTAAAGGGCAAACCTGTTGACCTAGCAGTTCTACCTCTAGGAACTGGTTATAAGCAAATGCTCCGAGATGTGTACAAGAGTGTTGAGTTAACCACATAAAAGAATACTTTTCAGCCAGTAAAGTAGTTGTTGAAGAAGGAAGCTTACCACATGGGGAACATTCGCTGGCTCTTTTAAAATGGAAAACCAGACTATGACATAGAGTATGAAGGCTTGATTTTACTTTTATGGCTAAAGAATTGGATGGTGAAAAACAAAATCCTAACTGCTTGTTTTTAGGGGTAGCATTGTGGTTGGTTTCTATTATTTTCATTTGTGCTTTTCTGTGTTTCTGAATTTTCTGCCTTAACCATATAAGTATTTTGTAAATGGAACCAAATAGCAAAGATCTCAGCCAAGATGCTATCAAGACAATGGGATAAGAAGAAAACAATCTTCTGCATTGTTTTCTAGACTTCAGCCATTAATATACCGCTTCATACTTGTTGTCATTTCCAAGTCCTACCTGTATGATTACTTATTTAATTTTTCTAATTAAACCGACTCCTAAGTCACTTTTTAAGCCTATCTTTCTCTTCAAAAGTAATGAATGTAAGTAAAATCACAGCTTTGAAGTATTAGTTTAAAAAGCAGCCAATATGCATTAAAGCGACATCTAACCAGTGAAACAGAAGCTCCTCATTAGCCTGCCCTCATGTATCACCCACACACCAGTGAGGTGGGAGGCATGGCTGGGGCGACCAGTGCCCTCACATGCTGAGGTTGCTGAGCCCCTGACGCTATCCTTGAAAGTAGCCCAGACTGACCAGAACAGCATTCATGTAAGTCTGCATTTCTCACAACCTGCAATCAGCTTTCATAAATTATAGATTTGGGGCCCAGGCTAGGTAGCTCAGTTGGTTTGAGCATCGTCCCAATACACCAAGGTTGCAGGATCGATCCCCAGTCAGGGCATATAGAGGAAGCAACCAATGAATTCATAAATAAGTGTAACAACAAATCAGTCGCTCTCTCTCACTCTTTCTCTCTCTTAAGTCAATAATTAATTTAGACAATAAATTATAGATTCATTTCCTCGCTTTCTCATATATCACACTGAACTCAGCAGAACTCTCTTAACACAGGGGAGCAAAGCTATAGAAGAGAAAATCACATGGCTTTCATTCTCACTCTGTTTAAATTGATTTTTTTGTTTCGTTTTGTTTTGTATTTTCTGGACCTTCCTCTGAGACAAAGCAATTTCTAGGTGCTTCCAAAACCAGAAATGTACACATTTTCTTCTCACGCACGTTGCATTCCAGGAGAAGCTGTCATCTGACTTCTGCTGCTTCTGAAGGTTCCCCTGATCTCTGTAATGTTCTTCCAGGAATTGCAGTTTGCATCTCAAATGAGAAATGATGTTTATCACAGAGAAATTATCTCAGTTATATTCTACTTGTCTATTGTACTCGAACCATGTCTATCAGAACTTGTTAAAAAGTGAGGAGGCTTAACAGAGTCTTCATATTTGCATATGGGAGTTTTTACAGTCTATCTGGCTTATTTGAGAATGCTTGGTCCTATCTCATAGAAGCATTTACCTATACTCAACATAATAATCAATGTAAAATAACTGGAAACTCTAATTATGAAATCAGTGTTGTTTTTATTTTCCTAGACTCTGGGAGGAAGCAGTTAATTATGTCCCTACTGGGGCATTTGAGCTAAATTCTAAACCTAACACAAAAAGAATAGGCTAGCCTCTTTGAGAATGGCTAGCACACCTGGGAAATGAGACTAAGATCTTCTTGCCATCTTCATAAAAGGCAAAGTTGATGATGATGGTGATGATGATGATGATGATGATGATGGTATGTTTTTAAAGTTTTAAAATTGCCATGCACGATGGTGATGATGATGATGATGATGATGATGGTATGTTTTTAAAGTTTTAAAAATGCCATGCATCATCCCTCCCATTCCTTTTAGTGGCCTGAAAATGAGTTGATTTGATGTCCAGTTGTACCAAGTATTTGCTACTTCTGACCCCTCTGCTTAAATGGACAAGTTATTCTTTTTAAAAAAATATATTTTTATTGATTTCAGAGAGGAAGGGAGAGGGAGAGAGATAGAAACATCAATGATGAGAGAGAATCATTGATTGGTTGCCTCCTGCACACCCCACACTGGGAATCAAGTCTACAACCCGGGCAGATGTCCTGACCAGGAATCGAACCATGACCTCCTGGTTCATAAGTCAGGGCTCAACCACTGAGCCACACCGGCTGGGCTCCGTTTGTTTCTTTTTTTCCTTGAAGCGCATTTATCTTGATCTGTGATCAGATCACGGTTCGATTCCCAGGCAGGTCACATGCCTGCTGGGCTGGATGAGTTATTCTTAATTGCTTCATTCTCAACCATGTACACATGTTCTCTTGAAAAACATTGCTGAGCTGTGTTTTATAAGAAGGCAGGTCTACATCTCCATATGTTTTTAAATGTACATAAACTCTTCTTAGGGGAGCAACCCAGCTCATTTCCAAGGGGGTATGTTTCTTCTTGTTTGGCATTTCTGATTGTCCTGTTATTGATCTCACCTGTGGCGCCTGGAAACATCAGCTGTATGACGCTGACCTTCTGCTCAGCCAGCACTTGTGCCTATGGGGCAGCAGGGATAACACGCTAATAGGAGATGGCAGCATTCTCTTCACGGAATCTCTAGAGATTTTTCACATAATCTGAGAGACTTCACTAGAGACACATGAGTTACAATTTTCCCCTCTACAAACACCTTTGCATTTTCAAAATTGAATTCCCCATCATTATTGATCTACTAATTTTCTTAACGTTTTATTTCCTTTCCCCCACACCATCATCAGTGTGGTTATCTTATTACAGTGCCATCTTCCTTTGACTTGATAAGCACTTGGCAGATTTTCAGAGCGTTTATTAGACTCTGAAGAGAAACCTCAAATTAGCAGGCGTACAACTGTGACCCAGATTACTGGGTTGTATCCATGCCTCATTGTAGAGTCTGTAATCCAAAAATGTCCAGGAGATCTATCTGTTGGCTGAGATTTTGCTTCTTGGACTGGCCTCTATTTCTTAATCACTTTCCTTAGCCCTCTAAAACCAATACAGTTCTTTGCATGTAATGGTTTTTTTAATTAATATATCACTGAAAAATGGGTTAAAATCTCAGGGGGCTGGCAATGAGAGTCTAGTATTAACACTTTAATTTAACAAACCTTTCATTAGTCATAAATTCACCCACTCATTGAATATATATTTTAAGCACCTACTATACAGTAGGCACCAAATGTCAAATGCTGGAGATGAAGCCTAAACCTCCCTACTCATCATAGAATGCCCCATGACCTAGCTCCTGACCATCTTTCTCTTTGCTAACCACAAGACACCTCCCAATGACCTGACAGCTTTTGTCCAGCTTAGATATTGTATTTGTATTTGTTGTATTGCTGTGTAACTAATGATCACAAACTCAGTGGCTTAAGAGAATACCCATTTGTTATCTGGCAGTTTTTTTAGGTCAGAAGTCCAGGCAGAACTTAGTTAGGCTCTCCACTCGGGGACACAGAAAGCTAAAGCTAGAAGGATGGTTCTGTAGGCTGTGTTCTCATCTGTAGGCTCAACCAGGAAGGACCCACTTCAAGCTCCCTTACAGCTCATGTCCTTACAGCTGTAGAATTTTTCAAAGCCAGCAAGAAACAGAGAGAGGGAGCGAGGGAGGGAGGGTGAGAGAGAGAGAGAGAGAGAGAGAGAGTCTCCAATGCTTCAAATATCTAATTTCTAGATCCTCTTTTAAAAGAATCACCTGATTAAGTCAGGCCCACTCAGAATAATTACCCTTTTCTATTAAAGTCATCTGATTCAAGACTTGAATTACATCTGAAAAATCTCTTCACTCTTCTCATATACTGTTGATCAGAAGCAAGACACAAGCTCTACTCAGAAAGGGGGAGAGGCTATAATAGGGTGTGACTCACTGGACGTTGTCCTAGGGTTTCTGCCACAAGTGTTCTTTCCCCATTTCGATGTTCTTTATATGGCTGGCTTCTTCAAGCATCAATTTAAAATGTGTCCTTTTTAGAGAAGCACACTTTCATCACTTTGCCTAAAATAGGCTTCTCCTTGTTTTGTGACAGTGACTTGTTTATTACCATCATAGAACTTCACATATGAAATTACCTTGCATATTATATTACTTATTCATTCTCTTATTTCCTATTGCCCGTGCCCGTCCCCCCCCCCCCCCCCCACACACACACACATCCATGACTATCTCTTTAAGAGAAAGCCTATGTCTGTTGCATTCACAACTATATGGCCAACACTCAGCACAATGTTTGGCACAAAAGAGATGTTCAACTAAATCAGTAATGCAGAGGCCAAGGCATTATGGCCTCCTGGGGCCATACCCACATTATATTCCACAAAGATGTGTGTTGTTTGGCCATTTATTTCTGGTAAGATAAAGTGCAGCAATGGAACAGGCATGTCCATCTGAGACCTGGATCCAGCTGCCAATACTCCTATAGTATAGTGTGGATTTCACCTGAGGTTCACGGTATGTCTTCAGCCATGAGCTTTCCCTCTGGTCACACTCCACTTGTTTCTCCCAAAACAGGGTTGAAGAAAATTAAATCTTGCTTTCCAAAGTCACGCACAGCCTCTAACAGTCATTAGATATTTGATGGATTGCTGGTTTTCAATGGCTTTGCTTGCCAAGTGTACTTTAATTTTAGTATTCTTGGGATGTGGAAAGAGGCCAAAGGCATATACCCCATGAACATGTTCGCTTCTGTTCTGAGAGACAAAATTGGAGGGCATTAAAGATGTGGAGGGGACAGGGCCAGATAGAGTATTTAATTTCCCAGAGCAACAATTCTCTGAAGGCCCCATCATGATTTTTTTATGATGGGTCATCAGGAATTTCTTCTCTATAAGTTCTTCCTGGGACACGTGGCCAGATATTTCCATCTGGCTGCACCTGCTGTTGCTGAAAAACTAACTGCAATGGGAAATTGAAATTGAATGGTGGTGGGTATTCTTGCATCTGAGGAACACGGAAGTGGGTATTTTTAGGCAGCCTTCAAAACTGCTATAGACATTTTAGCAATCTTCCTTTTGTTGCCAAAGTGGAGCCATCGATGTGCTCTTTTATTCCAAGTCTGTTCATAAGCAGTGAACCACAAAATTGTAATCAGAGGTGTTAAAGAGGTGTGCTTTCAGAAAAAGACATACAGAAATGGTATTTTCTATGCTTGCCATCTCTCACTTAATGATGGAAGCTATTATAAACCATCTAACACAGCTTTGCAAATAGAGATGTTTTCTAAGCTTTGTGACTTGTGCCACCCAGACCTCCCATTGCTAATGATTTGAATTTACCTTCTCCCAACATGTAGCCTTCTGCTTCTCCAGTGACTCAGACCTAAAGTTTGCAGAGACTTGGGAATTGGGGTATAGTAGACTGCTTACATGCTGTTGTTAAATGTTTTGGTTTGAACCCTTTCTGAGAATAAACATACACTCTCTGAGTTCTGTGTCCTGCCTGGCTAGCGAGTGGTCCTCATGGACCATTCGGGGAGGCTCTGTGACCTGTGTTTTGACCTCCAGTTTGAACAGTAATGCCGCCCACCAAGTGGGAGCACTTACTATGTGCCAGGCACTAAGTATAATCCTTTACATATATTATCATATTTAAGCCTTATAATACATTTGTAAGCTAGATATTTTACCCATATTTTAGCAAGGAAAAAATAAAGACAGAGAAAAGTGGAAAAGGTCAGGCAGCTGTCAGCAGCAAAATCAGGATTTGGCGCAAGGTTGCGTGACTCTAAAATAAAATCTTCAGCTCCATTGCTGAAAACTGTAGTGTTTTTCATCGATATAGGAAGTTCTGGAGAGTAAGTAGAAATTTTACTCATCCTGCTTACACGAATATGTGTGTGTTACTAAATTCTGAAAGCCTGGTGCTGTTTTTTCTAAAATCTATTGGGGTAAAAGGAAGATCAATGGAAGACTCAATTCTGTGTATTAACTAATTATGATTTTAGTGGGTGTGTCTTCACTCAATGGAGACCAATTAGGTTTGTGCTTGTTTCATTCCTGTAGGTTTTATCTTATTAATGCTAGTGTTTTCTGGTTTAATTTTTGAAAACAGACATAAAGCCCCACCGTGTTTGGAGGATGGTTAAGATCAGGTGTGTTTGTCTTTCTTGTCTTGTCCTTGCACATGTGGGATCCCGCCAACTCTGACTTTAAAAAGTAGCTACGTGGTTGTTAACAGCATGAGTCCCTTCCTGGCAGGCCCGGGGACCCAGAATAAAAGCAAAGTTGCTCTCCGGAGGCATACCCACAAAAGCACACGTGAAAATTCAAATTACAAAGGTTTTAAATTAAGAATTAAGCCAGGGTGATCAATAGTTTAGGCTTTGTGGATCCTACAGTCTTTGTAGCGAAAGCAGCTCTAGACAATATACAAGGACTGGGCATGTCTGAGATCCAGTAAAACTTTATTTCCCAAACGGGTTGCTGGTAGAGATCTGATGCAAGGGCGGCAGTGTGTCGACCCCTGGATTAAATAAATATCACATTATAACAAAGAACTTTTTATTTTCCATAAACTTACCGTTTGGATATAAGATATGTTACCTTTTCAATCCAAAAGGTTTTAACATAAAACTTAGCTCATCATTGTGTAAAGAGTGGGAAATGACGATTGTCTACAATGTTGGAACTGAAGACAATCGTTATATAACACAGGAGCCAAGTATGTTCTGTCAGATTCTTCATACACCAGACTCATTGCAGGCTCTGCTCCTTCGCACTGTAAACCTTGGACAAGCCACTTAGCACCCCTAAGTGTCAGTGTGCTTGTCTGTAAAATGGGAAAAATAACAGGTTGTGTTTTACTGAATTTATTGTGAGACTATGATAAGTTAACAAATGAATCACTTAGCACCAAGCTTGGGCATATGCACATTAAAAAAAAAAATAGAATAATCATCCTTTATATTACTGCTACTTGAGCCAAGACTTGGCCCATGATTGAGCATTTATCAAGTGTTGGTCTTTGTAGAATTTCACAGCTAAAACCTTCAGCGTAGTTATAATTTAACTCTAATATTGTACAGAAATTGAACACTGAACACCAGTCATAGAAAATAGGACCCTAAAGTTGCAGACATTTGCATTTGCATTCTGCCTCTACTACTTACTCTGTGTTCATGTGCCAGTTAGCTAACCTCTCTGAGCCTCATGTTTTGCATATACAAAATCAGATAATAATAGCTCCCACCTAAAATCAAATTCCTATGTCTTGGGAAAATTCCACTCTGTTGAATAATGATGTTTAGGATTGGGCTGGTTCTGGAATCACTTCTTGAAATCAAACCATCAAATTGTGCTAGGGAAAAATCTTGCCTTCAAGAAGTATACAATGTAGTTGGAAGGGACAAAATTAATATGCAAGCAAAATCCATCCACAATACAAAGCCAATTTATAACATTGTAGACAGCTGTAATGTATAAGGGTAGCATAATATAGTAGTAGAGATAATGTTTGTAGAAATATCTAGGTATGAATCTAGGCTCAGTTATTTATAATCTATTTAACCTTTAGTGGGTTCATTAACTTTTCTATAAAACATAGATTAATAGCTACTGAGTAGAAAGAAGAGTCACATGATAGAGATTCAGTAAACGTAGCCTGAGTTGGTCATGGTAGTTAGTTGCAATGGTGATGGTAGTAGTGGGGATGGTGATATAGTGATGTAAGCTTCAACATTTGGAGGGCTTTAGAAATCTCAGATAACAATGGCATTTGATTGGTCAGTAGTCTCTAAATAGAGGAAATACTAGTTGAGCTGGGTTTAAATGATGAGTTTGCAGTTTAAGCTAAACGAAGAGAGATTATTTGAGATGCCTGCTATCCTCTTTGCCCAGTGACGGAACAGAGAAGATAAAAGATGATATTATAAAGATTATTTTGATTAAATAATTGGTCCAGATTCTTCACTCACCTGCATTAGAATTAAACAGGTCTAGTACTGTTGTGGCTAGATGCTCTTCATAGAAGACATATTGAACTGTGATTGAGTGGTTGTTGTTTTTTTTGCCACTGATTTTTTTGGGAAGTGTTCATCATGATTTGAAAAATTTATTCACATTGATACATGCTGCTCATTTATTTTCTGGATGATATTACATTATGGGTATGTTGTCACTTATTTACTTATTAAGGAAATTCCAGTTTTTCACTATTACAAAGAAATGCTACTGTAAATATTTCTATACATGTCTCCTTGTGCTCATGTATAAGAATCTTTCCAGGGAACGTACCTAGAAGCATAGTTACTGGTCATGAGGTAATTCCATCTTCAAGGTATTAGATATCAGCAAATAATTCCTCAATTAGTTGTGCATTGCTTTGAACAGCATATAAATAATTATTTTATTTTTTACAGAGAGTCGGTTCAAAATGTAAAACTTTATTTTAATGCAGGAAATGGACTTCTCCTCCATTACTGTGGGAAGGATAAGACTCAGCAATTCCATCCCTTGGTACATATCCAAGAGAAATTAGCATATTTGTCCACTGAAAAATATGCACAAGAATTGAAAACAACTCAAATGCCCATCAACAGTGGAACAGATAAATACAAGGTAATACTCAAGCAAATAAATAAAGAACACTGGTGCCTTTAACAAAAAGGATGAATCTTACATACATATATTGACAGAATAAATCCCAACCCAACAAGTACATATTCCATTACTTTGTTTATGTTGAATTCAAGATCAGGAAAATCTAATCTGTGGCAACATAAATCAGAATAGTGATTGTGCCTGGCTGGCATGGCTTAGCGGTTGAGCGTCAACCTATGAACCAAGAATTCACGGTTCAATTCCTGGTCAGGGCACATGCCTAGGCTGTGGGCTCAATCCCCAATGTGGGGCGTGCAGGAGGCAGTCCATCAATGATTTTTTTCTCATCATTGATGTTTCTCTCTCTCCCTCTCCCTTCCTCTCTGAAATCAATAAAAACTTATTTTAAAAAGAGACTAGTGATGCCTCAGCAGAGCAGGGGCACTGGGTTAGTACTGATTTGAAGGTACTCAAATTCCAAAATGTTCAATATCTGTAATGTCTAAAATGGTAGCCACTAGCCTCATTAAATACACTTTAAAATTTCGTTCCTCAATCACACCAGCCACAGTTTAAGTGCTCAATAGCCATGTACGACTCGTGGCTGTCAAGATGGACATGCAGACAGAATATTTCCATCCTTACACAGTTCTTTGGGGCTGTTCTTTATCTTGAGCTGGGTGGTGTCTGCTTGGTACACATATGTCAAAATTAATCAAGGTGTATGCTTGAGATGTGTATGTTTACAGTGCCAGTGCCTCATGAATAAAATGTACTTCAAAATAAATATGCTATGCCTCATAAACTAAGGGGAAAGGGCACAGAAAAGAAATAGGAAAGAGAAGAAAAGGGGGGAAATCTTATAAATAAGAGCTATTCAAATTTGAATTTTAAATGTAATATGTAATGTCAACTCAGAAGGAAAAAAGCACAAAACTCTGTACAAAAATAGCAAATTAGCATGACTTTAAAAGGAGATTATTTATCATTGCCTTTAAATCAGCTCCTTCTAGTTTTCAGGTTTAGAAAATTATCGAAACTGAAATAAAAACCTGAGCTCTCAAGCAGGTTTCCTCAAATTGGGAAGCATCCCTGGATACTCTGGCTCACTGTCATTGTTACATTTCTACGTAACTAATCTATGCTGCTAATTAGATTCCTCCATGAAGCTTGATTTCAATCCTTTTCTGTTCAGCACCAGCATCTTTGTCTGTGTAGTGATGTGTGACCCCAACCATGGGCAGATGTATGCAGAGTAAGGAGTTAGATTAGAGTGGTCTGATTTCTGTTTTATGAAAGTTAATTGGAAGTGTAATGTTAATCTTTGTCACAGAGCCCTGATTAACCTGTTGCCTATCTTGCATTTGCAATAGAGGATTCTTTTTAACATGGATTTGGTTTAAGATTATCAAGAAGCGTAAGAAAGAAGCAGTCTGAGAATTGTAGATCGAAATAGAGGGTCATACACTGGAGATAAACACATGTCCTCTATCATGTCTGGACAGAGAAGAGTGAATTGGAAGAGCTGTGTGACCTTAGGCAACTTCTTACCTTCCTTGAGCCTCAGTGTCCTTACTTCCTGCCTTTGCTGACTTCCAGGAGGAGTTGTTGTCTCTCTGTCTGTTCCCACCATGAGTCAGGGCAGCCACTAGGACAGCACAGAGCATAGTTGTCCTACAACCCATTACCAGGCTCATCGTCTCCCTCTGCAAGACTGTGAGCATCTGAGGACTGTGAAGTGCATCTTGTTTCCTTAGCACCTAGGCCACTGCCTGGCTGCAGCATATCTCAAAAAGATTTACTGAATAAGTGAAACAGTGAGTGAATGAATGAATGCTGTAATATCTATTGCTATGTAACATATAACTCCAAATTTATACACATCTATTATCTCACTAGGGGCTCAGTGCATGAATTCGTGCACCTTGAAAGGAACTGTGGGCCACGAGGCTATGGTGGGCATAGGGGTGGGTCTTGGCCCATCCTCTGTGCCCCTGCTCAGCCCCTCCCACCATGGCCCCCAGTCCCCTGTCTGCCAGCAGCCCTGCTCCCACTGCCACTGCTCCCACATGCTAATGGTGCTGGCCCCGCTCACACCTGCTGATGGTGCAGAGTGATTGAGGCCAGCGCCATCAGTGGGTCCGAGTGGTGGCTACCAACCCCGATCACCCCTCAGGGGCAGGGGGAGGGGGAGAAGCCCTGAAGGGCAATCTGGGCCAGCAGCCTCTGCTCACACCTGCTGATAGTGCCAAGCGATCGGGGCCAGTGCCGGCAGCAGGTGCAAGCTCCCGGCAGAACCATGGCATGCGGGAGCAAAGAATTTTCAGTAGCCACCAGAGTCTCACCCCAATGACAGCAACCGGTGCCCTGCCTTGGTCTGGCACCGCTGCTCACCTGCTCCACCTTCCCACTGCAGCTGACACCTGCCATGTTTCACACTCTGCTGCCTGCTGCAGATGCCCGCTATGTCCCGCGCTCGTGCTCTCTGGTGGTCAGTGCACGTCATAGTGACCGATTGCTTGGTTGTTCAGTTGTTCTGCCATTCGATCTATTTGCATATTAGCCTTTTATTATATAGGATAGTTCCTGAGAGTCAGAAAGCTGGGCAGAGCTTAGGTGGGCCCCCTGTTCCAGGGCCTCCCCCAGGCTACAGTTAAGGTATTAACTGGAGGTACAATCTTCCCAACAAGGGCTGGATCTGCTTCTAAACACTCTCAGTGGTTGTAGGAAGGATTCAGTCCTTGAAGGCTGTGGGACTGAGGCTTCACGTTCTTGCCACATGGCACTGTCCAACGTGGCAGCTTGCACCAGCTAGAGAAAATGTCTGCTAGGAAGACAGGAGTCGTAATCTTTACTAATGTGATCGTGGAGTGACATACTGTGGCTTTGGCTGTTTCATTTGTGAGAACCAAGACACTAAGCCCAGACCTCACACAAGATGGAGGAATTACACAAGGGTATGGACACCAAGGTGGAGGTCTTTGGGGGCCATGTCGGAAGTGCCCACTTCACAGGACTGTGAGGGAGTCCAGAGTGAGACAATGTCTATGGTGGACGATGTGCTCGCTGCTTCCTCCTCCTGGATGGCCTGTCCCCTAGAATTCACTTCCCCCAGATCCTCCTCATCTTTCAAGTTTCAGCTTAAATGCCACCACCTCCAAGTGGCCTTCCCTGAATATTAAAGTCTGATCCCTAGGCCATTCTTTGAACCCAGCACCTGATTTGTTTCATTTCCAGCACAAATGACCATCCAGAATTATTTTATTTTATTATTTTTTTAAAAATATTTTTTATTGATTTTACAGAGAGGAAGAGAGCGAGATAGAGTTAGAAACATCGTTGAGAGAGAAACATCTTACCAGTGCCCCCCACAGGGGAGGACACAATAAATATGTGTTTAAAAAACCATGTAACTTATTTACTTTGTAAAATTGGTGCCAGTAGGAGTCATCGTACCTGTAATAGTTTCCAGAGGTTTAGAATCAGAACAGTGCTGTCCTGGGGAAGCGGGCTCTTTACTGCACTGAGATTTGAGAGTGTGCATCCCAACCAAGCAAAGCAACTTCGGGTGCAAGTTATTAATAAGCTGCAATGACAAACTGGGATTCCCTCTGTTTGAGAGATAAGACAATATTAAGACACTATTATACAAATGATAGTGAAATTTGTGTTCGGTTTCTGCCAACTCCCTTCCCTGCCTCTCCTCCAGGTTTCTTCATACCTTTAAAGCAACCAACAGCCTACACCCCTCTGGGGCATCCCTCTCAGGGCTGCATTTGGCAATGCTGTAATAAATAACTACATGCCAGGCATTGTACTAACATTTTACATATGTTCTCAACTTGCACTAAACTGTTATATAGAACACTGAAGGGCAAATAAGTTAAAATACAAAACTCAGGGCAACCAGACGTTGAAGGCCAAGCTAGTTGCACCATGCGTGTATCACTACCCACTCACCAGCCCTCTCCCCTCCCTTACATGTATGAACAACAAAAGGACAAAAGACTTGGGAGTGAACAGGAAGTCTGGGTCTCATCTTGGCTATGCCACTAGTCGTGTTACCTTGGACATGTCATTTTAAAACTCCTGTCGAATATGGCATCAATCTCTCTGAAGGAGGCCTATTAGAATTCAAGCTCAGGTCTTGCCCAAAGGTATTGGACTGTCAGAGGCCTTAATCCAAATGGATATCTCATACCTATGTCAAATCCTCTTTCCTTCCAAGCTTTTAAACTGCACTGTTTAATGATCCGGAATATGGATTTTTCTGTAACTTTTCCAGAGGACATCAGGGACTTGTATAACTCGGTGGCAAAGGAGGCAGCTTGCAGTGGAAAGACAGAGAGAAAGATGCTTGTTCCTGAATGCAGGGCAGGGCCAGGGATGGTCTACAGAATCCTCGTGACGGAATGCTCATTGGCCCTAACATTGAGCAGGGTCGCGGGTCACACTGTGCAGTGAGAAATGAGCTTGGTCCCCGTGGTGTGCACAGGCAGTATGGGCACATTCTCTGAAGAGAGGGAGTGGGACCTGGCGGGCGTGGCTTCACAGGGTGAGGAGTATGAGGGAAGCTCAGTGTTAGACCACAGTAGTACTGACATTTCTGCTACGTAATTTGTTCTTATGGGGGCTGTGCATTTCAGGATGTTTGGCAGCATCCCTGTCCTCTAATCACTAGATATGAGTAGCACACACACCTGTTCATTTGTGAAAACCAAAATGACCCCAGACATTTCCAAATGTCCCACCAGCTAAAAACCACAGCACCATCAATAGGGATGTGGTAGGGTCAGGACTAGCAAGATGGGTTACAGTAACAAAGAGCCCAGCTTCTCAGTAGATAAAAAAAAAAAAGCAAAAACTTGTTTCTTGCTCATACTCCATGGCCACTGAGGGGTGACAAAGACCCTAGACTTCACAGTTACTAGGAGGCTCAGGCTGATGGAGCAGCCAACATTTACAGTGTCTTCAGTTGCCATGTGAGAGGGAAAAGAGGACTGTTGAGTCTCACACCAGAAATCAAATGCTCATCCCAGCATTTATCTCACAATCCATTGGGCAGAACTAGTCTCCCCAACTGTAGCCTTCCCAGGGGCCCAGCAGAGAGAACTGGAAGTATTTGGTAAGTAGCATCAATGAGCACCACAGGTGGAAAGGAGGGCTCTCTCTTCCCTGCTGATGCAGAATGAGGAAGTGTTAAAGGCAGGACATACAGGTTGCCCAGTACTTCCAGAAAACAACCACAAGAACAACACTAATGTAATATTAATTACAATTTGAATTGTGCTTATTATATGTAAGAATTTTCATTGTCATGCAATAACTCATTGTTGGCCCTTGAAAAATGCGAGGGTTGGGGCACCAACCCCGTGCTATCAGAAATCCACATATGACTTTTGACTTCCCAAAAACTTAACTACGAATAGCCTACTGTTGACAGAACGAAAGCCTTACTGATGACATAACCAGTTACTTAACACATATTTTGCATGTTATGTGTATTACATACTTTATTGTTATAATAAAGTAAGCTGGAGAAAAGAATTTGTTATTAAAAAAATTATAAGGAAGAGAAAATATATTTATAGTACTCTAGGTATTTACTGAAAAATACCCACATATAAGTGAACCTGTACAAATCAAACCTGTATTGTTCAAGGGTCAACTGTACTTTCATTCTTTCTATTTTACAGAATGAAACTGAGACACAATGCTTCCGTAACTTGCCTAGAATCACATCACACAGCTAGTAGGCAGCAGGCCAGAGATTTGATCCAAGATCTCTCTGACACTGAAGGCTGAGCACTTAAACCTCACTTTATAAATCAGTTCAGCTGTTGTGCAAATCACTTCCTCTCACTGTTGAGTGGAAAGAGCAAGTTGCCTCTCCTGTAGCTTCTCCTCATCTTTGTGGTTTAAGTTACGGGTGTGATTGAGATGGATTTGCAGAATGTTGCATCCTTTCATTCCCTGATCGTGCTCAGAGAAATAAATAGAATGTTTCCAGACACTTAGAGGCAGCACTGAGCTCTGCATCCACTTGGGTACTAAGCAAACAGCCTCCTACACTAACTCACTCAGCAACGTGAACACGTAGGATGCTGGGACCACTCCACCTGAAGCAGGCCCAGGGCCACTCATTGTTTCCAGAGCCCAGATGCTCAGGCCCAGATGCTTTTGATCCCAGATGCAAAAGCAGGCAATAATAAAAATGAATAGCATTTGTGCCAGGGATCGTTATAGGTATGCATTTTCTCATGCAGACAAATACTATTCACTCACCTATAACCATTTTAGAGATGTGAAACCTGAAGCTAACTAACCAAGGCCACAGAGCAGGTTTTTGGAGAGATTCAAGACTTGATTCCAAATTTCAAGCATTTATCCACCCTGGTGGACTCATGAAGTTGCTTAACATTTTAATCACACACACACACGCGCACACACGCACACACACATGCATGCACATGCCCATTTCTTCTAGTGTCTTTCCCATTCTCAAGTCAAACTTTTAATATTTATTCCAAAGATAAAGGAGAATAAAAGATATAGACATATTTCACTTTCTTTTCCCTTGGTCTAAAACAGTGATTCTCAACATTCTGGCCCTTTAAATACAGTTCCTCATTTTGTGACCCATACATTAAATTATTTTCGTTGCCCTCAAGGGCATTTAGGGCCAGCAGCTGCCGTTCACACCCGCTGATGGCATCGAGCGATTGGGACCGGCACTGGGCACCGGCAGCAGGTGCGAGCGGTGGCTCCAGCACCGGCTGTGGGTGAAAGCGGGGCCAGCGCTAGCAGTGGGTGTGCGCGGCAGCTCTGGTGCTGGCAATGGGTACAAGCAGGGCTGGCTCCAGCAGCAGGTACAACCGCCGGGTGGGATCTCGGCACATGGGAGCAAAGGATTTTCGGTAACCACCAGAGGCTCACCCCGATGACAGTGACCAGTGCCGGCCTTGGTCTGGCACCCCCGCTCACCTGCTCCACCATCCTGTCATGGCCGACGCCTGCCATGTTCCGCACACGCTCCCTGGTTGTCAGTGCATGTCATAGTGACCGGTTGTTTGGTGGTTCCACTGTTTGGTCTATTTGCATATTAGCCTTTTATTGTATAGGATTATGACTATATAACTTGGACTGTACATAACATACCGACGACATTTATTTTATAACTGAAAGTTGTGCTTCCTAATCTCCTTCAACTTTTTTGCCCATCCCTCACCCTACCCAGCCTCTGGCAAACATCAGTTTGTTCTTCGTGTCTATGAGTCACTTTGTTTTGTTTTATTTGTATTTTGTTCTGTTTTAGGTTCCACAAATAAGTGAAATCATATAGTCCTTGTCTTTCTCTGTCTGACTTATTTCATTTAGCAGAATGCTCTCAAGATCCATCCATGTTTTCACAAATGGCAAGATTACATTATTTTTTAGGTCAAATAATATGCCATTGTATATATGTACCCCATCTTTTTTACCCATTCATCTATCAGCTCCCCTAACCCCCTCTGCCTCGGCCCCACCACCATGGCTTTGTCTGGAAGGATGTCTGGAAGGTCTCCCAGAAGGTCTCCCAGTCTAATTAGCATATTATCCTTTTATTAGTATAGATACCGTACTGAACTCAGGTGTGCATATATCCTTTTGAGTTAGTGTACTTGTACTCTTCAGATAAATATACAGAAGTGAAATTGCTGGATCATATAGTAATTCTATTTTTAAATTTTTGAGGAACTTCCATACTGTTTTCTATGGCAGCTGCACCAACTTACACTCCCACTGACAGTACACAAGGGTTCCTTTTTTCCCACACCCTCACCAACACTTATTTGTTGTCATTTTGATAATAGCCAGACAGACAAGTGTGAGGTTATATCTCATTGGGGTTTTGATTTTTATTTCCCTGATTTATTAGTGATGTTGAGCATCTTTTGATGCATCTGTTGCAATCAGTCTGTCTTCTTTGGAGAAACGTCTGTTCAGGTTCTCTGTCTATTTCTTTAATCAGATTTTTTAAAAAATATATAGAGTTCTTTATATATTTTAGATAGTAACCTCTTGTTGGTTATATCCTTTGGAAATATTTTCTCCCATTCAGTAGGCTGCCTTTTCATTTTGTTGATGGTTTCCTTTGCTGTGTCAAACTTTAGTTTTCAATCCATATTTGAACAAACTACTAAAGGTCTTTGGTAATAATTATTGGTAAAGGAATGAGGATACAGTAGGAAAAGACAAAGAGATGTGGCTCTTAATATTCCAAAAAATTTAAATGACTTTATTTAAGGAAAAAGGGATATGGGTGTTACATTGAAGAAAAAGGTTTCTCCAGTTAAGTTAGCAACATATTGTTCAAGGTAATAAGGGAGCATATATCATCTCGCACCCTGCAGAAGTCTGTGAGGCCAAGCCCTGCTACATGGAAATAGCCAGAATGGCAAAAGGAACATGGACTTTGCAGGTAGCCCATTCTGGGTCTGAATTCAAGCCTTGTCATTCACTAGCTGTGTGAGTTTGAGCTGTGACTTCACCTTACTGAGCCTCAGTTTCCCCATCTGCAAAATAAAATAGTAAAATGTGCTCTCTTGGCCTTGTAGGGTTATCTACATAATTGAAGGACATAGAGCCTTCAATTATAAATTTATAAATTGATGAGTTATACAAGCACAAGATGATCCAAAATTGAATCTATGCCACTTCTTAAAACCTACCCTTGCTATAGAATGTCCAGAAAAAGAACCAGTCCAGCAGCTAGAATAATCTCATTTTAGTTTCACTCCAGGTATAGTCACACTAAGTATTTGGGGGAATTTTCTTTAGGACTTCCAGCAGATGAGTCACAGGCTCCCAGGACTGAAACAACGTTTGCTTCTAAATGCATGTTAGTCCTGTCCCTCAAGACAATGGTTATAAAGGCCTCCATGGTGTTTCAAACTCATGTTAGTGTCATCACTTGCAAAACCTTTCTCTAATGGAAAAGAGCGTAGGAAGCCCACATCCTTGCAGGTGCCACTTGAACAGGGCACTGGCAACTTTCTCAGGCAGCTGGTGAGGATGACAATGTCTCTTTTAAGAGACTATCCGTTTTAGAGTCTGTGACTATTGCTATGGAGACAACTGTGAAATCAGAAAAAACTAGGTATTGGGCTTTAAAAATCAAAATTTCTTCCCAGATGTCCCACCAACTGAAACTGTTCTTATAGATCAGTTTTGCTGTTTGAACTTCCCTATAAATGAAATTATATATATACTATATATTCTTGGGTGTGCCTTCTTTTTCTCAGCTTAATGCCTATGAGATTTATTTTGACTATTGCAGGTTACAGTGGCTCATTCACATTCATTGCTCTGTAGTATTCCAGTATGTGAATGTACCAAATTTGATCTATTCTACTGTTGATGAAGATTTGGGTTGCTTCTGTTTGGAGCTATTAGGAATAAAGCTGTTCTGATCACTCCTATACATGTTATTTAATGAGTGTTAGGACTCATTTCTTTTGGTAGGTACCCAGGAGTGGGCTTCTGGATCATGAGGCTGATATATGTATGCGGATGATTATCTTCAGTAGATATTGCCCAACCGTTTTCCAAAGTGGTTTCACCAATAAGCTCTGCTACCAGCAATAGAAGGGAATCTGGTACTTCACATTTTCACCCACAATTAGTCCTTGCCAATGCCTTTATTTTCATTTTACTTTAAATTTTATTGTGAAGATATAATATTAGCAAATGAAGTTGAGGCTGATGAAGGACTTGGCCAAATAACCAATGTTTTACATTTTGCCAGCTTTGACATAAGGCACTTAGGAATGATTAATTTAGAGCATAAAGGACCTTTTAGAAAAAAAGGACATAAAAATGATCCAGCTGAGTATTTTTCAAGTTTCTTTAAGCTGTAGAATATCTTCCTGATAGGTACTTACCAATATTTTTAAAGCAACGCCTTGAAAAAAAAAAAGGTTTGCTTTGAAAATCTGTCCAAGTCCTCATAACACTCCCAAATGCCTATCAGTACAGATAGAACCTGAATCTCTGTGGGTGGTGTTTCTGATCTTACTGTGCCATTAAGAAAGAAAGAGAATTTTTATTTGAGAGTTTGGTTGTTGGTCAGTATGAAAAACATAAAGGAAGTGGAAGGTTAATTACTTTGAGTGAAGGGTTGTTTTTGCTTTCTTTTGCCAGAATCCAGGATTATTTACCATTAGCTATTGATCAATATGCTTAATGGGTCACTTAAAGATATTGCACATCCCCTGCATAACTAGAAACTGAGCAATCTTAGATCCTGTAATTAATAATGAAGCAAATTAGCCTTCCCGGCAGAGTGACCTCATGTTGTAAGTTGACTGCACGTCTCCTCCAGTGCAGACTGGGTCGATGGCTCCTGTCCTCCTGGTATTTGTGGCTAAGATCCGGTCTGAAAACCTCAAGGTTGTTTTTGTTTAGTCCAAGGAATGTGACTCTTCAATTTCAAATTTGAACATAGACAAGTCAAGAGCTTAAGTTTGGGAAAAGAGGTGTAAATGCATTACTTATGCTGTGAAGCGCTATGAAAGAAAATAATGTAATTATTCTTCCAATAGAATGAATTCAAAAGCACCTCCATGGACCCAAAGGGGCCACTTCTCTCCCTGTCCCCTCATCACAGTGGGCAGGCAGAGTTCCTTCCAATAGTTGCGGACAGTTGCTGCTCAGCAGCTCCATCCTGTTAGCCCAGGAGAGAGCTTTAAAACACCTGCACCGCCCCTCCCTCGGCCTGTTTCTGTCCCCTGCCCATTCCTGGTTCTGTGCCCTGCCCATTCCTGGTTCTGTGCCTTTCATCAGCATAACATTCCTCATGAGCAATGGTCAGGGGTCCCTCAGTGAGCCGAGCAGGCAGCGCGAAACCATGTGGAGAGCCTGGCGCTCAAGTCCAGCTCCCACATTCCAGCAGCCCGGCCTGGGAGACTGTCTCTCCGCCTCAGGGACCCTCTCTCAGGGACGGGGAGTGGGCACAGCACCTCCTAGTGGGGCAGTAAGTTTCAGGGAGGGATTCACAGCGGCTCTGCTGCTGCCCAGGAGGGGCGATGGCCTGTTTCTGGGGTGACGCCGCCAGAGCATCTATTTCGGAGCAGGCTAGCGTCTGGTCCTCAGCAGCTCGTCCACACTTAGCCACGCGGTTTCACACATGGTGTGAACTCCGTCAGCATGGCAAACATGCCAGTGCTTCCTCCATGCCGGGCAGTAGCTAAGCATTGAAAACCTATTATTTAACTCATTTCATCATCAGCCAACCCTGTGAGGTGGGTACTCTGGTTGTTCCTGCTTTACAGTGAGGAAACTGAGGCACAGAGGGAAAGCTTGCTCACGGTCACTTAGCCAACTAGTGCTGGAGTTACTGTTCAAACCCCAGAGTCCGGCTCCCATTCAGGATACGTTCCCTTTGGACATTTGTAGAATAATTTATCTGGGCTCCAGGTTAAGAATGAAACTCACAGAGAAAGGTCCAGACCTGTACTGTGCCATCCAGTAGCCACTAGTCACCAGTAACTGTTAGAATTTACTAACAATAAAATTCAGTGCCTTGGTCACATGGCCCCATGTAGGTGCTCACCAGCCCACCGGGCTATTATTTACCATCTTGGATGCACAGCTGTGGAGCCATTCCCATCCTCGCTGTTCTGTTAGACTTCCAATTTGGAAAGAAAACAAGAAGGTTTTGAGGAACAATCAAGAATTCGGGGGTTGGGAGTCCACGAGATGGGAAGCAAAGGGAGACGAGTGGAACCTTCCAGGGGCCGCCAGAGGGCGCCACCTCTGGAGCATGTGCCGGTTGATAGCACCATCTGCAGGCCTGTGAGCCTTGGGTTCTAACCCAGGCTCCCCACAGAACTGGCTAGGGCCTGGGGCAAGTCATCCAGCTCCCCGGGTTTCCCTGAGTGCATCACCCCATCCTGAGGATGCCAGAGGCTTCCAGAGGGTCAGCAGTGGAGTGCTGTGGTGAGATTTGCCTCTTAAGAAGGCGTCTTTTGGAGGTTCCATGGACCCAACAGACAGATGAAAGAGAAAGATTAGTCAGGACAATAAGTTAGGATGCTGGTTCCCACACGGGGCCTATGGCTTGGTGACAGCTCTTAGCAGAGTTTTCAGTGATCCATCGAAAAGTGAGGCAGGTAAAGGGGTGTGTGTGTGTGTGTGTGTGTGTGTGTTTGTGTGTGTGTGTGGTGTGTGCATGTGTGGTATGTGCCTGACTATATATATACAGGCAGTCCTCGGGTTAGGTGGAGCACAGCGTACATCGTTTTGTGGTTACGTGGCCATCTCCCATTTATTTATTAAAAAGAAAAGTTCCATCATTTCAACAACGTATAAATGTGCTTTATGTTTTTTATTATTTATTTACCACAAGTAAAGGTCAGGAATTATCTTTCTTTTAATTTTTTTTTACTGTTTCACTTCATTACTGCTGTGTATGTGCTCCATGTGAGTGCTGTAAGTGCTTATGTAGGTGGGTTCTGACTTACAGTGAAAATTGCTTTACGGCACACCAAAGGAACAGATCTCCAACATAACCCGAGAACCTACTGTATGTGGAGATTTTAACCATTCTAACTACTTTCTTGAGAATGCCTTATCCTTTGGAGATGACTGCTTTTCTACTTTTTCAGTGTTAGAATGCCTTTTGTTTATGGATATACTGCTCATCCTGTATAATAAAACCCTGATATGCAAATTGAACGGCAGAATGACCAGTCGCTATGATGCGCACTGACCACTAGGGGGCAGACACTCAACTCAGGAGCTGCCCCCTGGTGGTCAGTGCACTCTCACAGGGCTCCCAGAAGCCTGGCTCATGGCTGGTGAGCACAGTGGCAGTGGCGGGAGCCTCTCACACCTCTGCTTCAGGCGGGTGGTAAGGAGCAAGGGGTCCCAGACAGCAAGATCCCTGGGCTGCAAGAGAAATGTCTGACTGCCAGCTGGCAGGCAGACATCCCCTAAGGGGTCCTGGGTTGCAAGAGGGTGCAGGCCAAGCTGAGGGATCCCCCCTGCAGTGCACGCATTTCATGTACCGGGCCTCTAGTAGTGTTATAATAGATGGTAGGAATTCTTTGTATGTCCTTAGCAGAAAAAATAAGATGTACATCTATGCCTTGATTTACTTATTTTAAATTATTACTTTTAGTGCATGAGTCTCCAAACGTGGGAAGTGCTCAGTGGTGCCCATCACAGCAGTGCCAGGTGAAAGCTGGCCTGTTAGGGAAGGAGGAGCCAGGTTTGAGAGACAGATAAGCTAGTGGAACTGTGGATGGGGGAAAATCAAGGAGAATTCTCGAAGAGCCTGTGGTTTCTCCCTGCCCCTAAATGAAGCAGGGGTGTGAGGATTGATCTGAAGACCCACTACAGGGCGTCCACTTCTTTGGTTTTGCCCCTGATCCTGGGCCCTCCTGAGCATGTGTCCTGAGCACACCCAGCAAGGTCAAGTGCACGCAGGGGAACAGCTGGCTTCCATCTCACGACCAGGAAACCTCAGGACCCAAATGAGGCTGCCTGACCTGTGATACTCTCTACCCCGAGCCCTTCCTCTGCCTGTTCCAGACACATGGCCCTTGGAGAAGCTCTCCAGAGCACCCCAGGAAATTGCGCCCTCCCTGAGACCATGGCTCCCACAGTGCCTCTCGGATGGAGCCCACAGAGGTGGCAAAGGGCTGCCAGACCCAGGAGCGGCCAGGCTTCCAGCAGCAGGCATTTGAGCAGCACCTGCAAATTAAATTAGCAAGGGTTCCACTTCATCTCCTGAGCAGCTCAGCCACACCCCCAACCATCCCCAAGCCAAACTGACCCAGTTTGAAATTAAAATCAGGTTTATTTTTAGAGGGATATATTTTCCGCTTGCCTCAGTCTCCGTGGATGCTTTTACCATCTGGCCCCATAAACATCGGAGAACATTATCCCCAGAGCTGCTGAGCCCTTCAGAGGGCCACTTGAGAGATGGAGGCCCAGAGGAGTCTCGCTCATGCGATGCAGATGCCGCCCCGCACCTCTCCCTACATTGCCAAAGCAGGGCTGGGGACAGCTGTGTCCCTTTTCCTCTTCTGTCTGCTGGCCTTGAGGCTGGCATCAAAAAACCTTCAAGTTGAAGGTACTTTACAGCCTGGTCACACTCGGGTTTAGCAGAATCTGCTGGCATTCACTGGAGACCTATAACATCTTCTCCTGATAAAAATCCAGCCGCTATGAATGGCCTCTTTGCAGCCAGACTCAAGCATATTTGTCATCGTAACTGAAGGCTCTGTAATTTTCCTTTGTAGCACCTTCTGCAAGGCAATTTTTCACAGGACTGACTGGATAACATCTGGCTCTTTTCTCAAAAGTGTAAGCTTCCTTAAAGCCCCAGCCACCTCTCACGTGCCCTTCACCAGCCCAGAGTCCAGTACTATAGTTAGTCCTCAGCAAATGAGTGAAGTCAGCTGCTAGACCCGTGGTTCTCTGCTGGGGAGTGTGACACCTATTGCCCACACCTCCGGGACATTTTCAGTGTCTGGTGAGATTTTTTGGTTCATCTCAGGGACGGAGGGAAAGCGTGCTACTGAAATCTGGTAGAAGCTAAAGAACACAATGCTGTTCAACATTCCACAGGACACAGGACAGCCCCACAACAAAACGACCAGCCCCACGTGTCATTAGTGCTGAGGTTGAGAAGCCTGTGCTGGATGAGTCTGGTCCCAGTGGCTGTGCCTGCCCTGGCTGGCCTGCCCTCTCGGTGATTAACATCCTACGGCTGGGAGTAAGGCAGAATCAGGCCCCCTCTCACAAACAGGCTGGCGTTGCACATTGATCTGACCTCCCTGAGCCTCATTTCTCCATCTGTCAACTGAGAATGAAAATATGACTCCCTTATACTGTTCTTGCAAGGTTGCTATGAGATCACTCCTATAAAACTTATAGAACCATATGTGACATATGTTTTGTTGGGTGCTGGGGCTGTCCAGCAGCTCCTGAGCAACAAATGAATGGATTATTCCAACACAATATTAGCTGTCAAAGAGAGGGCTAAGGGATGGCCTGGCCAAAAGAACCAGGTAGCCTCTATTGCCTGCCTCATTAGCCTTTTATTGTAATAGCAGTTTGATATAAAGTTTATCTTTTAGATACAATCAATAGGGTGAGTAATCTTTGGAGGACACATGTGTTTACATTGTCCTCTAGGCAAGGGCATCCAGGGATTAAGCATAAGGATTCCAGTAAACACCCAGAGGTCTGCACATGCACAGACTTGTTTGGAGAGGTCAAGGAATAATTAGGGGCGTCGCCTTTGACACTTTTCTAAGTCTCCCTTAAGTCGGAATTCTGATAAACAGGGCAGGCGGCCCTTTACTCAGAATATCCTCCTTACAACTTTCCAACCAAGTCTCATGCTTCCCCACAGTTGGGTTGTTGTCATTCTTATTTTTTCTCCTGTTACTCTTTGAGCAAGGATGTTTGGATTTAGCTCTTACATCAGTCAGGATAAGCTACATTGTGCTGTAGTAACAAACAGTCCCAAATCACAGTGGCTTGAAAGACAAAGGCTATTTTCTCTTTTGGGTTGTGTTCATCTTAGGTTGGCAAGGGGGCCCTGTTCATGATACTTACTCAGTGATTGTTGGCACAGCCCCATTTCAAATTCTGTGCCCACTATGCCAGCACAAAGGAAAGCTCTGGAGGGTCTTGCACCAGCGAATAAAGGTTCTAGCCTGGAAGAGACACACAGCACATGTGCTCCCAACTCAGTGGCCAGAACTAGTCACATAACCCCACCCAATCCTGACAGCTATAAGAAGTTGAGTGCTGCCATGTTAGCAGAAGGTAGGAGGCTGGAAATGTTTGCTAATAGGACAAATGACCATTAGCATAACAGCAGGATACATTTTTTCTTTTGGCATTGGCTGCATTTTTCAGGATGTGTATTTTCCAGGAATGCAGCACCCTAATTTACAGATTACCCAATTACTTATAATTAACAAATACTGATGGTGGGCCCTGTGCTAGGCACTGGGAATATAATGGTAAGCAAACCCAGATAAAAATCCCTGTACCCATGTACCTTACAGACCAAATTAATTGAAAGGTCTCAGCAAGGAGTTCATACTTATTAAGAACTCTGAAGGAAAGAAACGGAGCTCTGTGGGGAATGAGATATAGACTAGGAGTCAGGGGTAGCCTGTCTTCCCTCATGTTTGAGCTGTGTGTAAAGGCTGCATAGGCATTCACAGACGAAGCAGGGAGGGAGGGAGGAACTTTCAGGAGAGGGGACAGCACATGCAGAGGCCCCGGCCGGGCCGGGAAGGCATGAAGGGCTGAAAGCAGGGCTGTGTGGCGAGAGCAGGACCGAGGAGGGCACAATAGCAGACGGGGCTGGAAGGGCAGACAGGGACGAGGTCATGCAGATCCCTCAAGGTCTGCTTCTGTATCTCCACCAGGAGCTGAAGCCTTTGAGGGACTTAGTGCACAGGACTAGCATCCAAACCCAGATGGTGCCCATGAACTCCAAAGTTGCAAAGGAGTCCTTGTGTTTGGGAGACTCCTGACTCCTGTCCCTCACCAGACGTGTTCTGAAATCACAGGCCCGTACCTCACCTGCAGCCTTGTACAGCAAGTACTCTGAGTCTCTCCCCAAGCCTGAAGCCCCGAGCCATCTTCTGTATAACAAGCGTCCCCTTGTGAGTGCCCTTCTCGCAGTCAGAGAGCCCCCCAACCCAGACGCTAAGGAGGAGGCCACGCATCACTCATAGCAGCGCACCTGCCTGCGGGCAGCAAACGCTCCCCACGGGGCTGATGTACTTGTCCCCTCCTGTGTGGAGACTCTGAGGAGGAGGCTACACATCACTCATAGCAGCACATCTGCCTGCGGGCAGCAAACGCTCCGCACGGGGCTGATGTACTTGTCCCCTCCTGTGAGTGTGAGGTGCACCCAGCCTGTCAGACATGTGGGGTTGGAGCGTGTTATCTCCTTGACCTTGGAGGGTTGGCGTTTCCAGATCTGCTGTCCAAATTGGTTCACTCACTGAGCCCAGCCCGTCTCACATCACATGGACAAAATGATGTGAGCACGTCACTCCTCTGGGAAGCAACCAGGACTGGCAAAGTCATAGCCTAAGCATCTCACCTGGCCGTGCTTATCTGAGAGGAGAAGGGAGACACAGCCTGGATGTTGCCCTTCAGCCTGGGACAGAAAAACAGCAAGCTCCCGGCCATTTCCCTTTGGGTTGAAAAATATAGTTTGGAAACTCTCTAATGGTGGAAATTGTTTAACCTCTACACCCTCAGAAAAAAGTTCCTGGTTTATGTGGGCTCTCAAACATTGAAATGGACAGGGTTTTTGTGTGTGCTTTTTTTCAGTGCACTAATTCATTTCCTAGCAGGGCCATCATCCATTGAGTACCTGCAATGAGCCAGGCACTATGCTAGGCTCTGGCAAGGTGCCAGGTGGGACAGGGCCAGTGACTTCTCTCTTCTGGAAAGCTTTCATTCTGGTGAGACAAGATGAATGAAAATCATGTAAATAATTAAATATGATACTGCAGGGTCACGGAGGAAAGGGGCAATTTCTTTAGCTGGAGTGGCCAGGAGAAAAATCACTCTTAGTCAGGTTAGGTTTAGCCCAAGAACTAATAATGAGGAGTCAGCCATGAGCTGGGTAGAGACCAGGCAGAGGGAACAGCAGGGAGAAAGTGGGTGTGAGGTGCTGTGGCGCATAGAGGACAGAGAGGAAGGTGGTAAGAAATGAAGTCAGAGAGGTGGGCAGGACCCTGATCTCACAGGACCTGGTAGGCCATGATAACGAGTTTGGATTTTATCCCTTGGCAACAGGACACCATGGGTGACGTTTAAGCAAGGAAGTGGTAAAATTGTCTCTATGCCTGGATAAGGTCACTCTGGGTGCTGTGGGGAGACCGAGCTGAAGAGTGAACAAGCATGGATGTAGGGAGAGTAGGTGGGAATCTGAGCAGTGGTCACACGAGAGATGAAGGTGGTTTGGAGATACGGAGAAGCTATCAGATTCAGCAGAAAATACAGAGAAGGGACCAAGAAGAATTGCTGCTAGACTGGACATGAGTATGAGAGCAAAGGAAATAAGGGTGATCATTGGGTTTCTAAATATAAGTAGGGGTAGATAGAGGTGTTATTTTCAAAGAGGAGAAAAGAGCAGACTTGGTGTAGGTGGAGCTAAAATGTGTCTGCTGTGTAAATCAACTGTGTAGGTGGAGCTAAAATGTGTCTGCTGTGTAAGTCAACTTTGATACTTTTATTAGGTATCTGAGTGGACATGTTTAGGAAAAATCGTCTTATATGCCGGCAAATACGGTACTTTTATTAGGTACCTGAGTGGACATGTTTAGGAGGCATACAATTATGCCTGGAGCTCAGGGCTGGAGATACACTTGGCATATTCTGTTGTATTATAAATGCCAAATACGACAGAACTAATTCACATTGTTTTACCAGAACATTTGGCTTTGTTCTATTTTTTCAGTCAACAAATAATGTATTTACTAGGACAATATGTGATACTCTGTACTGAACTCTAGCAGATCTGATCTCATTTCATTTTTGATGGGCAAGTAATAGAACTCGTCATTCATCATTCTATCTGTCTAGTCTTGAGTGTAATGGGTCTGTTGAAAGAGAGCTGAATGAATTGGAGATATTGGCATATAGTAGAAGAAGAAAAATCGATCAGTTCCAATGCATAGACTTTCTCTGGCTACATCTACAGAGTAGATGGCCCTGCTCCTGAGAAGTACTGAAACAACCTAAGATGGAAGAGCTGGCTTGGAGGCCTCCCCTGTGGACATCACTGTCTCTGAATTATCTCTGCCTGCCCAGAGGTGGTCCGTGAACCACCAAGGTTGCTAGAATCTGCATTTATTCTACCCGGAGATTGGAAAAATAGGATCATTTGAAATAAGAACACTCAATTTTCAAGACTTTGTGATGCAAAATATCCACCAATTCAGCTTAAAAGTTAATCAAGCTACATGATAGAATTTAGATAGCAGATGATGAGGGGCCACTATACTCTTCAGATAATTGTAATAACCTATAAGTCTAATGTTAAAGGTAAAGATCATATCATCTCTCTGCCCCAATACTGCCAGTTTTAAAGGTTTTGATACAGACAAGTGGTAGAAATAGCAGCCAAGTCTTCCCATTTGGGTGACAGTATCTAATGTAATTCCATTTTCAGAAAATGGCAAAGTGCTTTGATCTGTCAAGCCATGTAGCCAGCAAGTGATATAGAATGTTTCAATTTGGCATAAAGGTCTGACTTTGCAATTAAAGACCTATGATTCAAGGAACTAGACCCAAAGCTTTCTGGAGTTTTCTAGAAAGTCTCCTCCCATGTTCTACTGGATCTAGATTTACAATAATATAAATTGAAATGTTGTACCACCCATAGTAATCTATTGTTTTCTTAACTATGAACAAGAGATAAATGTGAATATGCATAGTCTGATAGTATTCTCAATGCTACACTGAATTTTAAATTACTACACAGAATATATTTTCCTGGCCAGTGTGGCTCAGTTGGTCGGGCATCATCCCAACAATATCATTCGCCAGCCATACAAAATTATCAACTTAAATTAGCCTGCTATATTTGGTCAAACATTGCATTAATTCAGTCCTAATGCCTTGGCAGGGCCAGACCAAATGATTTTGCGGGCCTCATAAGGCTCACAGGCCAGACATTCCCCACCCCTGTCCTAAAGGAAAGTGTAATCCTTTGCCAGGAGAAAGAGACTTGGTCTGGGCAACAACACAACAACAACAACATGCCCATCTCATTATCTCACAGAGTGTTAATAGGATTAAAGAATATAACACACAAAATTCCCAGCATCTGGCATCTGGGAAAGTCTCAGTAAGTGGTGACCAGTATTATTACTACAGTATTATTACTACAGAAAATGAGCAACAATCCAGCCATGGTACAGGCTGTAGAATTCTCAGCATTGGCTAGGTCTGATGTTGGCTTCTTTGCACCCATTAACTTTATGACTGTACATCTTAACATTTTGGCCAGTTCCTCCTTGTACATAATGGTGATGATAATAACACGTTATGTCAGAGAACTGCTGAAGAGCACAATTTCTGACCAACTGTCCAGGACTCAGGGAGAGAGAGGGGGAGATTTTAGTGCCAAATATCTCCAGTGGAGTCCACAAGGGGAACTGAGGTAAGCTGCATACAACTCTAGTTTACACATTAAAAAATGGTTTTTATTTATAATCCTATCTCATTCCAAGAAAATTTTTGCCTGCTCATATTTTATATAAGTAGCAATGATTCATCTTTAATAACATTAAAGATGAAAACTGGTGAGCAATAAGGTTTTGTTTTAATTCATCATATAAGAAACATGTTTATAATCCAAACAGGGAAATGAGTAAAGAGCATAAACACTAAATAGATATAAACATACAATAAATATGTGAAAAAAGTTTCAACATTGCTAATCATTGAAGAAGTTAACAGTGTCGGATTTCTTTTACCAATTATACAAATATCAAATTATTATGCTGTACACAAGAAACTACCTAATGTTATATGATTAATGTTTAATTAGTAACTTCTTTGCCCTGATAATTCACTTATTAAGATTAATCACATTATTTTCTATCCTCTATCACCTCGGGAAGAAATTGCCCAAAGACCAGTTCACCAATGTGGTGGAAGAGGTTATAGGGGTGGGCAAACTTTTTGACTCGAGGGCCACAGTGGGTTCTTAAACTGGACCGGAGGGCCGGAACAAAAGCATGGATGGAGTGTTTGTGTGAACTAATATAAATTCAAAGTAAACATCATTACATAAAAGGGTACGGTCTTTTTTTTTTTTTTTAGTTTTATTCATTTCAAACGGACCGGATCCGGCCTGCGGGCCGTAGTTTGCCCATGGCTGCTCTAGGATCTGAGTCAGTGATTCTCAAACCTACCTATACGTTACAATCACCTGAGAGCCTTCACAAGACTATCAGTGAGGATGGGGGAGGGGAGGGGGATTAGAGGTCATGTGTATTACTGACTGAGGGGGCCTTCTAGATAGCTGAAAGTATTTCAGGTCTTGATCTGGGAGTGGTTAAATGGGTGTACCTTAATATAAAAACTAGTGGCCTGGTGTACGAAATTCGTGCACATTAAAAGGAAATTAATTAGAGGAAATATTTTAATATTGCTAGATGATTATGACCACCCCATCAGGACTTCGTTGGGCCACCTTTTGCCTTCAATGCTGCGGCGATTCTTCTTGGCATTGACTCCACGAGATGTGGAAAGGTGATGCGAGGAACCTGACACCAGGCCTGATGAATAGCACGGTATGTTGTGCTTTTCACACGTTTATAATAATCTGGCCCTCTAGCAACTTCAGTGTGAAATTATAGCTAATTTTCCTACAAACATCAGGTGGTCATAATAATCTGGCCACTCAGTGTGTGTGTGTGTGTGTGTGTGTGTGTGTGTGAGTGTGTGTGTGTGTGTATCAATACACACACCAATATGCTCTCAACAGCTAGAATTACTGTGCTGGCTACTTTTTCCTTCCTCTCCTCTTCTTGACACTTTCTCTGTGCTCTCAGCTCTACTTATATCCAGTGCTGTTCAATATAATGCTGTTCATGCTAATGCATATTAAATAAAGTAAAAATAAGCAGGTAAAATTAATTGTAATGATACATTTTATTTTACCCAATATAACCAAAACATTATTATCTCAACATATAATGAATATAGAAATTATTAAGATATCTTACCATTTTTTTATGAAGTCTTTGAAATCTGGAATGCATTTTTCAGTTGTAACACAACTGAATTGGGACTAGTGTGATATTTCAAGTGCTCAATAGCCACGTGGGGTTGAGGCTAATGTAATGGACAGCAAAGCTTTACCCTATCACCATCCTTTATGAAAACTTACCAATCCAGTATTTCTCCTTCAGGGCCCATTATCAGTTTTTGATTCTTTCATTCATTCAAGAAGAGTTTATTAAGTGCCTACTATGAGTCAGATACTGTATTGAATGTTATGGAGGCAAAGGGACAAGTGTGTTGCTTTGGGGATAAAGTGTGTCCCCCAGAAACTCGTGTTTTGAAGGCCTAACCACCTGGGAATATAACCCTATTGGAGACAGAGTCTCCACAGAGGTAATCAAGTCAAAACAAGGTCACTAGAGTGGGGTGGTGTTTTTATAAGAAAGGGACATCTGAACAGACACACAGGACACTACCATGTGGAGACAGACATTATGTTGAGGGCAGAATGGGTAGGAGGCGATCTAGGAGGCCCTCTTCCATGCAAGGGAGGCTGATCTTACCAGTTTTCTCCCAAGCAACTCCTCATCTTAGTCACAGGAATAGGAGTTTTGTCACAGATTATTTTTAGCACCAATCTGGAGTCCAAAGCATCATCAAAGTATGAGTTTCCGGGCTTGATTAACTTAAGTGGGAATTTTTTTTTCTGTGTTCTTGGTCCTTCTACTTTACTGACTCTGTTGGGAGTGTTTTGCCCTCCATTGGGCTTTCAGAAGTGGAACAAGGAAGAGAGAAAAGTCATCTTTCTGTGCTGCAGTTTATTAATTGATTAAAAGATTGCCAGTCTAGAGAACACCTACAAAGGCTGAAAAAACAGGTGCTATTGGGTGCTATTTAATTCTGGATCCTTCTATGCCTTCTGAATTTTATGGCATCTTCTTAGAATTTCAGGAGTGCTGTGTCTATTTGGTACTGGCTTTGCACAAGCAAACCACACTCAATAACCCCAGCACATGTTAATGATGACAACTTCAGTTTCCAGGTACAAGTCTGTCTTCATTAGCATTCGCTCCAGTTCAGAGTGGGCAGATGAAGGAAAATCCGCCAGACCTAATTAGGGATTTTAGTTGGAGGCAAAAAGTGAAGAAAGAAAACAGTAGTTGAAATAAATAGAACCCCAAAGGATACCAGCAAAACTCTTAGATGTCATTACATCATATGTGAGTCCAATGAAAAATGGAATGAATGAAATTCAAATGTACACACACATGAGTGTAGCACAGACAAGTATCTCGCAGCTACAGTTTACCAGGAGTGTCTGGTAGGAAAGATTCAAACACCAGGGAGTAAAAAAGCTTTATCACTCAGGCCAAGAGAAATGTCCTAAGCGACTAGACCAGTGATGGCGAACCTATGACATGCGTGTCAGAGGTGATACGCAAACTCGTTTTTTTGGTTGATTTTTCTTTGTTAAATGGCATTTAAATATATAAAATAAATACCAAAAATATAAGTCTTTGTTTTACTATGGTTGCAAATATCAAAAAATTTCTACATGTGACACGGCACCAGAGTTAAGTTAGGGTTTTTCAAAATGCTGACACGCCGAGCTCAAAAGGTTCGCCATCACTGAACTAGATTACGGTCTCAAAGCATCCTGTTTTCTTTCCTGTACCTCAGGTATAATGATCTGAAATGATTCTCTTTGTTTCATTTTCTTGCTTACTGCCTTCTTTTCCCACTAGAATGTGCATGCCAAGTGAGTAGAGACCTTGTTTGATTCATTCAGTGCTGCGTCCTTAGTACCGAAAATCTGGCCTAACATGGAGTAGGTGTCCAATATATGGGTGGAAGCAATGAACAGAGTCATTCAAGTCCTGCTGCATGATGACCTAGTGTCGAATAGCCAAAATTCATGTTGCCAGGAAGTCACTTGTGGACACCTTACTCTAGAGATGAAGGACTTGCCAAAGAAGATGCTTTGCTCTAATGATGGGTCAACTGGATTGAATAGTGTGTCATATGCAGCGACTGGGCCATTGGGAATTTTTATTCATCTTTCAGAATTGTCCCTTTTGCAACTAAGGGGAAATATGATCTGGCATTTCACCGCAGTATGATTTGCCTGCTTTTCAGCTTGGTGTTAACACGTTATGGGACCTCCGCTGGTATCCTGTCGCTGTGCCCTCGTACACTGCAGCCACAGGTTCAAACCTATCGTAGAGCCCCATAGTTCCTTTGGACTCTCCCTGGGGTCTGCTACTTCTATGAATTTTCTCTTCAATTTACCATTAATTCTACTGAAGAAAAAAATTGGTATCAGAATTCAATTTCAGCTTCCTAGTGGGGCAGGCCAAATGTCAGCCATCTTTGAGGACAGTAGAAAGATGTTCCCTGGAGATTTCTCAAACCCACACAATAGAGTTTCCAGCTGTGCGCTCTAGTGCCACTTCTGTACCGCAAGTCAAAAAATGCCCCGCAATTTCCCTGAGATTAACCACAGAACCGTTCCCCACTCCCACCAAGAGGTCCCTCCTGGATTGAGTGACTTCTGGTAGCAAAGACTTAAGCAGTTTACTACATTTTCAGAAATAATTATGTAGGGTCACTTAGTTGGAGGTGTGAACCATCTTAGCAAATTCCTAATGATATATATAAAAAAATTCAATCAGGGTGTTCACACATGGATTCATTTAAAGAACAAGTTGTCTTAATACCTTATAAATACTTCTACTGTGAAAATGTCACAACCTTTTAATATGTTTGTGAAGTAATGGGGATTACCTCTACAGAGAGATTCGTGTGAGCAGAATGCTGACGTCATAATGGAGTGACTGGGAGCATGGGCTCTGGGGCCAGGGTGTCTCAGCTCAGATTCCACTTGCTGACCATGTCATCCTGCTCAAGTGACTTCCCTGTCTGTGCCTCAGTTTCTTCATCCATGAAATGAGGCTGTGTGGTACCTATTGCATAGGATTACTGTGAGAATTAAGTGAGGTAGTTCATTTAAAGTGTTTTAAATTACATTAATTAAAATGACATAAAAGTTAAATCAATCACCTGCACTAGTCATATTTTGGGTGTCCAGTAGCTGTGTGTGATTAGTAGCTACAATGTAGACAAAACAGGTTCTTCATCTCAGAAAGCTGTGTGGGATAGGGATGGTCAGAAATAGACTTAAATCCTCTCGGTAACTCCTGCACTTCCTTTGCTTTCTTCCAGTCAGTCAGCAGGTACTCTTGAGTCGGAATTGTTATGTTCCCTTTTCTCTGTTCTCATCATTTACAATCCATTTATTCCTTGAATGATACAGGTCAACTGGCCTCCCAATGACTCTCCTCTGTGGCATCCTCTAGAGCAGTGGTTCTCAACCTTCCTAATGCCGCGACCCTTTAATACAGTTCCTCATGTTGTGGTGACCCCCAATTTCATTGTTACAAATTGAACATAATTAAAGCATAGTGATTAATCACAAAAACAATATGTAATTCTATATGTGTTTTTCCGATGGTCTTAGGCGACCCCTGTGAAAGGGATGTTCAACCCCCAAAGGGGTCGCGACCCACAGGTTGAGAACCGCTGCTCTCAAGTTTCCCCAGGCTGAGCCCACAGCACTTGCTTCTTTCCTCCTCTGCTGGGCTCAGTCCACAGCATTGTGACTGGTCCCTTGGACCTTAGTCTCCACAATCCTCAAAGGCAGAAACCACATTTTGTTTATTTGTGTGTCTCCCACAACCCTTGCCATGTGACAAGCATTCAGATGTTTGCATGAATGGATGAGTCTGTGAGTAAATGAACAAACCTCCTCTGCCTGGGACCAGAAGGCTATATCCAGTTCTTAGTCATTCTGCAAGGCACCCTGCTCTGAACTGCGCCTGTGCCCGAGGCAGCGCCTACAGGCGTGAGCCTGGAAGCACCCGCTGTGAAAGCAGATGACAAGCAGGGCATCTCCTCCAAATATCATCTTCCCTTGGCTTTTCAGAGAGACTCCCCGGGAGTCTCATGGTCCCCTCAGAGAGCCGGGAGCTATGCTCCTAGCCACATTCTGTTCAGACCTGCACCTTTAAGTCTGTTCAGCTGCACCTTAAGGGGCAGCTCTGGGCCCCTTTACTGGGATCTTTAAGTGCTGGAACCCTGCCCCTCACAACAACCAAAACCAATAATAACTTTCCCCCAAAGTAGCTGCTCTCTCTCTTGTCCTAGAAGAATAATGTGAGTGAGAATGCAGTTTCTAGGATCCGATTATGGGTCCCATGCTGCCTCTATCACTTACTAGCTGTGAAGCCTTGGGGACATTACTTAAAATCTGTGCTGTGTTTTCCCAACCATAAACTGAGGATAATGATAGTAGATCCCTTATAGAGTTAGCGTGAGAGTCAAGGGAGACAAAGCATGTGAAGTTCAAGCACATTGCCTGAGGCCTGGTAAAAGCTAAGTAGAGATTATAGTGTTAGTCCCAGAATTCCAGTTTAATGACACCAATGAATCATAGAACTAGCTCCCCAATTCTTCCCTTTAAAATGCAAAAAAAAATTAAAAAAAAAATCCCTAGTAGAAGTGAGCCACTATCAGGGATGAAGCGTTGATAATTATAATAATGAGAACTAAGATTTATGAAAGGAACATTTACTATGTACCAGACACTATACCAAATGCCTGAGCTGTATCATCTAATTTCATCCTTGGAGGAATCTAAGAAAGAGCAACCAGGATGAAAACCACAATGCCTTTTCAAGCCCTGGTCCTAAAATCACAGAAGATCACCTCTGCTGAATTCTATTTTTCAGAGGCATGTCATTAAGTCCAGCCCACACTCAAGTATTAGGTGGAGAATTAGGCTCTACCTCCTAAAGGGAAGACTTACAGGGACTTTGTGGGTGTATTTTTAAAATCAACACAGACATAAGATGTGTCTGACTCTAGGTTGCGGTCTAAAAGTGCAAAAGTCTCTTCTCTGGGTTGACTATACTGCCCAATTTATCAGCTAGGAATCATGGGTAGAGATAGAAGACCCACTGAGATCACGTGGACCTTAGAAAAGGTTGGCAAACTTTTCCTCTGAAGGGTCAGTTAGTAACTATTTCAGGCTTTGCAGGCATGCGATCTCTGTAGCAATGACTCGGCTCTGCTGCAATCGTGCAACAGCAGCCACGGCCAATGTGCACACTACCAGGTGTGTCTGTGTCCCAACAGAACTTTACAAAACAGACCATTGGCCAGATTTGTCCAATCGGCTATAGTTTGCCAACCCCTGGCCTGGACAGTATTTATCAACCCTGGCTTTACAATAGACTAAAGTGGATTATTTTCTTAATGACCAATGTCTAGGCCACATCTCAATTAAATCAGAATCTCTAGGCATAAGAACCCAGATATCAGTATTTTCTTAGAAAGCTTCCCAGCCTGGGCCGATGTGGCTCAGAGGTTGAGCATTGACACAGGAACCAAGAGGTCTCCGGTTAGATTACTGGTCTGGGCACATGCCCGGGTTGTAGGCTCCATCCCCAGGAGGGGGAGTGCAGGACGCAGCCAAATGATGATGTTTCTCTCTCATTGATGTTTCTATCTCTCTATCCCTCTCCCTTCCTAACTCTCTAAAAATCAATACAAACATATTTTTAAAAACTTCCCAGGTGATGCCAAAGCACAGCCAGCATTAAGAAGCTCCGCTGCGGTGAGGGTGATCGCTCCACTTGAGGAAATTGAGGCCCAGCAGGGAGAAACGCCAAACCCCAGATCACAGCCACAGAGAATGTCAGAGCCAGGATGAGCCAATACTTGCCAGGAGAAGGGGTCCCAGGTTGCTGTGTTTGTGTAGTTATTCACCATTGGAAACTCAGTGTGAGATGTGGCCTGGACAGGACACACCTGGGGTGTGGGAGATAGGGAGGAGGACCAGGGCTTCCAGAAGAATTGTGCTGCTAATGAAAAAGTGTGAAGGAACTTGAATGCAAAGACAAGAGTGAGACCTGTATTCATCCCTTAATAACTCTGGGCAAGTAAATTTCCTTTCCAGTGCTGTCTCCTCTGTCCATGACATAAGAGCAAGCATTTCTGAACAGCCATTGCATAACACAGGAGGCTAAGTGCTCTATGTACCTTCTCTTTCCTGACCATTGGAATAGCCCTACGAGATGGGCGATGCTAGGGTGTCCATTTTTGAAACTATTTAAGTAACTTGTCCAAGATCCCATAAGTAGGAAGTGATTGAGCCGGGATTCAAACTCATCTTTCTGTCTCTAAAGTCCATGTGCTTAACTGCCTATATCTCTCAATGTTCTTGTAAGGATGGAATCAGATAATCTGTGGAAATGTATTAAAAGCTCTGAAGCACTGTGAATATGGCAGGCATCAGAATAGAAGGTCGGTTTTTACATTCCAGGTGCTCTGAAAATGTTAGCATCGTTTCCCCACGCAGCGTCCTGCTCTGGTCCACCAGCGCCATGGTCCCTGGTGGACGGGGAAGCTCTCCAGACCAAGGCCCCACTGAGACATAGGTGTGGCCACACCAATGAGTCCAGGCCACTGGGCATCTGTCTTCCCACTCCTGCCACCGGACACATTAATAGGATTGGCACCCCATCTCCATGTTGTTTGGGGTGGCCTGTTAGTTAAATGGAATGGCTCCCTTTGCCAACAGGCTTTTCCTCTGGCTGCATCACCTCCCCTCCTAACAAGGTTGGGACCTGCTCTTTTAGGCTGTGGCAGTGCCCAGGGCTGCCAGTATGTCTGCCTGGACTAGTCAGTTAGGAGACACACTGGTTATTTGAAGAGAAGACTTACTATGATGGATTGTTAGCCAGTTATAAAGTTGTTAACTAAGTAACTCAGAGGTGAAAGGAGAATGTGAAGGTACCATGGAAGCTACAGGAGGCAGCCACTGTCCCAGGAGTTGGGGGCAGAAGGTGGGCTAAGAGGGGTGCACAGGCTTGAAACTTAGACCTCCAAGGACCGTGTGGTCGCTGGTGCTAGTGCCATGTGAGGACACAGGACAGCCAGCTACGAGCCAGGAAGCGGACACTCACCAGATACGGAATCTGCTGGTGCCTTGATTTTTGGCTTCCCAGCTCCCAAAACTGGGAGGAATAAGTGTCAGCTGTTTAAAAACTGCCCAATTTATAGCAGCTCCCATGGCTAAGAAACCCCTAAATTTCCTGGGTATTATGATTATCTACCATAAAAAGAATTTAACAATAAATTACAACTGCCTTTTTTCCTCACTGTGTGGTGAACACAATAGGGAATGGTGAGAACTGTGACCAACCGGAGAATGAACACCTCCCCCAGCAGGGCAGCTCCTCTTGGGCCCCAGTTCCAGCAGGATCATAGGCCCACTCTTCACAGGTCCTCTAGAGTTTCAACAGAAGCTAAAAATCTCAACTGAAAAACATGTTATGGAACAACCAGAGCACATCTTCACTCTAAACATGGCAAATGAGGTGCCTGCTTGGGCCTTTAGTCTAAAGAAGACTCGTACTCTTCCCTGATAAAATGCTCACTCCTGTTCTCCACCAGTGTTGCTCTTGGTCAAACAGACGTCATCTTTCTAAATTTGCTTTGAGCTTTCTTATCACCGTACTTCGCTTCTGCTGTTTCCTTCACCTAGAATGCCCTCTCTTCTCATCTCCCATTGCCATGTTTTGAAATCCCATGCATTCTGTCCATCGCAGGAGCTACTTCTTCCTAGCAGCTTTTCTGGTTATTAATGGGGAAATGTATCTCCTGGAAGAGAAACCCAAGAAGGTACTAGCTCATTTGTGTGAACTGATTTATCAACAAGAAGAAGAATTTAAGGATTTGAAAGATTAGGAAATGGATCTGATACCTTTTGGTGACGTGGCAAAAAGAAATTCTTTTTGTCAAGTTTCATGCTCAAAGGATTATACAAACACATCATCCAAATACAAATTAGTAAGTTGTTTTTGTTCCAAGCCTTCTAACTATTCAACCTGAGAATGATGGGGAACTGACTACCTTTAAAAAACAGCGACTCAGTTACCACTCAGGCAGCCCTGGGGCACTGACATTCAAGTCCGATCTTGGCTAGTGCCCAGCCTGCATTTCTAGGCATCGGTTTTCTTCTCCTTCCACACTTTCACTGCAGTTAGAGGTCATTATCTCAAGGTGACATTCTATTATCTTGGCATTATTTCTTAATTATGTTTACATTATGATTTAAAGTTCATTGTGTAGTCTCTTTAGTCATAGTTCATACTATTCAAGTGTTTATAAGCCACCTGATAAACAGAAAAGATGTAATGGAGGGACGCATTTTTTTACAGCTCAGGTGCAGTGTGGAAAAATAATTGTACTGCTTTGCCTAGAGAAAACACTTCACTGCTCAGATGAAGTCAATGTCAGGCCTTTCTTATTCAAGATGTGGTCATTCTTAGGACCTGGACATTTTTCTATAAATAAAAATCATGAAGACTCTTGAAAGCTGTCAAATCATAGCCTAGTACAAAGGAAGTCAAAAGAAACTTTAGTTGTCATACTATTATTCCTATTCGCATTCGGAAAAGATTTTTTTTTTTCTGACACTCATTTGGAGAAAATTGCTGACCATGTCAACTCAATTCTTCTCTTCCTCTTTTCTCACATCACCTCTCACTGCTACCATGGACTCCTTGGGGTCATAGTCTTCCCAGGTCCCTCTGATGCTAGCCATTCTGAGGGCTGTGTGACCCACCTGCAGGCTGTTCATGAGAACAGGGAGCCCCATGTCATGGAGCCTCTGAGATGGCCAGAGAAAAGCCTTTCTGAAACCTGCAAGCTTCCCTACAACTAGGTGACAAGAGATGATGACAAACTAGCACAGGACTACGTTACAGACAGCAAGGGAAGGAATTAAATGAGCCTTTTGGCTCACTGGACGCCCAGAAGCGTTGCCAGTGCTGGAGCCATGGAGCACCGCATATGGAAGGCAGGCCTGGAGGTGAGGGCCTGGATCTGCCTCCACCTTCCTGTTAGTAGGCGCTCCATAACCCTGGGTGGCCTGAATAAGACTGATAACCCAGCAACAGCTGCCGCTTACTGGTCACTTCTTGTCAAGTCATTAGCCACAGCAATGCTGTTAGGCGGAGACCGTGATACCCACTTTTTATGAACTGATGGAAGCTTTAGATTAAATCCTAATCTCTCCTCCTAAATGGTCTCCTAACCACAGTGCTTTACGCCTCATCAGTGTAATGTAATGGTGCACCTAGCACAGTGCACAGTGCATGCTCACTAAATAGTTATTGAATGGATGCACAATGGGGTTAGAGAAATGATAGACTGGCGTTTTTCTGTACTTTCCTGGGACTCAGTTTCCTCAAATGTAAAATGGGTTTGACTTACTTCAGTTGTACCCACTTCACAAATAGAATGCCCACACCTACCACACATCAGACAGTTCAGGTGAGATATAGTGTCTTTGAAAGTTCTTTATAATTAAAGAAAAGTATAATAATATAATAATACCTTATATGTGTTAAGGTAGAAGTGAAAAAATGTGAAGGGTAACCAGGAAGATGCAGGAAAAACTTTTAATGCACAACATTGAAATTTAAGGACAAGATTTCAAAATGCACAATCTCTATATATAAAAGGCTAAATGTCCATCTGTCCATTGGACCGGTAGCTATGATGTGCACTGACCACCAGGGGGCAGACACTCAATGCGGGAGCTGCCATGATAAAACTGGCCATTTAAAAATAAACGGCACCACAGGTCTGGCGCCGACAAACCAACACTCAGCTTCCCCCAAGCGGGACACAGGCCCCGCCACCACCCCAGAACAATACCCCACCAAATCGCAGCCAACGCTGTCAAGACCCCAATGCACAAAATGCAGCCCACAGCCCAGCCCAGCCCAGAAACGGTTGCTGTGGGCACCCAGTAATGATGTCACATAGCAACATCTGGCTTCCTCTTCTTAGCAACTAACCTCCATGGAGTTTCTTCAGCTCAGGAACAGGACTTGCTTTATAGCCAGGTAGAAACATTTTACACTTTAACCAAATGTCTGTGAAGCATTTTCACGTGCCTCATCTCATTTGATCCTCACAGGAGTCCTGGAGTAAGTAGATAGGAGACTCTATAGAATCCCATTTTCTTTTCATTAGCTGGAAAACAGAGATTTAGAAAGTTTAGAAACTTAACCCAACTGAAAAGAAGTAAGAAATGGTGGAACTTGAAAATGATTTCAGATTTTTTCACTGTAAAGAATACAGTGAAACACTGCTGCAGTTAAATATTTTACCTTTAATTCTCCCTGTGTGATCTACAATAATACTCTGCTTCGTGTTGATACTTACTGCTGTGCTGCTAACAATTACCTGAAAGAGAAATTGAGGTGCTTCACTGGGCTGGAAAAAGTTTAGCTAAATCAGAAAGCGGGTCTAATTAAGCAAGTTTATTCTGTGTATATACAAGACAAAGTTGACTTGTGCATGCACAATACATATACAGCTCTCACTGGTGCCAATCGCATGCGTGTGTTTTGATCTGTCATTATTGATCATGAATTTGGTTGGCATTTCTATTATAGAAAAAGGGTGCATAGCAATATTAAAATATTTCTTCTAATTAATTTCCTTTCAATGTGCATGAATCCGTGCACCAGGACACTAGTAGATAATATTAACAGAAGAAGAAGTGGTCAGGATACCACTGAAAATTGAAAATGTTTAAGCCAATCCATCCTAGTCCTATCCTGGTACCCTGGGGTCTCACAGGCCTCCTTTCTTATTATTTACCTGCTTGCTACTTAATTTAAAAAGAAAGAAAGAAATTCCTTTAGTTGGCAGCAGTTAAGTGCTTTTTCTTAGAATTTGTAAACAGTATTCTAACAAGATACCCCTGGCTCTTGGAGGAAATCATTTCCACTGGAATCTGATGGCACTTTGCAGCATTTACTGGCCCGTATGGGACTTTTTCACAAACTCCCCAAGGAAGTCAGTGTGAACTTACAAACTATAAACTGTTATTGAGGGCAGTGAGTGGGAACTTTAGCCGTTTTAAATTGTCCACTGAAATCAGCCCTTTAGAAAACATGAGCAGATGGGAGAGATTTGTGCCCCCTTGTAGGTGCCCCCTTAACCCTAATCCACAAACAAGACTGTTGATCCCTCTTCTCTGTCATAAACAAAGCCCCTGCTGCTTGAGCCGCAAGCCTTTGGCCATAAAACATTCCTGATGGAGGTTCTCAAGCTGTAGCGACAGCTGCCGCTGTCCTGCTTGGTGGCACTCACAGCGAACACCACCACCCCATCCTGTTATTAAGAACTAGCATGAGGCTGGCATCTTCTGGGCATCACTGTGTAGGAAGGAGCATGAGACCAAAAGGCATATGTAGTACAGTAATGGCAGATTCTCTAGTCCCTGGTGGCTTACAATACATCCCTGCCTAATTCCCCAGTATGTTCCGGGACATCCCTAAGTGGAAGCTAGTCTCAAAATGCATAATGTTAAATAAGTGGTCATTTTGACACGTGCACTAAAATACAAATAAGTTGGACCTCATCTATTTTGAGCCGACAAGACAAGCTAGGCAAAGGACCATCTATAGTCCATAAACAGGACATTCAAAAAGGCAAACACAGAAAGAATAAAAGGATAAATCCTCAAGAAAATGCCATTTTGAAACCTGAGATTTCACTGGCTTCTGCTTGTCTGCAGACTAGTCAATTTTTATTACATTGTGACTTATAATGTACATGAACTGCAATTGCTAAGATAGGAAAAAAATGCTTCAGAAATTCAAGGGAAAGTCTCTGAGGTTCACAGTTAACACATACGTGTTTCTGTTGTTGGGACCAAACACACCTTCCTGCCCACTGAAGTCAGCTGACCCATTGCATCCTCCTCAGCCTCACTTTCTGAAATCACTTTAAATATAATTTTGTATTATTATTTTCTCTCTGTATAAAGGCCAGGTATTTTTTGCGTCTAAAATGTTATGTCGAGAAAAGTAAAATGCTCTTTTGTTAGTTAAACACATGTAGGGTGCAGGGTTTTTTCATTCACTCAATGCAGTTAACTTGTGTCATCCCTCCAACTCCCCCCCGCCCCCCACTCTGCCCCCGCGTTGCTCCCCATCTGTAGGCTCCTCACTGCCACCTTCAGGCTTGGTGAACAGGTCACTTCACACTAGGCTTCAGTTCACTAACCTTTAAGCTGAAATGTTAGGGTTAGATAATTTTGAGCCCCTTCTCTTCCAAATGTTAGCATCATTATCACCACTCTTTGATTTATATGGTATATTTATACTCCACCAAATGCCCCCATAGAAAGTTTATTGATTGTTTGATCATGTATTCCTTTAAGTCTTTTATTTTTATTAATTAAGTTTAGAGAGAGAGAGGAAGGGAGAGAGAGAGAGATTTGTTGTTCCACTTATTTATAAATTCATTGGTTGCTTCTTGTATGTGCTCTGATCGGATTTCAAACCTGCAGCCTTGGCATATCAGGATAATGCTCTAACCAACTGAGCCACCCGACCAGGACTGTATTCCTTTAGTTTTGATCACTTGTGTTAAGAATGTGTGTGTGTGTGTGTGTGTGTGTGTATGCGTGTATAAGTATGTGTAAGCATGTCAAGTTTCACACCTGTGAGAAATGGTTAGCTTTGTTCTGCTCCATAACCACATCAAACCTTGGTGACCATCTTGCATTATAAGAACTGAACACAAGAAGTATTCATAGAAGCAAAAAACATCACTTCTCTACTTATCCATTTTTATAGTTTATTATTATGATATAACTATTTTATGTTAAAATATTATTTTAAAAATCAGAAAACCACATTGAAGGAAACAAACAGACCCTGAAATTGTTTTTTTGTAATTTTCTGTCACTAATAACAAACAACCCCAAAATTTTGGCTTAAAATGCAACCACTCTATCATTTCCACTGATTCTATGGGTTGGCTGGGCTTGGTTGGCTGGTTCTTTTGCTCTGTGGGGTAACAGCTGGGATTGCTGTGTCCTACAGCGCCCCCTGAGCTGGTACATCACAGATGGCTTCTCTCATGGCGGCAGTTGGTGCTGTCCATCTTTACAGAGAGCTTCAGTTCACTACCTACCTCTGCATGCATGGCAGCTGGGCCTGAAGAGGCAGGAAATAGAAGCTTTCAGCCCACTTAAGGTTTGGCCTCAGGACTTCCAGTACATAACTGAGCTACATCCTGTTGGCCAAGGCCAATCACAAAGCCAGCCCAAACTCAAGGGGCTGGGAATAGATTCTACCTCCTGACACCAGGAGTGGCCAGTGCCTGCAGGGAGGAGGCTTGCTAGAGGTGATTTTGGAGACTATTCCCTACTGTCACAGTTTTACATCTATGTGCCCACTACTTCTCTGCCCTCATGCATGCACATAGTTATGTTTCAGTGTCAAATGTAGATTTTTTAAAAAGTACCACGGCAGAAGAAACCATCAATAAAACAACAAGAAAGCCCACTGCATGGGAGAACATATTTGCCAATATTATCGCTGATAAGGGTTTAATCTCCAACATTTACAGGGAACTCACAAATTAACAAAAGGAAGATAAACAATCCAATCAAAAAATGGGCAAAGGACCTAAACAGACACTTTTCAAAAGAGGACATTCAGGAAGCCTAGAGACAAATGAAAATATGCTCAAAGTCACTAATCATCTGAGAGATGCAAATCAAAACAACAATGAGGTACCGTCTCACACCTGTCAGAATGGCTGTCATCAACAAATCAACAAACGATAAAAGCTGGCAAGGTTGTGGAGGAAAAGGGACCCTCGTGTACTGCTGGTGGGAAGGCAAACTGCTGCAGCCACTGTGGAGAACAGTATGAAGTTTCCTCAATAAGTTAAAAATGGACCTCCCATTTGACCCAGTAATCCCACTTCTAGGACTATATCCCAAGAAACCAGACACGCCAATCAAAAAGGATATATGCACCCCTATGTTCATAGCAGCACAATGAACAAAAAGATAGATACAGAAGCAGACAAGCATGGAACAGACTGTCAAATTACAGTGGGAAGGCCGAGGAGGGTTACTGGGTGGGGAGGGGAGGTAAGAGATCAATGGAAGGACTTGTATGAATGCATATAAGCATAACCAATGGATGCAAGTCACTGCTAGGATAGGGGAAGGGCATGTGCGGTGGGGGGAGAGGGGAGTCTGCGGGAAGGTCAATGGGAAAAAAGGAGACATATCTACTACTATTTGTAATACTTTAAACAATAAAATAAAATTTAAAATAAAATAAAAAAGTGTCATGGCAGTTGCATTGAACAGCAGAAAGTCTAGATTGGCTCTTCCTGAGGTGCTGGTGGACAGTCTGTCCTCTATGCAGACCTCCCTGTGGCCATGAAGTACCCCCCAGGGAACCCCAGACTCAGTAGAACACAATTCAGAAAACGATTCCAGATGATGGACAGAACACATGTAAATACCATTAATCCCTTCAGCAGCCTCTCCAAACTAATAAGAACAAAGTGATGTAAGTTGGTTAATAAAATAGAGATAAATGATTTAGTAACACCAAAGAAGCATAATCCTAAACCAGCAATAAGGAAATCTGAGTGCCCTTTTATACATGTATCCTTAAATGGCTCAGGAATTGGTGCACTATGTAGCTCTGAAAATGGCGGTTAAAGAGAGAGCTCCAAATAAGAACTTGCTGAAAGTCTAAGAAGCATTTCTACCGTCAAAAACCAGCCTCACCCTGCCTGGAAAAGGATTGGAGCGGGTAGCCACAGGGTCTCTGGATGGGTACACCAGGCATAGTTGACGGTGTAGATAAAATGGTGAATGGGGAATAACTGGGCAGATGCAAACTGGATGTGGAGATCTTCAGTTTTCTGCTGCATAGCAACCGGATGCTGTAATTAGGTCTTTATCCTCCAAACAGGAGACAGGAAGCATCATCCTGGGACTCTGTGGCATTCAATAAGGTATATATGGAAATAGCAACATTGGAGGTTGCCCCCAAGTAAGCCCCTCGATCATCCTAAGTGAAGCTCTGTTCCCAATACTTCCAACTGGATTTTTAGCTCCCAGTTCCCTTCTTAAAGACAATCAGAAACTAATGATTACCATGCATCTGAGCAAAGCCTCTAGCATGAAAGATAGAGACCAAAATGAAAATCAAAGGCAACTTGGAGGAAACATAGACCACAAGAGAGAAGAAAATGTCAGCAGATGTGAACATCCTTGGTAGGATCAGAGAAGATATTGCAACCATGGAACAAGAACAGTGTGTTACAGAAAAAGGAACATTTGGAGATCAATAAAGGACTCTTGGAAATTAAAAAAATAAAAAATAAAAACTTTAGTAACAGCAGTTAAAAACTCAATAGAAGAATTGTAATACAAATTGAGAAAATTTTCTAAAATATGAAGCAAAGACTTAAAAAGATTTTCAAAATAGGAAAGAAATCATAAGAGAATCAGTTGAGATTCATCATCTAAATGAAAGAAGTTCCAGAAATAGAGACCAGAGGAAATGAAGGTGAGCAAGTCATCAGTGAAATAATTCAAGGAAGTTTCAAATTAAAGATTCCAGATTAAAAGGTTCCACTAAGGGACCAGCACAATGGATGAAAACAAAGCCGTACCAGAGTGCTTCAAAGTGACAGTCAGAACATGTAGCTTCAGGAGAGGTGGGTGTGGACAGGCGGAGGGGAATAGACTTAAATAACTAAGGGTAATGTAGTAAGTGGGGCTTTTCGACAGCAGCTCTATAAGCTACAAAGCAAGGGAGTAAAGCTTTCAAATTGCTGGGAATGAATAGTTTCCTTTTTAAAATTTAACCCTCACCCAAGTATATATTTTTATTTATTTGAGAGAGAGAGAGAGAGAGAGAGAGAGAGAGAGAGACTTTGATGGGTTGCCTCCTATACATGCCCCGACTGAGGATCAAACCTGAAACTTAAGGCCTTGACTAGGAATTGAACTGGCAACCTTTTGGTGTATGGATGACTTTCCAACCAACTGAGCCATGCAGCCAGGGTGAAATTAATAATTTTCCATTTAAAAAGCTACACACCCAGTCAAACTATCAATAAAGTTTAAAGAAAGAAAAAGGTATTTTCAGAAGGTCTTAACAAAAAATGATGTCCCATGTATCCATTCTTTAAAAGGGCGTATTCACAAAACAGGGAAGTAAACCAAGAAATAGGAATATTTAACATAGAGGACAAGGAGAACTAATACGGGGCAGGAGAGAAGTGAGGGGAATCCCCTCCTCAGATGAAATACAGGGAGATCCCAGGAGGAAATCTGCGTATCAGTTGTAGAAGACAATCAGCCCTCAGAAAGCAGGTCAGAGAACTCAAAGAAAGGTTTCCTTAGGAAGATGAAACTGATTGGTTAATTGATGAATCTGAACATTTGCATATCTCCAGAGGGAAGTGAGGTTCAGTGAAGAATCTGGGATTGAATAAGCGGGAAGTACACAGAAGCAATTAACTCCAAGGAACACAAAAAGTTGTTCAAGAAAAGTTATCCTAGTTCATTCACTAAGCTTCAGGTGTGAATAGCCATCACATAGGCATAATAATGCAAATCCCAACCAAGTCTGACTCCAGTCAGAATTCTTAACTATGCTATACTGAACTCAAAGCCATTTTTTATTTCCCTGTCATCTGCTATGCATCTCCAGTTAAACATGAAACCAAGCCCTGGCCTGTTGATCAATGGTTAGAGCATCAGCCCACAGACCAAAGGGCCTCAGCTTCGATTCCTGGTCAAGGGCACGTACCTCCGTTGAAGGTTCTCCAGTCCCAGTGGGGGTGCGTGGGAGGCAATCAATCAAAGTGTGGTTATGAAAACAAATTAATTTGTCATGTTCCTCATTTTGCCTTTGGTGATTAGGAATTCACAGTCCTGTTTTGCTCAATTTCAGGGAGCTTCCTTAGCCTAAGTGTTTCAGTGAAATTCCCATTGCCACTTTTTCAACCAGTTCATGTCCTTTGCAGTCTTGTCCATAGAGGTTTGATGCGTTCATGCCTTGTTGGAAACCACCTACTTCTTTTCTGGAGGTAAAGTAGGTGTATTGTAAATTAAAGGTAAATGAATGGGTGAATCACTTACCGTCTTTAATTGGTAGCAGAATTTTCAATATGATCTTGTGTTCTACTTTTATTGTAAACTACTGGGTTCAGGGACACAGGGCACTGCATAATCTTATCCTGCAATAGATTCATCTCACAGTTCCATCCACATCCAGCAGGAAGACAGAATTGCCCCCAACATCTCTCTCAGAAGAGTGAGGAAGTCTCTTACATGGAAAGCCTGTAGGAAATGCCATCGTGTGTCTTATTGATGCATATACTTTACATCAAAGTATGGTGTCTGTGATGCAATCACTGTGGCCAGGTGACTGGGATCTGCTAAATGGCTTAAGCCAGGGAGAACCCTCACCTGGGGCTGAGGATAGGATTAGCTTCCTCCAAAGTGCATGGGCCAACTAGGAAAATTATGGGTATGGAATGAAATTTAGAGTATTTTGACAAAGGAGCCCTGAGGAAAGGAGGTTTGGTTGACACTTAGCTCTGTTCTTTACTTGAGCAAGTGACTTAACTTTTCTAATCATCAGTGTGAATTGAAGATACAAATTCTTCTTTCCCCAGCAGCAGTGAGCCCATGAAATGCCCATATCTTGATTTCTAATACTATTTTCCTGTAAAAGTCACTAGGGCTCCTCAGAGAAATGACGAATTCTAGGGCTAGGGTAGGCAGTATGCAGGAGGAACCTGGACTATCGAGGAATGCCAAAAAGTAAGGAAGTGCTTAAAGAAAAGCTCCAACAATGGACATATGTAAAAAGGACACAGGAGCTTACAGAAAGAACTCCCAGTGGCCAAATATATAGCAATTATAATGACACAATAAATAATGCATTGGGTTATTATAATATAAATGATATAATAAGTATCCTTATAATAAACAAATGACTTATTAAATAAATGGAGGATAAGAGACAAATCCCCCCCACAGAAGAATTCCAAATAATTTATGTAGATACTACTCAAGGGTCTGGAGCATAGCCCACCCACTAAGTTTGGTTACACTTAGTGACTTACTTCCAATGAGAGGAGGATAAAGGGGAGAGAGAAGGAAGGTCACTGGACAGTGGAGAAACCTGGAAAATGTGACCTTAGCCAGGTTGATCAAGGTTGATCAATAAAGAGTCCCGTTGATAGCATGTACCCTCAGTATGACATGCTTAGGATGGCTCTTCACTTCTGTGGTCTTCGTCTTCAAAACCCATAAACGCAGAATCCACTAGAAAACCTGGAATGGCCTAAATCTAAGATGTTCTAAAAATATCTAACCAGTACTGCTCAAAGCTGTAAGGGTCATCAAAAACAAGGAAAGCATGGGACACTCTCACTGCCCACAGAAGTCTGAGACATAATGGCAAATGTGACATGGTGTCCTTTAAGGGACCCTGCAAGCAGAAAAACTAAGGAAATCCACATACAGCATGGAGTTTAGTTAATAATAATATATTGATACTGGTTCGTTCATTTTGACATATATACCATGGTAAAGTAAGATATTAACAATAGGGGGTCCTGGATGTGGAGTACATGGGAACTCTCCGTACTGTCTTTGTAACTTTTCTGTAAATCTAAAACTAGCCTAAAAGAAAAAGTTTATCCTATATAATAAAAGGCTAATATATGCAAATTGACCAAACAGCGAAACGACCGGTCGCTATGATGTGCACTGACCACCAGGGGGCAGATGCTCAATGCAGGAGCTGCCCACTGGTGGTTATTGCACTCCCATGGGGAGTGCTGCTCAGACAGAAGCTGGGTTCATGGCTGGCTAGCACAGCAGGTGGTGGGAGCCTCTCCTGCTTTCATGGAAGTGCTAAGGATGTCTGGCTGCTGGCTTAGGCCCTCTCCCGCCTAAGCTGGCAGTAGGACATTCCCTTAGAGCTCCCGGATTGCAAGAGGGCGGGCTGAGGGCCTGCCACCCCCCTGCCAGAGTGCACAAATTTCATGTACCAGGCCTCTAGTTTAAATATAAAAAAGACCTTTATGGGATTGTAGTCTCAATTAAATGAATACATATGCACTAGAAAGCACCTAGACCAGGAGTGGGCAAACTTTGTGACTCGAAGGCCACAATGGGTTCTTAAACTGGACCAGAGGGCCGGAACAAAAGCATGGATGGAGTGTTTGTGTGAACTAATATAAATTCAAAGTAAACATCATTACATAAAAGGGTACGTTCTTTTTTTTCAATAGTTTTATTCATTTCAAATGGGCCGGATCCGGCCCGCGGGCCGTAGTTTGCCCACGGCTGACCTAGACTGATGTAGGCACTTGATATGTTTAGTTGACTGGCCACTATCAGCAGGATTCACCCTTAATCCTTTCCATCTGTTTTCCATATAAGCCATATGAAACGCTAATGTAAGCTTCTCATCCTTCCTTCCCACATTTCCCATCCTACCTCCAGCTTTAACCTTTCCAGTGGATTCCTATTGCTTCTAGGATAAAGATAAATAACCTTCCCATAACCTACAAGACCCTCTGCAGAGGCTTTCCATGACCCCAGGCACGGCTTGACCCTGCCTATCTCCCAGCCTTATCTCATAGAGCTCACCCCTTGCCCTATACTCCAGCCACACCAACCTGCTCCCACATTCCCTCTGCCACAGGCCCTCTTCACATATTTCTGTCTGAAACGTGTTTCCCCACTATATCCCTAGTTAACTTCTACTTATCTTTAATTCTCAATTCAAGAGCCAGTGGGTCAGACTTCTTTGCAGAATCATGTTCTCATCCTTTGGAACAATTATCTACTTGTAATTTACATGTATGTGCATGGTTACTTGGTTATTTGCATCCCTCACTGTTGTATACATTCCATGAAGGAAGGACCAGTTCAGCTATGCTCACCACTGGATGCCTATCGAGCACATTGCTTGGCACCATCTACGTTTAATAAATGTTGTGGAAAGAAGGAAGAGAGAGAAGAAGGAATGAACTGCTTCTGTTACAATCCCTTTTATTTTTTTAATATATTTTTATTGGTTTCAGAGATAGAGAGAGGGATAGTTAGAAACATCAATGAAAGAGGAACATCATCTACCTGCTGCCTCCTGCATGCCCCCTACTGGTTTGAGCCCACAACCTGGGCATATGCCCTGACAGGGAAACGAAGCATGACTACCTGGTTCATAAGTCAACGTTCTACCACTGACCCACACTGGCCAGGCATAATCCCTTTTAAAAACATTTTCTTCTCCAAAGATACAGATATCTTTTTTTTTACCTTTTTATATTCCGTTTTATTCTACTTAAATGATGTTTGCCTTGGACCTAAAATAACGAGTAAAGTGTAAAATTTACTTTGAAATCATAATCTGAATATTTTAAACATTTCATTAGCAAATAACTTGCTTTCTATTTCAATATGCCATTTTTAAGTTTTGCTTAGTTAACCTCTTAAAAATGGGTGCACATATGTAATAAAATCACTTAACTGACACTGACATCTTAAACCAGAATTTTGAAATGTTCAAAACTAGTTTCCTGACCTCTCAGCTTCCAACACTGGTGAATGGCAAAGTGAGCAAGACTATTAATGGACTAGTTTGGCCTGGCCAGTGTGGTTCAGTGGTTGAGTGTTGACCTATGAACCAGGAGGTCACAGTTTGGAATTGTAGTCTCAATGAAATGAGATTAGGCCACATGCCCTGGTTATGGGCACGATCCCAGTAAGAGGAGTGCAGGAGGCAGCAGATAGATAATGTTTCTCTTTTATTGGTATTTCTATATCTCTCTCCCTCTGCCTCTTCCTCTAACTCTCAAAAAATCAATTAAAAATGTACAAAAATAAAAATAAAACAGACTAGTTTGAAAGTCCTGTGACTTGCTGGGTGCTCAGCTTCCAGCCCTGGTTTGGGAAGCACTAACATCGAACGCGGGAAAGAAGTGCAGCTGAGCAGGTGCACGCGGCAGTCATGAAGCGCTGGCATCGCTGGGGCTGGGGCTGCGAGCGAGGATTCCCAGTTAACCTCCTTGAGCATTGAAGTGTCTCACATCATGGAGACCAAGCGGTCATTTCTGGTCATTCACAGGCTTCCTTGGGGTATCGGTTCCTTGTGATAAAGTGGAAGAAAGAGTGGAAAAAATAGCTCCGGTACTTATCTTTGAAGTGAGAGGGAAAAAGCTGAGCTCTTCCCTTGATTCCAGAAAACTTTTATTGTGGTATCAAGGCACAGCCACAAAATCTGTGGACTGTGAAATAGGATTTCAATTATTGAAGAGGGAAGCCTCCACCTTTCCGAATGCCCTTTGTCTCGTGTGCTGCTGAAAATAGCTCACCGCCCCACTTCTCATTGTCTTCTGCCTTTGAGTTGCCAGTTAATGAGGCAGCCCTGGGATACATACGTTTCAATTCCTCTACAGGTGCAAACATGGGTGTCTCTTTCAATATGATTTTTCCCCGGCTAGGTCCTCTGGAGAACAGAAGGCCCACAATGTCATTCTTCCCTCTGTTTGTCCCTTCTTGGCCATTACATGTCAGGCAGGACAGAAATCAGGGTCAAGTGGAGAAATTTTGTAGCTCGTGGACATATTGAAATGATCGTGGATCATTGAGTTGTGACTGAAGAATCAGAATTCTTCAAAACAAGACTGTATCAGGGGCTCCAAGGGTAAGTGTTGGATAAAAAGAATTCAGTGTAGGTTTCTATTAATGAAATCCATGGAGAAACCAGATACAGTTCCTGCCCTCAGCAGTGTCTTCTCTTATAGGAGCACTAGAGGCATGATGCATGAAATTTGTGCAAGGGGCTCAGCCCTCACAGCCCCAACTTCGTCCAGAAGGTCGTCCAGAAGGACATCCGGAAGGTTGTTCGGCTGTCTGGTCTAATCAGCATATTACGCTTTTATTAGTATAGGTTAGATGTGTGTGCAATAATAGTAATACCAAGTTCCCCAGTGCTAAATGCTATGAGAGGGACCATCAGGAAAGCTACACACAGGTTCATTTCCTTCTTTCTTTCCACAAGAATTTATTAAAGCACTAAGTCAGGCTCTGTGCTGGTCGGCATACATCTGACAGGTGTTAGAGAAGCGTGCTTCCTGGACTCAGCTGCAGTTTTTCTCTGGAACAAGGGAGCTACAGCAGGCCAGGCATGGAACAGAGTGAATGGCTCCTGGCAAGGTGCCAGTTGAATCCCCACACCTCCGTGAAATGGCCTCTAAAACAGTGTTCCGCAAATACCTGCCCGGAGTATTCTTGCAAATCTGGCACCTTCTTGAACAAATTTCTTAGCAACAGTATAGACTTCTGAAATTCCCATTCTTATCTCTTTCTTTCCTCAAAGTATTTCAGATCTCAGCCAGGCTGGTCATCTGGGGAAGAGTCTGGCCGTGAGGGGATTAGCATGCAGAAGTTAAGCCGTGTCAGCTCAGCAGCGTGCTCTAGGCCCCACCAACAAATGCCGTGGCGAACAGGCTGCTTGCCCACGGTCGCATCTGCAGCAGAGTCTCTCGCCCTCGGCACTGTTGACCCTCGGGCTGGATAAATGCCTCCTGAGAGGCTGGCCTGTGCATGGAGGGTGTTTAGCAGCTTCCCTGGCCTCTTACCCACTAGATGCCAGTAGATCTCTCTCCTTCAACTCTGACAACCAAAAATGTCTCCAACAAGGGGGTCCTGGGTTTGATTCCAGTCAAGGGCATATGTCCAGGTTGCCGGTTTGACTCCTAGAAGGGGACGTGCAGAAGGCAGCCGATTAATGATTCGCTCTCATCATTGATGTTTTTATCTCTCTCTTCCTCTCCCTTCCTCTCTGAAATAAATAAAAATATATTTTTTATAAAAACAACAATTGCCTATAGAGATCATAGTATTTTGTCAGATTGATTCCAGTCAAGGGCATATGTCCAGGTTGCCGGTTTGACTCCTAGAAGGGGACGTGCAGAAGGCAGCCGATTAATGATTCGCTCTCATCATTGATGTTTTTATCTCTCTCTTCCTCTCCCTTCCTCTCTGAAATAAATAAAAATATATTTTTTATAAAAACAACAATTGCCTATAGAGATCATAGTATTTTGTCAGAAAAATCTCAATCTGAGTCTTTTTTGAATTTAAACCTATTACTGGGAGGAGACTATGGGTAAGGAAATATCTGATGCAGCCAGCTCATACATTATGGTGTCAAATATTCCAGTTTATGTTGAAGATTGTCTCCTGCAGTTCTGACAAGAAATTGCAGGTCCCCATGAAAATAACTGCTTCAGAGGGGTTTGCAGAGGAAGGGGTAGCAGCTCCAGTCCTTGGCTGTTCCCCAGCACTGACGAGCATAAACTGCCAGTACATATTGACTTAGAGATTAATTATTAATGGTAAGGGAGCTTATGAATTTTTCAGAATTTTTCCTTGTTGGGTGCAGCAGTCTGACTTCCTATCAGGAGCCTAAGATCCCTCCCACTGTCCTACATCAAAGCCACCGGCTGTCACCCAGGGCGTTATCTTGTTCTGTGCAGGCTGCCTGCATATGTTGACTCTAAATTTTTTAATCAGCCATTTCCAACTCAACTGCACATGTCAAACTGCAGAGACAGAATCCATTAAGCAGCATCTGAAACCCAGGGGCTGTGGCATCATGATGTGATATCTCTATGGCGAAATTTCACAGTCAGAAATTACAGGAACATACAGTTTGCTGAAATGTCAGCAAAATGCCTGCAGGAAGTCAAAGGAGGTAAAACACCATCAATAATAATCTTTCTGTACACTCATTTCAACTTTTTAGAGGATTTTTATACCTATTTAAATATCTCATTTTCTCTAAATCCTGTACTTTTAGACACTCCCTTATTTTTATCAAGTAAAATTAATACGTAACTGATTCAATAATCACTGAATCATTAGAGTTGATGATAATGACCATTATAGGTTGAATAATAAAAACATAGAGAAAATGTTTTAAAATTCTAAAACATATATATACCACATAGACCAGCTTAAATACTGAGGTCCCTATTACATGGAGGATAAAATATTTATAGGCAATTGCTATATATATATGTTGTGTCAGAAACTAGCTAAGCAGTTAACCTGAAAACTATCTGGGTTTCATTTCATGTTAAAACCATTTCTCAAAAATGTATTTTTCCACTCTCCTGCCTTCACATACAACAAACATCTTGATTAAAGTTAACACTTTGCAAGTCAAATCTGTGTCCAGATATGCATGAAAAAGACAGGGTATTAACCTGACACATGCATTTGGTATTGTTTTTTTTTCTTTATTGATTAAGGTATTACATATGTGTCCATGTTCCCCTATTGCCCCCCAGCCCCCTCCTTTTTAAAAACAGAATCCCCATTGTGAATTTACTTTTTTTAAGTAAATTTTAAAGGTGATTATTTGAATCTCTGGCTAATTTTTTTTTCCATTTGGTATTTTACAGTAATTTAAAAGACAGAAGGATATTTGTTATAATTGCTACAGTTTTTGCTCTGAAGGCCTAAAAACATGCCCTTTGCTAAGAAAATTCAACTTAGGTGCTTTTGCAAATATCAGTAAATGAAATATCAAGTCTTAATGACAGTTTCTTCTGAATTGCAAATAAATTTTAAAAAGAGGAGAAATAATCAGTCTTGATGGTGGCCTACCCCTCAAAGTGTTTCTTAGCCTGGGCAATTGACATATATTAGAAATAGACTGGATTGCGAGGAGATCCTCAGGCAATCTTGATTTGAACCTCTCCAGCGCCAGAATTGTGTATTTCAGTCACTACTGTTTTCATTTATGCTGCTTAAAATACTGTTTATTTGCAGGTTTCTCTCTCAGAGGGCTTGTTCTTTTCTTAATGTCTCTCCTTTAATGTCTTTATATTCACTTTTCACAATGGAAGTTTAATTATAACATGTTCTCTTGGGTTAATTTGAATTGTTGTAGAGTTGTCCACACAGGTCAGGTAAAATAGAGAATAGAACAATTTTCATATACTTAAGATAGACTTTATATTATAAGCACTCTAACCAGTATTTTTATGGCAGAGACTGCCGGTCTTCTTGTTCCAGTATCTAGAAGGGTTCAGCAATCTGGAGAAGGGCGGTGTGTAACTTAAATAAGAGTCCAGAGACGAAACATAATTTTGAAAGGCATTATAGGGAATCAGAGGAGCCTAGCTAAAGAAACTAAGATCTTCTCCTCTCAGGACCCCTTGCTATTTATTAACACTAATTGCAGGTTTCTCTCTCAGAGGGCTTGTTCTTTTCTTAATGTCTCTCCTTTAATGTCTTTATATTCACTTTTCACAATGGAAGTCTTGCAATTATGACATGCTCTAATTGGCTTCCGGCAAGAGACAGTAATGCTCACAACATGTTTTATGCCCCTTACATTTTCTAGCTCCCCCTACAGTTAGGTTAGGGCCGTATGACTGGTTCTACCCAACAGGCCGTGAGTTCCCCATGCTCTATGTTCCCCTGTCACAGTGACCCGGGAAGCCACATACTGAGATGGCAGGTCACAAAATCGTGGTGCTTTGCAGGTTTCTCTCTCAGAGGGCTTGTTCTTTCCTTAATGTCTCTCCTTTAATGTCTTTCTTTAATGTCTCTATATTCACTTTTCACAATGGAAATTTAATTATAACATGTTCTCTTGGGTTAATTTGAATTGTTGTAGAGTTGTCCACACAGGTCAGGTAAAATAGAGAATAGAACAATTTTCATATACTTAAGATATACTTTATATTACACTCTAACCAGTATTTTTATGGCAGAGACCGCCAGGCTTCTTGTTCCAGTATCTAGAAGGGTTCAGCAATCTGGAGAAGGGCTGTGTGTAACTTAAATAAGAGTCCAGAGACGAAACATAATTTTGAAAGGCATTATAGGGAATCAGAG
>NW_006383017.1:4168424-4169361 GCF_000327345.1 Myotis davidii | reverse complement strand
TTATGCCCCTTACATTTTCTAGCTCCCCCTACAGTTAGGTTAGGGCCGTATGACTGGTTCTACCCAACAGGCCGTGAGTTCCCCATGCTCTATGTTCCCCTGTCACAGTGACCCGGGAAGCCACATACTGAGATGGCAGGTCACAAAATCGTGGTGCTTCCATCTTCCCGAGTCCCCCAGTGAGTGAAACGCAGTTCCTCATGATCCCATTGGACTTGTAGAATAAGCAAGAAATAAACCATTGTTGTCTTAAGACACTGAGATTTCAGGTTTAATTTGTTACCATGGAATAAATTAGCCAATCCTGATGAATTTGTCCCACTTTTCACTTTACTTTAAAAAATATTAATTTATATTTTTAGGGTAACACATGGTTATCCTTGCTTATGACTGACTGGGATTAATGACCTCAAGTTCATCGAAAACACAAAATCTACTTCTGAACACACACACACCCCCGCAACTATTTCTAACTTGCTGAATATGGCAAGAGCAGCAGTCATTGATATATTCCCACAAATAAATGAAGAACTGTTGCCTGTGTTAGAATAGATGACATCCTGTACCTTTGCTTGTCTGTAACACATGAGTGTATTGTGGGCAGGAAGCATTTAACATGTGCTGGCAATGTAACTTGGGGTATGCTTTGTCATTTCTTTTTTCTCATCTATTGGGAAATTTGGAATCTCATTTTTTTTAAATCCTCATTTGAGGATATGGTTTTTATTGATTTTAGAAAGAGAGCAGGGGAGAGGGACAGAGAGAGATAAGTGAGAAAGAGACATTGATCAGTTGACTGCCATACACACCATAGCCTGGGTATGTGCCCTGATGGGGAATCAAACTCTACAACCTTTGGTGTACTGGATGACGTAGCAACCAAGTGAGCCACACCAGCCAGGGTGGGACTTCATTCTTTTTAATACTACCTGTTCTT
>NW_006383017.1:4165720-4168001 GCF_000327345.1 Myotis davidii | reverse complement strand
AGCGAGTGTGGCTCTGTGATTGAGTGTTGACCCATGAACCAAGACGTCCCTGGTTTGATTCCCAGTCAGGGCACAAGCCAGGGTTGCTGGCTCGATCCCCAATAGGAGTCATACAGGTGTCAGCCAATCGATGTCTCTCATCGATGTTTCTATCTCTCTATCCCTCTCCCTTCCTCTCTCTCTCAAATCAATAAAACCATATAAAAATAATTTTAAAAAATATATAGCTACTTGGTTATGGATTTGACACCAGGAATTAATGTTCCTTTGACAGGTCTTAACCAAGGTGAAACACACCCTTTATAAATATTTTTGGTTTTGAACAGTGGTATCACCAATGTAGACACACTCTTCAGGGCAGAAAAAAAATGAGATAATGATATATGTGGGAAGACTTGTGAATACACCCAGTTTCTACCAGCTACTTATGTAATGATCAGCCTGGGACTAGAAATTAAGCATGTCTTGTATTTGTGACATGCCGCTCAAAGGTAACAGAGGTGCCTGTGACAGTTCTCACATACCCTGGAAATTATACTACTTGCCTTAATTTTAGTTGATGTCGGCAGCTCTATAATTTAGAGCTCTGCAAGTTTTCTGCTGCCTGAGGTCTCTGTTACTTACACACACACACACACACCTGCATGCACATATACATTCACTAAACCATAATTGTAGAAGCTGCAAAACTTGGTTTCACTTTGACCTTGTAAATAACTTTTATATTGCATCATAAATATTTGAAAATGAAGGTCACTTCCTCTTAAAGAGCAGGCATTTTTAGCAAAAGTGTTCGATTTTATTAGTGTATAGAGGTGTTTTAGACATTATCGGATGTTTCTGGATTTCCCCTGGGGCACATTATTTTTGCCAGTTACAAATTGCTTCTCACCATGACTTGATGCTGCTGAGATACAAATGTTGTTCAACAGCACAAAAAGGCATTTTATTGTTTTACAAAATGTCAAAATCAGCTGCCTGAACAGAATTTCAGAAATTAGTAGTAATTAAATCCAAAACTAATGGCTATAAAAATAATAATTTACATTTGTTCAACATGATAATTTTGAAAAATAACACTTCTGTTTTTTGAAGGGATTCTAAAAGTTATCCCTACTGACAGTGAGATGGTTAAAAGCGTGCACTCTGGACTCAGAACTGAGTTCATATCCCAGCTCTACCACTTCCTTCAGGTGTTATTCTAATCCCTCTGAGCCTCGGTTTCCCCATCTGTAAAGTGGTATTGATTGTGATAGGAATACCTAACACACGGATTAAACGAGACAGTGAATGAAGCACTCGCTATGATGCCAGGCTGCAGTAGATACTCAATATTCAATATTCAGTGCATGTGAAGATGGACCATAAGTGCACAGAAGGCATGTTCTGTGTTTATCCTGCTCTCACAGCTCATAGTACAATGCCGAGTACAAAGCAAGTGTTTAATGAATATTTTAAATGGTGAGCTGAGTGTTAATATTTTCAGTTTCCAGATGAGGAAACTGAGGCTCCCAGAGTATAATTGTTTCACACCTCTGTTCTTCACACCCCTTGAGTCAATTATTCTGTTCCCTTTGCACCTAAATACTCAATTTCGGTTATACACTCAACGAGGATTTATTAAGTTTAAAGCATTTCCATTCAGACTTCTATGTAGGTCATGATTTGAGCACCTATTAAGTGTCAGATGCCGTGCTAAATGCTTGGGAACATTTTTCTCATTAACTCATCAAAACAGCCCAGCAGCCCAGCAGATATCATTATCTTCATCTTAAATTTAATTTTGCCAACATCCTTGCTCAGCTGCCATGCCTCAGTCACTGGAGATTCTATAGGATAAAACAGACAAGGCCCCTGTCCTCCAGGCAGGCACAGTCTTACAGAGAACATGCCCTGGAGCACATAATGCCAATGTGATGGGAGTGGTGAAAAAGGAAGTTCAGGATGCTGTGGGGACCTAGAGAATGTAGCCTTGGCTGGGGCCAGGAAGCCTCCTAAGGGAGCAATATTGAGGCTGGAAGTCAGGTTAATGCGTACGTGTCAGCCAGACGAAGATGGCAAAGGAGGGCAGAGCATGAGCATCAGCCTGGGGCCCTGAATGAATGCCAAGTTTGAGGTCCAGAAGTACAGAGTGGCCTGAGCCTGGAGGGCAAGACCCAGTAGCAGGAGATAAGGCTGGAAAGCGGAGCAGGGCCAGATGGCAACAGCTCCCTCAGCTTTGCTAATATCCCGGGACTGGGGCTTCTATTGCCAAGGAAAATGGAGCATGATCGAGGGGTTC
>NW_006383017.1:4161145-4165695 GCF_000327345.1 Myotis davidii | reverse complement strand
AACATGAGCAAATGCACGTTCAATAAGATGAGCTGAATGCAGCGCTGAGCGTGGATTCGGCCCTTGCTCTCAAAATGCGGTTCGCAGCATCAGCAACTCCCAGGAAACTGTTAGAAGAGGGCGAATTGTTGCGTCTTACCCCCAGACTTACTGAGTCAAAGCTCTCCCGGGCTGAGGCCAGGATGTGTGAGAACCACTAGCTTTTGGTAGCGGTTCTCATTTTTTGCTGCGCATTGGAATCACCTAAACAGTTTTTTAAAAATACCGATGCCCGGGCCCCAACTGATTTAGTTGGTCTGGGTGCAGCTGGGATGTAGGGGTTTTCTTTCATTTCCCCAGGTGGTTCCACTGTGTAGCAGGATTGAGAACCGCTGTATCAGAGAGGATGCAGGTAAACAGGTCAGTGGTCCAGGATAGAGACCATGGTAGGCGGGCCCAGGGAAGTGGATACACAGAAGAGATGCCTTCAAAAGATATTTAGAAGCTACTCACAGTTACGCGAGGATAAACTGACCTGGTCCCAGCATCCTGTCCTCACAAACCTCCTGCTTCTTCTACACCCTGGGCTCTAGCCCAGAAAGGCAGTGCCCACTCTCTTCTTTGAATGGCTCAGTTCCCCGTGTCCCAAGACAGTGCGGGTGAATCGGACCATCGCCCACCCCAGCTGTGAAGATCATTAAGATGACCCCCAAAAAACACAGCTGTGTCCTGCATGCTGGATCAACTGCAGAGACCGACAGCAACATCACTAAATGATAGCCTCGGCTTTGTGGACCCGCTCCGCGCTTGACGAGTATTACCTCCATTCATTCTCATAACAAGCCTCTGCCCTTGGCATTGTTACTCTTAGCACTCCCACTCTGCAGAGCAGGCCGCAGACAGAGGTCATATATTGTCCAGTGTCATGGGTCTGGTAAGGGGCTGAGCAAAGACTTGAGCTCAGATATGGCTGTTTCCAGTTCCTGGGTCCCTGACCACTATGCCCTACAGCTATTCTGGCCCAGACGGGAGATCTAAGACATGTGGCACTTGGAAGGTATTCATACTGGACTGGCCAGCAATGTCTACAAAAGCAAGATGATACATTGCTAAAGAAATCAAGGGGGCTTCCCTGAAAGAAGGGAGTCTCAAACCAGCCCCTGAATAATATGGAAGATGGGGAATGGTGGGAAGGAGAGAAGAGGTCACTCCAGGGCTGGGGTGGGAAGGGAGAAAGCCTGGTTGAGCACTACAGGGTCATAAAGAAATGGATTGGTTTTCTGTTTGAGGTGTTTTTTATGTTTATTTGCTTCTTTCTCCGAGAATTACTGCCTTTGGAGCTCTTGTGTTCTATTTACTGCATAGCCAGAAGCCAGCAAAGACATAAAAGCAGTGACTCAAATGCAGAGGATGTTCTTATTGGCTGGCACACTCCGGAGCTCAAGCCTGCATTTTGCAATCAAAGAGACGTAACACCCTTTAGAATGGAAACTTTGACCTGCTCAAGGTCTTCTCCTGGAAAGGAATTAAGGCATAATAAAAAAAAGACACAAATAAAAAAGATCTTATTTTAACTCTTCCACAAATGAGGTGGGAAATCCTTGGGGGATTTTTATAAAAACAGAAGGTAGCTGAGTGGGAATAGGGCACCAAACCACATTTGCACGACAGATACCCCGGAGCAGAGCCCTGATGGAGACTCAGAGGGGGGCAAGGCTGCAGGTTACAGCAGATTCACCCCAGTTGTAATAATCTATACTAATAAAAGGGTAATATGCTAATTAGACCAGACATCTTCTGGACAAAGCCACAGTGGCAGGGGCCGAGGCAGAGGTGGTTAGGGGTGATCAGGCCGGCAGGGAAGAGCAGTTAGGGAGTGATCAGGCCAGCAGGGGAGCAGTTAGGGGCGATCAGGCTGGCAGGCAGAGGCAGTTAGAGGCAATCAGGCTGACAGGCAGGTGAGCGGTTAGGAGCCAGTGGTTCCAGATTGTGAGAGGGATGCCTAAACTGCGAGTTGGACATCCCCCAAGGGGTCCTGGACTGTAGAGGGTACAGGCCGGGCTGAGGGGCCCACCTCCCGTGCATGAATTTCATGCACCAGGCCTCTAGTATTGAGCCCCTACAGTGTGAAAATGTCTATTATTATGCCCATTGCAATAGTCCTGAGAGGGTATTATTTTAGAGCTACAGGTACAATTGCTCAGAGAGGTTGAGTACCCTGGCCCTAGTCACACTGTGAGGATGTGAAAGAAGTAGGGTTTGATTTCAAGGTTTTCTGATTCTAAAATCCATGCTCTTTGCTCTAAGGGCCATCCCTTCAGTGCAGGGCCAACTATCTCTGGACTACTAGCAAACTATTCTTATTTGTTTTGTTTGTTTGTTTGTGGTTAGTAATCTTCACCCGAGGATATTTTTTCCCATTGATTTGTAGAGAGAGCGGACAGGAAGGAGTGAGGGAGAGACAGAGAGAGGGAAACATCAATGTGAGAGAGACACATCGACTGGTTGCCTCCCACACCTACCCCAACCGGGGCTGGGGATTGAGCCTGCAACCTAGGTACATGCCCTTGACCAGAATTGAATCTGCGACCCTTCAGTCCATCAGCTGTTCTAAGCACTGAGCAAAGCCACCTGGGGCAAACTATTTAATCTTTTGAAGCTTGGTGTCTTGCCTTTAAGTGGGGGACGCCTGTCCTGCCACTTTGTGTTATTAAGATCCGAATCTGCACCATTATGCAGGCAGCAAAACTCCAGGTGCTAATCTAATGGCTGTAAGGTTGACAGAAAGCATTGTCCTCTGCTAAGTTCATGCACACACCATCTCATTTAACCTCTTACCAATCCTGCAAGGTAGCGATTTCCATTCTTGTTCCCATTTAGAGTTAAGGGCGTTGGGAAAAAGTTGAAAGCTAAGACTCAGAAAGATCTAATAACTTGCTCAGCATCCCTCAGCTTCCAAGGGGACAGGCACCTCTACAAGGGATTTGAACTACAACCTCCACAGTGGAGGTGGACAAGGGGGAGACAGGCAGTAAGAGAGGGAGGAAAGGGATTGAAGGGGGCCCCCTTCATTGAATGCAGTAATGCAGCCACAGTCCCAACCTCAGCACGTCCTGAACAGGAGCGTGGGCAGCCACCGCCTGGCCGGGGACTGACACTGTCCCGGCTGTAACTTTCCACACTGCAGTGCACCAGGCAGGCAGCCTGCCCTGGAGCTGAAGGAGGGCAAAAAGGTGGAGCTGTGGATAGGAGTGACTTACAGCGAGGCGCCTCCCCCTCTACAGTAGCTCTGGGCAGCCTCCTTCTGACACTGATCCCTGGGACCTGAGGGGCCGGGCTGGGAATGGAAAGGAAACCAGGGGAACAGATGGAGCTAAACCCAGGTGGGCAGGTGGCTTGCAATGCAGCTGCTTGGGCACACCCGCCTCAGCTCCAAAGCCCAGAATTAAGGGTGCATTATCAGGATCGGGCCTGCTTACATGCCAGCAAAGTTTCGTTTTTTCCAGTTTCTGCCCAGAATGGCATTTCCCGGGACACAGCCACTGAACTGCAAGGCAGCAAACTAGAAGTTAGCAGCTTGGGAGTTTGGCCCCAGCTCTCTCGCTGATGATTGTGTGGCTGTGAGCATGTCACTTTCCCTCTTTAGGTCACGGTTCATTAGTGGGTGAGGCAGTCATCAGAGCCTGCTATGCATTTGACACCAGGCTAAGTCGCACCCATCACTGCCCTCGTGGAGCTGACAGCTAATAGGTAAATGCCAGTAACGAGGGGAATGCATGTAAAGTTACAACTGGCAAGTGCTAACCAAGGAGAGGTGCGTGGTGCCTGGGGAGCAGGTGACAGGAGCAACTCACCAGTTTGTAGGTGTCAGAGAGGCGTCAGAGAGGCGTGCAAAGCTGGGGGTGAAGGAGAATAAGTGATTAGCAGTTAAGGGACACAAGAGAGTGCTCCGGGTGTGAGGAGCAGCAGGTGCCAAGGCTTGGCAGCAGGAGGGAGGGACCCAGTGGAGCACCCTGAAAGGGGGCAGGATGCCCCACAGGCCGCAGAGCTCGGCAGCGCCTACCCCCAGCCTGAAGTTACTGCATCATTTCTGAAGCTGCTTCCAGACACAACTCGACCATTTTCACTTTAGTCCTTATGCTGAAGTGGGTCTGTTTGCTCTGAAGCTGAGTATCACAGACTTTTCCAGAAAGCAGAACAATTATGCAAATAATGCATAAAGTAATCTGCCTATTTCTGCTTAAATTCTCTACACATTTGAATCATGCCTTCTCTTGGCTTGACCAAAGGCTGCCTCGCAGCCGTAAAATGATGACTTTGAAAGAGTCCAGCGCAGGCCTCACCTCCATGTCACTGAAACATGTGAGCTCGGGGAATTCAGGCATTCCTCAGGAAAGCCCCCTGCCTCACTGTCCAGGCAAATCCTCCAGGGCTGGAGGTAAACGAGGGGGCTCTGCGCCTGGGCCCTGTGATGACTTCTCCATCACCCTAGAGGTCAGACAGGGCATTCACCAATAGCTGCCTTTTTCCTGAGATATAGACCAGTTTGCATAGCAGGGTTGCTCCCCCCC